>NC_091830.1:60932125-61232125 GCF_038994185.2 Dermacentor albipictus
ACGGCCACGCGTTGGTCTCCCAGGGACACGTCACTCGGCGTGCATGGGATGCCGCCCCCCACGAGGCAACCTGTCATCGGAAACGGCACAGGCCATGGGGCTCTTTGCAGGGCCCGCCACAACGCCCCAGCGAAAGCTTTGGTTATACCTTAGGTGTTGTGAAGCGCCGTCTAGGGATCGTGTCCGTGATGCGCGAATTTTCCAAACTCTTTGATCATTAGAAGAAATAGAAGAAATCGAAATGTCGCGTGGCCTTGCGGCCAGGAGGCTAGCGTCAATGCAAACGCAGACAATCTCTCCCTTGGCCTCGACTAGGGTTCGCAAGCGACATTCTTTCCCTGCCTTGTCCCCACAGGGTTTGTACGAAACTATGGTTCTCCCACACAATAACCGATGGACGGCACCGCATTCGTGTCACGAGCCCCCACCGCCCTTGTCGTTTTGTTCTCCTCCTCCTTTGCTGCGCGGTACACTTCAAGTGTCGGTTTTGCGCATTGTGCATTGGATGATTTACCGAAGTCACGTGCCATAATCGCTTACGTCGCAGACGGTGCGCGCGACATAAAGGCGTTTATGCGTGCGTCTGATTCTGAGGCAGGAAACGGAACACCCTGAATAGAAAGGACATAGAGCTTTCGTTTCAAATTCCAGCCGTTTTCTCACCGTGCAGCACGCGACTTACGCAGCACGTTCGTCGGTATGCAATACCGAGTCATGGCGAGGGGCCCGTTGCAAAAATAATACGGTCACACAATAAACATCTGCAGCGTGTGTAGCAGTCCCTTGCAGGATAATGAAGCTTGGTAAGAAGCTACAAAGCGCGCATCGAACAAAGCACGAAAACTCATAGGCTTATCGCGTTATGAGACATTGTGGATGGGCGTAGCCGGTATTCTAATTGTGAGTAAAAGAGAGAAATTGTCTGGTGGACCACGTAACCTGTAGGGGAGATAACCGATAATCTGTTATCGATTTACAATGGGCGAAAGGGAAAGAGAAGCGCAGCTGGGGTAAGGCAGATAACTGTAGGTGATGCTGTGAAAGGAGGAAATTTGCATGGGTATGTATAGGATGAAGTCGGCTGTAGCAAGACAGGAGTAAATGTAGATCACTAGGAGATGCCTTAGTTCTGCAGTGGGCATAAAATAGGCTCACGATGGTGATGATCGTGTTATGTAAACCGCACGGCGAAGTCATCCCCCAGCGATCTGCAATCGCCCCCGTCTTGCGTCAGCTGGCTGTAAATTTCGTAATATTTCAACGATATTTAATTCCCGGCCATCCTTGACTATGCTTCCCTCCCGTTGGCACCTATTCTGTTACTTTAATGGGCTACTGGTTATCTTACGTGCGCACTACACGGTCTGACCGACGGCATTTCTTGCTCTCAATTTATGGTAGAATATCGGCTGAGCCCATTTGCTTCTCTAATCAACACCGCTGTCTTTCCGCCTTCCGGTCCCGAGATTCAAGCTCTTCGCAGCCCACACCGAGCGAAGCACGACATTGGGCTAGTTGGAGCATGGCTGCCAATGTTTTAGCGCAAGAGGTTAAGCGGAAGCAACGAGAAAGCGACAGGAAGAGCGCCAACCTAAATCTCGGTGGCACCCGCTGCCGTTCGACGAAACATTCGCAACTTTGAGTCGGCCGCCCACTGCGGTACACGCGACTGGCAGAATACATGCAACCAGCCTCGGTAAAGGCGCCTTCGTCTGCAATGCTCGGACTTCATAACTTAGCAAACGCGTTTAACATGACCGAAAGGTGACCGCACCGCGCCAAACAGCGCGAGGACGTCCTGAGGCACTGTACCTCTCCTGAAGAAATGCCCAGTCAACCTCGCACGGCACAAAGCAGAGGCTGTTGACCGAGCTAAATCCTGAACTGGATGCTTGGTAATGCAAAGCGTATCCACGATATGATCGAGTAAGAGCTCGCGAGGCAACTGCGCTTTTTTACCATAACCGGTTGCGCGTCTCCTTTGAGTCGCGTTTCCCGCAATGGGATGGCGGCCGACTCACAGGTGCGAACCTTTCATGGGGATGACAGCGGACGCTAGCGAGCTTCGGTGGGAGCTCTTTCTGTCCATCTCTGCTTCCTTCCGCTTGCCTTATTCTGCGCCGCCAACGATGACAGCTCCCACACAACGACTTGTCCCAAATTTACCGAACCCGCCGTGGTTGCTCAGTGGCTATGGTGTTAGGCTGCTGAGCACGAGGTCGCGGGATCGAATCCCGGCCACGGCGGCCGCATATCGATGGGGGCGAAATGCGAAAACACCCGTGTACTTAGATTTAGGTGCACGTTAAAGAACCCCAGGTGGTCAAAATTTCCGGAGTCCTCCACTACGGCGTGCCTCGTAATCGGAAAGTGGTTTTCGCACGTAAAACCCCATAATTTAATTTTTTTTTAAAGTTTACCGATGTTGAGGAAGCCGAAGGCGCCCAGCCGGAAGTTCGGTGCCACCACGACGAGATCGCCGAGTGCCGCAAGCCAGCGGCCGTCGTAGTAGTTGTTGTCGCCGTTCTGGAACTCGATCGCGTGGAAGAACACCAGCACCGTCTTCCGGCAACCCGGCGTAGTGTACTCCGTACACGGCGTCCACACGTTCAAGTGGAGGCAGTCCTCGGTCGTGCCCGCGTAGGTGCGGATTACCTGCGTGTTCGCAGCCATTCACTGCCTCTTTACATCCGGGACGGCGCTCTCTAAGGCTCGCACTAAGTTAGTTTAGCCGGGCGCAGCACTTCGTTCATAGGACGAATCCCGTGTTTTCTTCGTACGTCCGGCAGGGTGGCCTCAGTAGGAATAATACCTCGAATAATGAGAAAATCGGACATCCACCCGTTCGTAGCAATCGCTACAAACGAAACCCATGCGGGTTCCTCGAAAGAAAAGCCTCATAGCTGAAGAAAAATTCGTCCTGGTCCGGGACTCGAACTCGGGACCACCGTCTTTCCGGCGCAGCCGCTCTACCATCTGAGCTAACCAGGCGGCTAGCAGATAGCAGGGCGAAGTCGAATTTGTCGACAACACGAAGCAAAGGCAAGTGTTTGACGTAGTAGTTCTGCGGAAACCCGCAAGGTGGAGAGAAGTAATGAATAATGAGAAAATAAGACATCCACCCGTTCGCAGCAATTGCTTCAAAGGAAACTCATACGGGTTCCTCGAAAGAAAAGCCTCATAGTTGAAGAAAAATTCGTCCTGGTCCGGGACTCGAACCTGGGACCACCGCCTTTCCGGGGCCGCCGTTCTACCATCTGAGCTAACCAGGCGGCTAGCAATTGCTACGAACGGGTGGATGGCTGATTTTCTCATTATTCATTACTTCTCTCCACCTTGCGGGTTTCTGCAGAACTACTACGTTAAATCATACCTCAGTGCGTAATCTCTGTTCCTGCAGTGTCTATAGACCCTCTGACTGTAATCCCTGCGTGCTTGGCTGCAAATGACACATAAGCACGAAACCGTGGTGGTATTAATACGGTGCAGCGCTCAGAGAACCCAAATCATCATCAATGAAATGTATAATAGCTACAAGCCGATGCGAAGGAGCGGCGCTGTTGACATGTTGATTTGTTGTTCTGGCCAGTACCGATGGAGTGAGAATGACTTTCTTTCCGTTATTGTGCAGAAGGCCGCGCACGAACACCTTCTCTTGCTTTCGCTGATCGTTTTCTATTTCCTCCGCAGTATGACGCCAACATCGCACTTCATCTGATTCCGTTATTCTCTCCAAGGGTATTGTTATAGTCTCAGGTGTTTCGCGTCCAACAAGATGAGCACGTTGCGCTCGTACTCGTTCTTTTCTGTTTGTTTGTTTGTTTCTGTTTGTTTTCTTCAGAGAAGCTGTATATGGCTAGTGTTCCGTGTATTTTTCGTGTTTGTGCGTCAGCAATATAAATATGAGCGTGAGCCGATCCCACAAATAGTGCGGTACCGTATCGACCCGTGGCGGAGGTGAAGCAGGCTATAATTACTCCCCCTCTAATAATAATGATTTCTTGTTGCCATCTACAATCTTCTTACATCAGATAATAATAATAATAATAATAATAATAATAATAATAATAATAATAATAATAATAATAATAATAATAATAATAATAATAATAATGAATAAATAAATCAAGATGCTGGTATAGCGGAATCGTTTCTGAACAGCAGATCGACTCACGCGCAGAAGGCGCTGCCGTATATGGAAAAGACAAGATGTATCTACAACCATACACCCTTGACTCGCAAGAAGGCGATGCCACCAACATTGGATATATCTGTGGCGAGAAGCGAGAAGCGAGAAGCGAGAAGCACGCTCAAGTGGAGAGGGATTATGTGGGGCCGAGCCACTGCACTGAAAACCAACAACCGGATGAAGAGGGAGACGCCGGCGTCTGCGATTGGTCCGTTTTCCCTTCCTTACCTCGTGGTGGCTGGTCGAAAATCGCGGCGGCATGCAACGGAAGGTTATGAATGTCGCTTAAAAGGATCCTCAGCAAAGAAAAGGTGGCTGAGCGAGGTCGTAAACGTGCCGAAAGTGCTCGAAAACGTTACGCTGCCCCGCAAAAAAATTTATTGTGCGCAAATAAACCCATCAGGTTCGAATAGCCAGTGCCTGAGCGATCGGCAGCAGCCATCTTTTATTCCTTTCGGAACGGGGCCACGTGCGGCTATTCAGAGATAAATTCAGTTTTGTTCGGCATATTAATGCATCTTTAACGCGTAGACGTCACTTTGACGTGGTCAATTATTGCGGTTTTGTGACGTTGTGTGACAGCAGGTGAAGTGGGTGCAGCCCGAAAACTTTTGACCAATAACCGAAGGCTAATGGCGAAAAGGCATCGAATGAGAAATAACTATTTTTCTTTTGTCCAGTCCAGTCATGCACAATTAGAGTGTACCCGTCATATCATATGGGGAGCTATGGCGCTTTGGCTGAGGTCGCGTGACTTGTTAAGAACGGCCCGCTGAGGTGCAAGTTTTGCCAGCCAGTTTCGACAGCGGCGTCAATTTTTCTTGGAAAGCCACCGTCATCCTCTAGCCAAACGGCGTCACCAAGTCTAGTGTGTACCAAGGACAATGCGCCACGTCCACCACTCTGCGTCGCGGGATTGCCGAGATGAGTTCGACAAACCAGGCTTTATGACTGAACACGCCACCGCCGACCTGGTCTGCCGCGAGCGGGGGAGTTGCCGAGGAAACGTATTAGGCGGCAACGTCCCATGTGCCTTTCAAGACGCAAGACAATGGAGAACCGGCGGCCGCGCAGCGGGGGTGAGCTCGGGGAATTAGATGCGCCTTCCCGGACGTAAGCCCCGAGTTCTGCGAAGACCGTCTGACATCTGTGGGGACCGTGAACCTGTGCCGAAGTGTGTGTGTGTGTAAGCCCTCCCGCAGAGAGGCGGCTCGTTTACGATGCCTGGTTGAACGTTTCCCTCCCCTTGGAATCGAGGGAGTACCGAGTGTTTATAAACCGCTGTTGTGCGGCTGCTCAGTGAACTTTCTCTTGCAGTCATGTTAGACTGATGAGCTGCAACGTCCTTATGTAGATACTGTAAATAAACCCACATTCCTCGTTCTCGATGAGAAGCAGTCCTTCCCTTCAACAACATCATCAGCGTGGATAAGTTGGACGACGGCATGGGCCAGCTACCATCTAATTCATGCCCGACTCCAATCTTGACAGCTGGTTACGAACGGTGGGATTGACCTCCCAATCCTTACAGACTGACAGGTGAAGTGGGGGCGGGGCCCATAAAGTTTTTGACCAATCGCGGAGGGCTGACTGCAGAATCGGAATAGAAAAGTTTGGAATAGCTTTACGTTACAGCGACCCAAGTCACTTAACTACTCAACAACGGTCGTGTATAGGTTTAACTTTAGCCAAGAATCTGTCTAAGGTTGTGACCGAACCAATCAGTGTACGTCGCAGTAATCTATCTTCACTGCCATAACCAAATTGATAAAATAAATAAATAAATAAATAAATAAATAAATAAATGATAAAATAAAAACAGCTTCACTGGTCATCCATCTTCACAGAGTGAAATGGCTACTCACTATTTTTGTACCTTTCTTTGAAGCAAGCAAAACAAAGCGCCTACATAATTTGCCTGAGCCTTAGCACAAACGTACTTGGAAAGGCGGACTGGCGGAAGCTTTGTTCTGTGGGCCTCCTTTTTGAATCCACAAGCATCGGATTGGAACAGTACGAGAAAATGGACTACGAAGTTAAACTTCCATAATTTCGAGCTCGTACCACAGCGCCGGTACGTTACTATGCCGTCATGGATTCAAAGTATTTTTGCGTGCATGAATCGTTCTTGTTGGGAAAACGTACTCAAAGCTGGCTATACGCTGAAACTTTGGTTCCTTCACGCTCAATTATTATCAACTGCTCCCGATTAGATGCTGTCCTCATCTTATGACGACATTGACGTTCCTGGTGTTCAGAGAGTTTAGAACTTTTCCGTGTTCAGTGTTCAGAACTTTAGACACCTTTCTGGTTACCACTTAAACCTCAGATTGCTGAGGACATACACACGCTCTTATAAGTCAGAACTTTACAGGCACTGAAACATTCCTGCTTACAACACTTTGTCATAGCATGCTCCAATAGCAAACCCTCATCAGTGGTCCGATTATTCTTTATGCGACAACCATTAACACTTTTTGCCGTGAGAACAAACCAACGACCAATCAACGAGTGCTGAGACAGACCTGTGCGTTTGCCGAGTACGCTTTCTGGGCACATCCGGGCTTCGGAATCCTGGCGTCGATTTCCGCACGGCTGTCCACGGGAACCGCGGAAGCATCCCTGCATTCGCAAAGAATAGGAACGGAAGCAAATTTCCGCCACTCAGCAGAATCAAGAGAGAAACATGAATTAAGGTGCGCAGTGGTTGGCTTCAGAGCAAGATGCAGGCCACTGGGAAACGTTTGCGGCCTCCAGATCCATACCGACATCTGTTAAAAACAAGTAAATGGTGTGGCAACTCGACAAAACCGGAAGTTTCTCAGAAATATTCCGCATAATCTGCTTTGTGTGGGTCATATGTTATACCTATACAATGCTACAAGCATTGTGCATAACATTGAATATGCAATAACAATGTCCCATGAGAACGTGTACCTAGTGGGTAGAAGTACTATGCAGACGTGTAAACCTCTCGGCTTTAGAACTAAGGATTAAGTTTGACCGACTGAAATTTTTATACCTAATTATTCAAAATCAGGTTAAAATTAACCTCTGATTACTGTGTAATTTCATGAGATCAACGCTCCAGACACAAGCACAGTGCATACATACAGCCGCCAGTTACACGGAATGATATATTCAAGTATAGTTTTTTTCCGAGGGCGATCAGGGAATGGAACGAATTACCCAATCCTGGCACACCGCACAATGTCTGGCACACCGCGCCGGGGGGTGGTTCAGAGCGTGTGTACACATGACGGGAGTGAGTCCGAGAGAAAAGATGAGGCGAGAAACTCGTTTGCACCCCACCGCGTCGAATATGCACAGTGCCCTCTGGAGCTCCCTGGGCGTCGCAACATTAGCCTCTTGACAACTTTAATTATTCGTGACTCTCCTCAAAAGCATTGCAGAAAGTACAGCGCTTC
Organism: Dermacentor albipictus; assembly: GCF_038994185.2. Lineage (NCBI taxonomy): Eukaryota > Metazoa > Arthropoda > Arachnida > Ixodida > Ixodidae > Dermacentor > Dermacentor albipictus. Next base: position 60,939,743 of record NC_091830.1, read on the forward strand.
CCTTTCTACTAACGTGCGAGTACAGACAGAACGTAGATAGAGTTGTAGAGAGGAAGGAGGAGATGCAGCTCCCACACACAGGAGGAGGGGCGGAGGTGACGTAAGAAGGCAAGGAAACCCTACAACCATGCGACAGCGGTTGCGGGGGAACTGGATAAGGTTAAGTTCAATGTACGGTACAGTACGTTCCTGCTATTTCTTAAAAATAAACAACACGCATCTATGTAAAGCGGACAAATTACGCTGGGCGTGCAGAAGTAGAGCCTCATTAACTAAAGCGCACCGCGGGGTTCAGGCGACACTACGGAAGCGGTCGACCGTGAAACCAACACTTCTGTGCTCGCTGCGGTAGCTTTGTGGGAATATCATTGCTAGAGGTCGATGATTTGATCCCAACCGCGGCAGGCGCATTTCGCCAGAGGTGAAATAGGAAACATATGTGCACTTGGATTTTGGGACATGTTAAGAACATCGCGGTGTCAAAATTAATCCAGATTCCGCCACTACTGCGCCTCATAATTGAATTGTGGTTTTGGCACGTACAGCCCCATAATTCAATTCAACTTAATACTTCTTCCACGATGCAATTTGCCATGTGAGGCAACGACAGAGGTTGTGAAATATGGTGAGCAACAACGCCTCAAGCAAAGACCTCACATAAACGCACCTCACCTGTGCTTTCTGTGTACTACGCAGACAAACAGAAGTGGTGCACGCAAGGTAATGATTAACATCAACTCACCACTCTCGTGCTAGACTCAACCTTGAAGAAATTAAGGTTTCGCCGTCTACAGCACGGCTAACTATCGTCAATCAAGGCAACCAGCACAGAAAGCTTCGCTTACATCGATTCCCACAGTGCCGGATATGTACATACTTCTTTTGTCCTTCGCATCTTTTCCTTTATTTATCTAGTTATTTAAAATAAACTATCGATTAGTATTACTACCCCTCCAAATATGGATCGCTTGCTTCGTCCGACCCGAAGGTTCCCTCTCCCCGGGGATACGGGGATGCTGCAAGCCATCTCACAAAACCGTGAGGTCGTTGGGAGGTGATGTCCACTCCCAGCTCCGAAGGCCAGGATTTCTCTCCCGTGTGAATGCCGCTTTATAGGCTCTCTTCAAGAAATGAAGAGCTACAACAACACGTGGCCACACTTCCGGACTAAGTGGACCAAGTCCACGGACCAAGGGGCGGGAGGTTCTAGATTCCCTTCCTTTGGGAACCGGCCAGAGCTTTTTGTTGAGGCGTTGTATTACTGTGGCTATACTACAGGATGACAAAGGCAGTGTACGACATAGGCACTGCCCGTGCTTATGTCGGATGTACGCACTCTCGGTTGTGCGCTCCTCTGAGCAGTTGTATGAGCACTGGAGATTCCATAATATAGCCGAATTTCTTCTCTGTCGATGAATGTTACCTGAAATTGAGAACCCCAGTGCGAACGGGGCACCGTGGACTTTCCAGTGGAAGGGCCAATTTCAGTTTGTGCGCCTGAATCCCGAATAAATCAAGTTCTTTTTTTCTTTCGACAAGCCTGTGATTCGTATACATCTGTTCGCGGGCATACATACAAGATATGCAGGTCCAAGGTTGTCTTAGCAAAAAACATGGAGTGGGACGCAACGGAACGCGTAAGATAGCTGTTCACTCTGTTTACAACGTGAAATATTCCCGAGATTTTCAACTGCGAAGTTCTCAAATACCCCCTATGGGTGTAGTTGGAAGTTTCGTCTAGGCAACGTTTAGTGGCGTTTAAGTGCTTATATGCTTCTCGATGAATTTGACATTGCGCCGCCATCTGCTATTGTTCTACATTGCTAGTTCTCTTGATTTCCCGATGTCCTCGGTCAGTTTCGACGGCTCAGCGGTCGGTCCCGCGGAGCGTGAAGAACTCGTCTTCAAAAAACCTTACTTACCGAACGAAATATTACTGACGTTTGTTGCAGTTCCGCATCATACCTAGGTGAAAGTCAACTTTCCCGTTTCAACGAGAAGAATAAAGAAAACCAAGGACCTCGATTTTTCTTAACGCACAATCACAGAAACCGAAACCAAGGAACTCGTAGGGAGTACTAATTTTCTTTTAACTGAAAGGAGGAAGTAATAAGGAAAATAAATTTCTGCAGGCTCGACTCGTACCCACGTCTTCTGTATTGTGTCTGGTGCTCTACCATTGACTTACAGCCGCAGTGGTCCCACCTTCCGTAGAGTGTCCTACGAAAATAACTAGAGGAAATCAGAGTGCTATTCTTCACGGGACGTGCAAGAATGGCGCTTCAAGCAGTATGAGAATGATGGCCATATTTTACACGGATTGTTTGTGAAATGTCCTGGCTTCGAACTGCTCTGTGACTTTGTAAATTGATCATTGCGATTTAGGCATGTTGCGTATGTGTATCGTCATATGTGCCCACGTACGGGTTGCGATACACTTAAACGCCTTCGGAGTTTGTAAAAATGACAATTTCACCAACACATTGCATCAAAAATGTAAAAATTCGAAGCGATTTCACATGTGCGCAACGACTAATTTCACTGTTGTGTTCAGGAAACGAAGACTGATTTAAAATCTAGAAAGGTAAAGATTATGAACGTCATGTGTGATCCTTATTGGTTTCTTCTGCATATATACTCATCACAATCCCTTCTTACCTGGTTCTTCGAAGCCTTGTTTCGCGGTTGCTATGGAACAAGGAATATCGCATCAGCCTACGTCTTACAAGCGTAAGAATTTAACGCCACAAGAAAGTTTAGAGCCACAAGCAGAAGAATTAAAACGATCCACGTGCTAATCTATGCTAGCTCAACGACTGCAGCTCCAGAATTTCCTCTAGTAGTTTCAGTAGGAAACTGTGCACCACCGATAACTTTCTTTGATATTTCTATATGTCTACTAGACGGAGCCTTGGGGGCGTTAGCTAGCGCCACTCCCAGCCATGGTGGAGGGTGTAGCAAATCCTCTCAGCCGCAGACGTCACGTCGTCTGTTTGCTCTACGAGGCTTGTCATTTGTTCTCTCCAACATACGTATACGCTGTATACGCTGTACGTATATGTCTACTAGACGGAGTCCCGGAGGCGTTAGCTAGCGCCACTCATAGCCATGGTGGAGGATGTAGCAAATCCTCTCAACCGCAGACGTCACGTCGTCTGCTAGCTCTACGAGGCTTGTCATTGGTTCTCTCCAACATACGTATACGCTGTATACGCTGAACGTGTACGTATACTAGACGGAGTCATGGAGGCGTTAGATAGCGCCACTTATAGCCATGGTGGAGGATGTAGCAAATCCTCTCAACCGCAGACGTCACGTCGTCTGTTAGCTCTACAAGGCTTGTCATTGGTTCTCTCCAACATACGTATACGCTGTATACGCTGTACGTGTACGTATACTAGACGGAGTCATGGAGGCGTTAGCTAGCGCCACTCATAGCCATGGTGGAGGATGTAGCAAATCCTCTCAACCGCAGACGTCACGTCGTCTGCTAGCTCTACGAAGCTTGTCATTGGTTCTCTCCAACATACGTATACGCTGTATACGCTGTACGTGTACGTATACTAGACGGAGTCATGGAGGCGTTAGCTAGCGCCACTTATAGCCATGGTGGAGGATGTAGCAAATCCTCTCAACCGCAGACGTCACGTCGTCTGCTAGCTCTAGGAGGCTTGTCATTGGTTCTCTCCAACATACGTATACGCTGTATACGCTGTACGTGTACGTATACTAGACGGAGTCATGGAGGCGTTAGCTAGCGCCATTCATAGCCATGGTGGAGGATGTAGCAAATCCTCTCAACCGCAGACGTCACGTCGTCTGCTAGCTCTACGAGGCTTGTCATTTGTTCTCTCCAACATACGTATACGCTGTATACGCTGTACGTGTACTGTCAAGACTGGCGAGCCGCTAAGCAAGATTGCCACCTTGCCACCCGATTACGACAAGGGGTGCAAGACGCGCACCTCTCCCTCTCCGTCGCTGCAGCTGCGAGGCGTTCAAAGAAGCGACCTTTGCGCTGGAATCCGCCGCCTTCCTCCAGCCCCTTCGACATTGTGACGGAACTGGTTCGGTGCGTGAACAATGATTCCGGAGTTCCCCAACGCGGAGCTGATTCGACACGCATGGACAAGCTGCCGTGGGGACGACGTATTTTAGCGCTTCTCACGTTTCGGCAGACGCAAAACAACGAGCGACCCTCGATCGGCGTCGATACTTTCCGGAACGGCACCCCCTTCAACGCCGTCGCTTGGGCTTCGGAATGTGTGTGCCTTTGTGTCTGTAAACTGATCAGCAGAGCAGCGGCGAGGTGGTGATGAGTAAACGATCAGTCGCCGCGTCGTAGGACCGGCGGATCGAGTGTATAAAAACTGTGGTTGTGCGAATGCTGAGGACACTTCTCTTGAGCAGTCATGTTAGACTGAGTCACTTCTCTCATGCAGTCCTGTTGGACTAATACTTTTTCTCAAGCAGTCATGTTAGACTGATTTAATTTCTGTAAATAAACCCTTTTCCTCGTTCTCGATGAGAAGCAGTTCTTCACTTCATCAACGATCTCAGCGTAAATAAGTTGGACGACGGCATGGGCCAGCTACCTCCGAATTCATGCCGTACTCCAATCTTGGCAAAGGACCACGGACGATGGGATTGAGCCCCCAATCCTGACAACTGGTGGCAGCGGTGGGATGGACTTTGCGACATGGTGCTGTATCTGCGGTGAGTGCTTGGTTTTTGCTTTGACTCTCTAGGCTTCATTTTGTGGTTGTTCTGTTTAGAACAGTAGGGAAGCTAGATTGTTGTGTGTTAGCTAGGTTGTGTTTTCCTAGCTAGATTTAGAGAGCAGAATCAAGGCAGTAAAGCAGCAGTCATGGAGTTAAGGACACTGCTGAGAGACGAGTTGTTGATTGTTGGTGAGGAACTGGGCCTAGATGTACGCAAGGAAATGCTCAAATCGGAATTATTGGAGCTAATTTCCGAAAAGGCCAGTGAGGAAGAAATTGAAATGGGGTTTGAACTTCTGAAAAAGAGAGAAGAACGAGAGAGAAAAGAACAAGAGAGAGAGGAACGCGATAAAGATCGCGAGTTAAGAAAAATGCAACTGGAACTTGAAAGCAAACGTTTGGAGATGTCTCAAGGAAGTGAAGGCGCTCTGGGACGATCAAGTGAGGCAGAATCGTACCGCATGGACAGGCTATTAAAGCCATTTGAGGTCGGGACCGACATAGGCTTGTTCCTAAGCAATTTTGAAAGGACTTGCGAAAAGATGAACTTCGGCCCGAGTACATGGCCACAGCGGTTGCTGTCTATGTTGCCGTGTGAGGCGGCGGAAGTAATCGCCAGACTAAGTGTGCAGGATGCATATGATTATGCAAAAGTTAAGGCTAGTCTCCTGAAGAAATACCGCCTTTCAGCCGAAGCTTTTCGGCAAAGGTTTAGGAGCACAGGCAAGAAAGATAGCGAGGGCTATCCGGAGTTTGCATATAGCTTAAAGGCCAACCTAGTCGAGTGGCTTAAAAGCGCGGAAGCGTACGACAGCAGAGACATGATCATTGAATGCATGTGTCTAGAGCAGTTTTACAAAACCATCCCCCAAGCTGTGAAACTGTGGGTGCAAGACAGAGGTAATGTAAACACTGTGGAAAGGGCGGCTGAATTAGCCGAAGAGTACGCAACCCGTAGAAAATTGAACGCCGAGGAGGGAAACTGGGACGGTCGAAATGGACCGCGGAAACCATTTCCGTTCAAAAAGGGTGCGCAAACTAGACGATCCGAGCCTGTAGACATGGCGGAAAAGCCCGCAGAAAAGAGCGAGGAGAAACTTAACGGAGAAACCGCACAAAAAGAACAGAAAAGAAAATTCGAATCTGTTAGACCAATTCGCTGTTACAAATGCCACAAACTGGGACATATAGCTGTAAACTGCGAGAAGTCTAGCGTAGTTTTTTCCTACGTGGAGGAAAAAGATGGGAATATGGAACTTTTAAGTCCATATCTCCACGACCTGCAAGTTAATGGAAAACCATGCCGAGTGCTAAGAGACAGTGCCGCCACGCTAGACATTGTCCATCCGTCTTACGTGATGGTAGATGACTTCACCGGAGAAGTAGCATGGATAAAACAGGTTGTAGAAGAACACAGCGTGTGTCTGCCCATGGCCAAAGTCAAAATCAGTGGACCATTCGGGGAGCTAGAGACTGAGGCTGCAGTTTCCAAATTTTTGTCACTGCAGTATCCCTACATCTTTTCGAATCGTTCGAATCAGTTACTGCGTGACAGAGGGCTCAAACTGGGAGAGGGCATAGTACAGGCATTGACCCGAGGCCAAGCTCGTAAGATCGCGGCGCTTTCGGCTGAAAATGCTCAAGCTCCTCCAGCGGAAGCAGAAAAGGGGATAACTTCAATACCCGAATCCGAGCTAGGCCCGAGGGACAAAAGAACAGTTGAGGAGAGCCTGCCAGCTGACCAGCTCAATGAGAGCGTAGCACTAGAGTGTCAGAGTTCTAGCCTGCAGGAAGAGCAAGCAGACGCGCTCACAAGCGAGACAGGGTCGTTATTATCACCGGCCTCAAAGAACTTTGATCAACTCTTACGCGTGGATAGGGAGTCACTGGCAGCTGAGCAAAAGAATGATGAGAGCTTAGCAAAATTACATGACACAGCTAAAGAAGGCATTGCTAGGCGCAACGTAACGATACATGAGAGAGGAGGATTGTTGTATCGGCATTACAGAGATCGAAAGGGTAGGATTTTAGATCAGTTAGTCATACCTACTAAGTATCGGGAGGACCTTTTGAGTCTTTGTCATGGAAATGGGTGGTCCGGCCACCTAGGCATAAACAAATCAAAGGAAAGATTGCTTATGGAATACTACTGGCCTGGCTGTTTCAAAGATGTAGAAAACTTTGTAAGATCATGCGACGCCTGCCAGCGTTCTGGTAAACCAGGAGAGACTTGGAAAGCTCCACTGAAGGTAGTGCCCTTAATAACAGAGCCTTTCAGACGGCTTGTAATAGACACGGTAGGGCCTCTTCCAAAAACAAAATCAGGCTACAGGTACTTGTTTACCATGCTGTGTCCGGCTACCAAGTTTCCAGAAGCAATCCCTTTGAAAGAGCTCAGCTCCACCGAAGTAGTAGACGCGCTTTTGACAGTGTTTGCACGAGTTGGGTTTCCAGCCGAAATTCAGGCAGATCAAGGGTCAGTATTCACGAGCGCACTGACTTCCACATTCTTGCAAAAGTGCGGGGTAAAGTTAATACACAGTTCTGTCTATCACCCTCAGTCAAACAGTGTAGAGAGGTGGCATTCGGTGCTTAAGCGAGTTTTGAGTGAGCTCTGTTACGAGCACAAGGAAGACTGGGAGAACTGTCTGCCGGCAACTTTGTTTGCTTTGCGAACGGTTCCACATGAAGCAACAGGGTTCTCACCAGCAGAACTAGTGTATGAGAGGACACTCCGTTCTCCACTGAGAATGTTAAGAGAGATGTGGGAAGAAAGAGGGGAGATTCCGACAGTGGTTGAATACGTGCTAAATTTACTGGAACGGCTAAGCGCAAACCAAGAACTAGTCGGAAAGAACATGGCAATAGCTCAAAAGAACGCCAAAGTCTATTACGACAAGAATGCGAGGCTTCGTACGTTTAAAGTTGACTTAACGATGAAAGCGGAAAAGTGTAGGTTTGGTTTGTTCGCAGGTTACTTATCTGGGCCATGTTGTCGGTCAGGACATGAGATGGCCGGCTGAGCTTAAAATAGCTACGATTGGAGAATTTTCTCAGCCGCGCCCGAAAACGGACCTTCGTTCATTTTTGGGACTTGTGGGGTACTATCAACGGTACATTCCGAATTACTCGCTATTGGCAAGTCCATTAACAGACATCCTCCGAAAGGGAGCACCGAGTAACGTACACTGGGATAAGGACAAAGAGAACGCTTTCCAAAGTTTGAAAACGCTATTGGTTTCTCGCCCTGTGCTTCGCGCGCCAGACTACACAAAGGAATTCATAGTTCAATGCGACGCAAGCGACAGAGGTATGGGCGTGGTACTTAGTCAGGTCGGCGACGATAACGAGGAGCATCCTATCATCTACGCCAGCCGTAAACTAAATGTAAGAGAGGAAGCCTACAGCGCTTCAGAGAAGGAATGCGCTTGTTTGGTTTGGGCCGCCCAGAAGTTGTCGTGTTACTTGTACGGAGCGAAGTTCATCTTCGAGACCGACCACTGTCCTCTGACGTGGCTCAATCAAATGTCACACAAAAACGGCCGCTTGCTCCGATGGAGCCTCACTCTCCAAGAGTACAACTTCTCCGTTAGATATAAGAAGGGAAAGTTGCATAGCAATGCGGATGGTTTGAGCAGGCTAATTTGAATTCTGCGTTTGAGGGTCCCGCCTAAATTTTGGGGTTACTAGTGTTAGCTTTTCTTTAGGCGAAGAAAATCCCCTCTCATTCAGCAGAATTCCCTCCATTAATTGCTGAATTTGTCAGCAGGAATTTGCTTCAGAAATTGGCATAGTGAAATGTAGCATTTTTTTTTGTTTCTGCACTTATGTTGTTTTTTTTGAAGCCTAGCGAGTCTAAAGTGAGAGCCAATGCACGTCATCTCGGCGCAGAGCCGTGTTGTGGGGTTCATTTTGCAGTTGCCTGTCCTTGTTGGATGTTTTAGGGCGGTGACATCAACGCACAAGTGGTCGCTGCGAGGCAAGACATCAATCCCCCCCTGACCAGCAGCCGTTCTCTTCCTGCCTAGCGGTTGTCAGCGCTAGACAGTCGAGACTTTCCGGGCCATGGAGGTGCTGTCAAGACTGGCGAGCCGCTAAGCAAGATTGCCACCTTGCCACCCGATTACGACAAGGGGTGCAAGACGCGCACCTCTCCCTCTCCGTCGCTGCAGCTGCGAGGCGTTCAAAGAAGCGACCTTTGCGCTGGAATCCGCCGCCTTCCTCCAGCCCCTTCGACATTGTGACGGAACTGGTTCGGTGCGTGAACAATGATTCCGGAGTTCCCCAACGCGGAGCTGATTCGACACGCATGGACAAGCTGCCGTGGGGACGACGTATTTTAGCGCTTCTCACGTTTCGGCAGACGCAAAACAACGAGCGACCCTCGATCGGCGTCGATACTTTCCGGAACGGCACCCCCTTCAACGCCATCGCTTGGGCTTCGGAATGTGTGTGCCTTTGTGTCTGTAAACTGATCAGCAGAGCAGCGGCGAGGTGGTGATGAGTAAACGATCAGTCGCCGCGTCGTAGGACCGGCGGATCGAGTGTATAAAAACTGTGGTTGTGCGAATGCTGAGGACACTTCTCTTGAGCAGTCATGTTAGACTGAGTCACTTCTCTCATGCAGTCCTGTTGGACTAATACTCTTTTTCTCAAGCAGTCATGTTAGACTGATTTAATTTCTGTAAATAAACCCTTTTCCTCGTTCTCGATGAGAAGCAGTTCTTCACTTCATCAACGATCTCAGCGTAAATAAGTTGGACGACGGCATGGGCCAGCTACCTCCGAATTCATGCCGTACTCCAATCTTGGCAAAGGACCACGGACGATGGGATTGAGCCCCCAATCCTGACAGTACGTATACTAGACGGAGTCATGGAGGCGTTAGCTAGCGCCACTTATAGCCATGGTGGAGGATGTAGCAAATCCTCTCAACCGCAGACGTCACGTCGTCTGTTAGCTCTACAAGGCTTGTCATTGGTTCTCTCCAACATACGTATACGCTGCATAGCAGGTTGACGGTCAACACGGCTAGCATTCGCGTCCTTGTACGGGGGGCACACTCACGCAAACCGCAGTGGTCCCACGGGGCTGCGGGCGAAGGGGATGGCCCGGAACATGTAGACGGGCCGGCTCTCGATGCTGGACCGAAGCCCACGGAAGATGCCAAGTCCGGGTACGTCGACCTGCACCTCTCCGTTGTCCCAGGAGCGCATCAGCAGCCACAGCATGGCCAGCGCGTTGAGGGCGAACACCGACATCACCGCCGCGATGAACAACCGGCGTCGGTTGTCTGTCAGGTTGCTGCACGTGATGATGATGGTGGTGATGATGAACAATGGAGTTTATAGACACAGAGGCTACGATGGACGGAGAGCACCAATGCAGTGATGACTGTAGGCTCAACCTAATTTTAATACTAGATGGACAGACCGTCGACGTATTAAGCGCGGGATTAAAAACCCGCGAAATAACACCCGAAAGAAATATTACTGACGTTTGTTGCAGTTACGAGTCATACCCAGGTGAAAATCAACTTTCCCGTTTCAATGAGTAGAATAAAGAAAACCAAGGATCTTGAGTTTTCTTAACCCACAACCACAGAAACCGAAGCCAAGGAACACAGAGGCTAGGATGGACGGAGAGCAACAAAGCAGTGATGGCTGTAAGCTCAACCTAATTATAATACTAGACGGACAGACCGTCGGCGTATTGAGCGCGGGATTAAAGAAACTTCGCAGATGTATACCGATTCGAGGAACTATTGAAGGCCGCGAAAGTGACCGAGGGAACTTTCACACCTTTAAGAAATATTGGATGTCGGTTTGGGCTTTGCAAACGCATCACTATATCCGATGCGATTCCCGCACTTTAGTCGAGCCTTTCCGTATGCTTTACTACACCCGAGCTTTGTACAGAGAGCTGCGTTATTGCTATAAAATCAATTTTGAAAAAAAGCAACACTATGACACGACATGAACTTATGAAGAGAAATCGATCATAGATAAAAAAATACCAGACTCGATACACGTCCGCTAGAAGCATCTAAAATCTGCAACACGTTTGTCTATTTGACACCCTCCTAGCAGACCTCCCCCATCCAGTGTGTGAAACGCTACGTGAGAGACAAGTATTGCGGATTACTGGCAAAGAAAACTCCGCGATAATTTGTGTATTCGAGTGAGCTTCATACTCAAGGCAGCATTTAATTCACAACTCCTAATGCGCTCGAAATAAAACTTGGGGCTTGGACCCAGGCTTTAACCCGGGCTACGGTGTTTGCTGTCCTTCGATCGGCATTTGATGCCGCCGCCGCTACACAAAAATGACTGCAGAACTCCCACATCGGCGCAGATGTAGTCCGGCTTTTCCCACGCGCCACTGAGCGGCCGGCGAAGTCAGATACGTCTAGTAGCGATCAGTGGATTCGTCACGCCGGCGACGGGAGGATCACCCAAAATTTGGCCCCTGCATGGTTCGGTGCGTTGAACGTAGCCCGCAGCAGCGCGGAGATCAGCTGGTGCCTCAGCGCATGCGCAGACGTGTGTGGCGAGCAAGCGGTTTTTCGTATCGCGAAGGTGCAAACTCGGCGCACCCTCTTCAGTGCACCCGAACTGTGGGCCGACTGGCAGCTGCGGCCGGCCTGCCAAGCGATCCGTGCAATGTGCTCCGGTGTAGCACCTCGGGCGTTAGATGATGATGATGATGATGATGATGATGATTATGATGATGATACTGAACTGTTCATTTCACCTGCCTAAGGACATCAGCGAGGTCCCTGAATGCGGGCGCACGAGTAAAAACTAACATTCAGGTACAAATACAGGCAGAAAAACGTGAAATACAAAACGGCAATTACGAAAAGAATAGATTGCAGTCAACAAAAGCCAAGGTAAATTCACAAGAGGAGAAAAACACCACGAACAATGTGTCAGAGTAAATAAATAATAAATTAATCAATCCAGCGTTCAGATTATGTGCTTAGAAAAAAGCTGTCAGGTCTTAGTACTGGCGCACACGTAATGTAACAACATGGCAAGTACACATATAACATTATAATAATAATAATAATAATTATTATTATTATTACTATTAGCTTTACGGCAGTGTGTTAGTGATAATAGTAACACACGTGGAGAAGAAACGCGGACGAAGGCGACGCTGTGTCTCGAGAAGATGGCGGTGACTTCGCTGTGGAAGCCTGCGGGTCTCCGAGTAGTTGGATGAATCACGAAAATTTTGTCATTAACGCGAAGCTGTTAAGGGGAGGTCCACAGTATGGTTTTCTTGCGGCGTACGGCGGCGAGGTCGGTATGGCACGTCCATCAAAGTATAGCCAGCAACGCATGAAGTCCACGTCGTTGCCCCGTACTTGCTATTATATGTAATAATAGAAGGTCATGGAATAATATAGTCAGGATTTCGCAAGAAAGGCCACGCATTGATAGCGATAACGAAGTATTAAACTACGCGATGAAGCATCGCAGTTTTACTCGCCCGTATAAAATGCGGGAAACATTCGCTCAATAGTTAAATTACCAAACAGGGCGTCACGCGCGCACAGGCAAACTTCAGTTGATCTCTTCCGATGACCACGAACCCTCCATGTCACAACGCTGGCGGAATAATAGCGCAAGCAGTGGGAGGTGGGGGCGGAGCTGCGTGCTACATCTCGCTTCGACGCATCTCTGAAACCTGCAATTAGGCCACCTTCAGCGTTAACCGCACAAAAAGACGGCGCGCATGGAGTAACCAGAACATCTCGGCTCGCCCAAACTTTGCACCCGCCAAATATTGCCTTTAACATAGGGCGCGCGGGTCGCGAACGAGCTCAGCCGTGCGGACAGCCACGCGAAACCTCTGCAGCTATGAGGCGCGTGCTCACCTGGCCCCCCTCCTGGCTCACTCTTTATTATTGCACAGCGCACTCGCTTCACTCCAACCCCCTCCCCCCTTTCCCTGCGCCAGCCCGTTCATGTGGCCTCCAACAGGGGGCGCGCGCGAAGACGGCACCAGCACCAGCTGGTTGTAGAAAAGTAGAGAAGCGACAAGAAACGGAGACGTACAAAAGCACAGTTCGAAATAGGGGATCAGAAAATTTGGCTGGGGTAATTCATAGCGTTTTATTCTATTTTTTATTGTTTAACTTAGGTAAGCAGTATAATAGCAAGAGTTTGGTGGCGCAACCCACCGCCGCGTTCCAAAGGGGACGCGCATAATAATCATCCATCCATCCATCCATCCATTCATACATCCATCCATCCATCCAGCTGCACATGGCGCGTGGGGCGTGATGGGACCTTATCGCGCATGCACTTTACACGGAACATCACGACAACGGCGAATGCTCACCTGGAAGGTCCATATTGCTATCGTAATAAATATTAATCTCCGTCGTATGGAAACGCCTTCGCGCGGTTTATCGCAGCCAGCATTTATTAATATTTTTTTTCATGTCGCATTCTGCCGGCCTCACGTTGCAGGTCAGCTAGGAGGGCCCGTATAGACAAACATTTTGTGAGTATGGCCATGGGGAATTTCGGCTAAGAATATATTAGCACGTACGTTCATGGCCATTCCATTTCTTTTGTTTAGGTAAGTTTCAATTATTAAACTAGGTTACTGCATAACGCTCGTGTATAATGTTCGGGTACAGCGCAGGCACTACATTGGCTCTAGTGAAGCGTTGTACGAATTTTGCGTAAATTCGAACAATGCAAAACAGCCCTTCACTCCCTCCCCCCCCCCCCTTCCCCATGGTCTTTCTAACGGTGCGAGCAGTCCCTCGTACGACTTCACTGTCTGTATGAGTTGCTGTGAATGCAACACATCTGCGAACGTGTTTTTCTTTTTCTTTTCCATTATTTCTGTATCGTACTGACCACTGCGCACGGTCTCGCGGATAAATAAACGCAACACCAACCTTGTTTTCGGATCTCCAGTTGAGCGAACTCCAGTTGAGCGTATCGACGGCCTCGTACGGGCCTGCCCCTCGTGCTGCTGCGGGGATAGATCTGCACGCTCCCCTTCTTTTGGCCTGGCAGGCACTGCGGCTTCGCCATGCACCGCCTCCTTAAACAAAAAAGTGTATGCGATAATTATTAATGTCTAAGGTTAACAGCGACATGTGTGATAAAACTGAAATAAACTATCCAGTTAAATAGTTACCAAAATGGTTGCCGGAACAAGGCAAGTGCCGTCGAGAACTTCGGAGAGACGGTCTGAAGAAATTAAATATAGAAATTGCAGGCCACAATACAGGGTGAGCTGACTGAAGGCTCAGGTAATTGCATATGACTGGGAGAGGGCTTTGTTCTGCACTGAACACAAATAAGCTTACGATGATGATGGTGGCGGCGATGGCTACCAGCCAGAAGCTTTTCTTTTTTTCTGTCTACATTCCTGTATATTAAAAGCACTTTTCCGCTAAGCGCGAGGAAGTACACATATTTGAAGCCACTTTACAGCACATTCCGCTTAACAACCTCGGTGCTCTCACTTTTGTTTCGGGTTATTAGCAGAGTAGTGTCGTTGTTTCGGTAAGTCAGCCAAGCTCTGCTTATTGTTTGTAGCACACTGTGCGAAGTATAATTTCATTTACGACGCGCTTCGCATGTAATCATTTGCATAATTTTGATGCGTCAAACATAACGAATTTAAAACGCCTTTGCGCGGTGGTCTCAACTGCATCTCGAAAGCTTTGAACACTTACCGAAGAAACCGTTTAATGATCGACAATTGAGGGAAATGTTGCCAATCGATCGTAGCTTTACCCAACCTAGCTGGCCTGCCCTCGCCGTAGTAAAATTTGAGGATGGACTTAGATTTTTAATTCTGATGTTTTACGGTCTAAACACACGATATGTTTGTGAGTCGCGCCGCAGTGAAGGGCTCCGGATCGACTGTGACCGCCAGAGGGTTCTTAACATGCACATAAATCAAAGTACTCGACCGTTTTATTGCGATAGCATTTATACGGACACTCCAGGCGCATTTCTGCCGTCGTCATCGCCGTGATGTTCCGTATAAAGTCTAAGCACGGTAACATCTTCGGCGCACGCCGAGTGCTTTATGTGCGAGTGAAACTTGCGAGGGTCACCCGAAGCATAGAGTTTCCTACAAAAATTACTAGAGGGAACTCTGGCGCTGAAGTCATTGTCCTACCATGGGAATGACGGGAAGTACATGGATTCGTCTGATCTTCGTGCTTGCGGATTCAGACTTTCTTGTGACTTTGTATATTACGCTATATAAATGTTATTGTCTTATATTTCAGCGCAATCTATATTCTTCGAAGTGCAGAAGACGCCAGGAACGTGTACAATTGCTATTGCAACGATTGAGCTTGTCCAGGTGGCCAAATCGAAACACCCCAAGCGTCTCAAGGCACTGGCATGCCCGCGATAAATTCATAAGGGCGTTTCGTTCGCTTGTCGATACATGCGTCCGTGGCTTAATTGTTTCAATATCAGGCTTCTGTGCTATAGAGTCCCTGTGTTCGAATCCTGTCGTCGGACAATTTTAATGATGTTTATTTAAGTATTTATTACGCAATACGCTGTTGAAAATGACGAGTTTACAAAGTCGCAAAGCCGTTTGAAGCCAAAAGGACGAAGTTTAGACAAATCCATGTGCCTCCCGTAATTCCCATGCTGGGACAACCGCTCCCATTGCAGCTCTCGTAGACACTAGCGCCAGAGTTCCCTCTAGTAATTTTTGTAGGTAACTCTGTGACCCGAAGACCACGGCTCAATCTTGCGCGCGAAAGCGAGGAAAGCGGGCAGCAAGCGCGCCGTCTTTCATCGCGTGCGAGGCACCGGGGCGCAGGGAGGGACAGGGGACAGGGGGTCGTTGTACTCCGGCGGCTGGTGCGTACGGCGAGGCCGCGATTGCGCCGTATCTTGACAGCGATATGCGAAGTGAACAAAGTGCACCGAGTGCTGGTAGCTTCGTATGCGCTGTGCTTTGCACGCGTAGTCTGCGTTGAAGCGAGAGGCAGCATAATGGACAATTCGCTCGCTGCTGCTGCCCCGCTTCCTCACTCCAGCGTTCTGACAGTGATCTTCCGCGGTCATCGAGACAGATGTGACCATGTCTACCTGTGCGTGCGTGACACCGTGCTTGTTAATTTAGCACGCGAATGTGTACAAGTTTACACGGCCGATAAAACTGCTATCCTTACTTCGTATAGCTGTCTACAAATTTCTAATCGCAATCCATGCTTCGCCTTTGGGACGAAAGTGCGACTTATTTTCATCCCCGCTTCCCCCCACGCAAGTTTGGCCGCGATCACCACTGGTGATTCAACCTGTAACCTCGTGCTGTCCAGCGCAATGCTATAGCTACAAGTCACCGCGGCGAGTCGAATGCAAACTACGTGTCTGTAAAACGAAACAAGTAAACAGACAAAACAAATGGCGAGCCGTTCCACCAAGTATGCGTCACAAACCAGCCCAAGTGTCATTGTATACTCTTCGATGATGGACGGAACCTGCGTCAACCTTGAAAAAGAGTAAGCTGGGTGGTAAACGCCGCACTGAGAATTTTTTTTCTTTTTAATGATGGCAGGCTGCACGAGTATGACCTGTTTCTGCAGATAAATTTTGACACGAAGGACGATCCTGCTATCGTACAGAACTTAACAGGAGTGAAAACGTAGCAAACGAGTAACTTCTTCGAGTAACTGCATCTACACATGTATAACTACATTATTTTAAGTAGTACCGACACGTCATGAACAGCCTGTGTGCGGCTTGACCATGAGAACACTTTGGATGGCTTGTTTGGTTGATTGTAGGAATCTATTATTCGATGAACAGTGCGTCAGTTAACAAGCGAGAAATCATCGCATTTGGCTGCACTGCCGTTTATTATTGAATAACTAGTAGATAATAATCTCTCACTTCTTTAGGCACTTGTAACTGCTGAGTTGACATATATTCGTTGGCTTTTAGAAGCCTTTATAAATAGCAGATTTCCTCAGGACACGTAAAGGAAATAGTCTTCTTTTGTCAGGGAAGCCACATGTCGACAGCGCATTTGTCTGACCGAAATTGCGCCTTCACTCATATTGTATAAAAGTATGAAATCGAGACCTCGACGGAAACCCATCTGATCCGCAGGAGATATTACAAGTAGTTGAAAGTTGGGCGCCGAACATTAAGAAATTCAGAAGTAATACCACGTCTTTTGATTTCTAATTTTTATGTTCGGCGTCCAACGTTCAACTGCCTGCTATGTAGAGGTATTATCCAGATGAAATGAAACGCGGACAGCAGAGCGCGTGGTGTCCGTTGTGAACCCTCCTGCTACGGTCGCGATAAACTGCACACGCTGACGGAGCGTTGCAAGCCTCTGTTTTCCTGTAAGCCTCTGTCTTGCGCGAGATGCCAGTCGGTGCGTCTTGGTCCCAATTTGCCAGTGCCAGACTTCTGCCGCTCACATTTGAGTTCTGGTTCAAGTTGGCACCAGACTTATCACTAAGACAAACTTTCCTATTGAGTAAAATCTTGTTACAGTATTGTTGGTGGTACCGGGCTCCGCCTTTTATTACTTTATACTTTCGCTTAATATATTGTCTGAGAATGCCCACAGTAGAATAGAATTTGCATCAAAGAGGAATTCTCATGAAGTACATATATATAGAATAACAGACAGCTGATGTAGTTGGTAAGGATTCATTATGCAAAAAAGAGATGAGGCATGCAGACATATATATATATATATATATATATATATATATATATATATATATATATATATATATATAATTACCTGTACAGTTTATCCATGTAGTTATTTTCTTATTAGAAAATTGAGAGCCACTGGCGTAGCGCAAATAAGGCGACAGGCACAGAATAAAAACACACACAGCGCTTTCTGTGTCTCTTCATCCCGTCTCATTTGCGCTACGCCAATGGCATTCAATATGACGCACCAACAAGCCCAACGTGTAATCTTAGTGCATTTGTGTTCATCCATATTCCTGAGCCTCACTTGAAAACTAATTTTGCTTTACGCTTTCATGACTTCAAAACAGGCCCAGACCATGTAGCCCGGCACTGTCTCATTTTCGGTTTTACCGTGGGCTCCCAAAGCCAACCGGCCTGCTCATCTTGGGTTAACTTTCAACCCTTTCAAGATATACGATTTTGAGGGCGGAATCTGGCGGCTCATCTGGTGGCCCCTATGCGCCATCTGGTGACGGATAGCGCTTAGGAAGCAAGACAGATATCGATGCACCTGCGAATAATTCGAAATGTGAGTCATGGAATGCTTTGCAATAAATTGTGGTCTTCCTTCCAATCTTTGTCAATCACGTCAACGCCGAATTCGAGGCTGACGGTGCAGTCGTAGTGGCTCTTCTATGTGGCTGCTGTTTTAACCATGAAGTGTTTTAGCTCCCGTTTTGGGCGAACTTCAAATAACTTTGAGCCAAATGCCAGAGCCTTTATCCGGGCACTAAGATGAGAACATCCGTGCATCGTTGCGCGAACAAAAGATCATCTGGGCAACCAGGCAGAACTTAAGAAAATGCGGCTTCTGGCCCCCAACCCTTTGTAAAGGACGGC
Source organism: Dermacentor albipictus (assembly GCF_038994185.2). NCBI lineage: Eukaryota > Metazoa > Arthropoda > Arachnida > Ixodida > Ixodidae > Dermacentor > Dermacentor albipictus. The sequence continues at coordinate 60,958,035 of NC_091830.1, forward strand.
ATTACATGCGCTGGTTACTGGCTGAACAAGTTACAAAAATGATTGCTTCCGATTTGTTCCTAATGTTTGTTCACAACATCACTCAAGCTGGAACTTCTAGTGCGCTGAAGTTTTGTCATTTCCAATAGCGAGGTTCAAATGGCAGATACTGTGTACCATACACTTTTGTTATCTTTTGGCAGCGAGACAGGGTTGCCTGCGCTCTTTTTAACGCCAGCGGTGCGGGAGTTCCCCGGCGCCGGTATTGCCCCGCCTCCTTCGAGATATGGCGCCACGCTGCGTGACCAGGCCGGCAGCGTCTGGTGCTCCGCGCATGATTCTGATATGGATGGGAATAGTAATCGTGATTACTGCAACCAATCTGCTTTGCCGGTAGCCATTTCGTGCTTACAGCTAATCTCGATTAGGGGAGAGCAAGCATATATTTGGTTCCATTCTTGCGCAAACAGCGCCACATTTTGGCAAAAATAAACACTGCTGTATTTTGCTGCTTTGCTTACCTTTTTCTTTACAGCGACCATGCCAGCATTAAGTTGAGGTGGCTGAGCCGGGCCTGTCGGTTCGGAAGGCTGTAACGAGATATTGCGCAGTAATGACCGTGCATTAAAACGCTGCTCCACGTTCAGCATATATATATATATATATATATATATATATATACCAGAAAAAAAGCAGTTCTGGGTCCGGGTAAATATTCACAGTGAAGTAGGCGCGCGTATGAAGCGGTTTATTGACGTTTCGGCCGGGGTCCGGCCTTCATCAGAATATATATATATATATATATATATATATATATATATATGTGTGTGTGTGTGTGTGTGTGTGTGTGTGTGTGCAGAGAGATAGAGAGAGAGCGAGAGCAATACAGTTGCAGTTGGCTCTTCACTTTCAATTTATAGAAATAACTTATTCGTCTCTCTCAAGTATATGGACCCACCGTCTTACACTTCCGACTGCTGCACCGAGAACGCAAATCACGCACTACAACTATGCTGCACACAGCAGCGTCCGGGAATTAACAGGCTACATCTTTTAGCCGCGTCTGCCGATATTTGTTTTCAAATGTTGCAACCAGTGGCGTAGCCGCAAATATTTTTCGATGGAGGCCGGGCATCTATCTGACCGGGGACCGAGCGCGTGAAGGGAGAGGCCGAGTGGCAGGGCACGCCCCATTATACACAGATATTTCGGGAAGGTGAACGATGCCACCCCCTGGCTACACCGCTAGCTATAGCAAGACATTGTTGTGTGCGTTCAGGAAGTAAAATGTACGCTACTATGCTTAATTAACTCCAGGCTACGCACCACTGACCGGGTCACTAGTTTGGAACTTGGAAGGCAAGTGGTATGACACCATCAACTCGCCCATGCAGATGAACCAATGAACTACTTCACAAGCGTCGTCGTAACGACTTTGAAGAGCGGTAGACGTACAGTTTTGTTCACATCACTGCTTGGAGTTTATGCGAATATCGATCATATCGAGTTATGGTTCCTATGCTTCGCAAACTTGTTCCTGATATGCAGAATGGATTTACCGATGTGTCAGGCTAGCGGATGACAGTTCTTCAAAGCAATGTACAAGTTAGCACTAGCGACTTGCATGTGCCGCATTAGAAATTTAACCGAAAGTGCTGACTACTGTCTGAATACGTCACAGTGATGAGGGCAGCTGCTAAGCCAGCAAAGCGTGACGGTTTTGTTGTTCTTCTTTTACAATTCTGAAGCCTGCCTTTAGACAGGAATGAATACATAAATGCAGAAAACAAAGTTGTTTCATGCAGGTACTCCATTAGTATACGGTAGCTTTTGTTTATGCTCGGATAAATCTCACAAAATAGCTTGCCGAAAGACATTTCCAAACTCTATATCTCCCATATGCAACTTATCATGCGCATCTTACCTTAGTTGCCACCTTGTCCACTTCCGTATTGTCCTTGACGAGGGTGGGCTTCGGTGGACCTGGGATGCTGGTGGAAGCCCCCGATTGCAGAGAGGCTGATGACGGCTGCTGAATCACCTTGATAGACGTGTAGCAGCAAGACAAAAGAACATTGTACTGTCTTTCTGTCCCTCCGTTCGTAATGAATGAGCATTTCTGTTCCACACGTAACATTAAAACTGAAACTTCCAGTTCAAAAAATTTATCCTGTCGCGATTTCAGTACTTTCTTTTTTCATTTTTATTTCGCTTTACAGACGGACAATCATAGCCTCTTAGGGACGCCTCTAATTAGCATACAAGCGCTAATAACAGCGTAATCTTTTGAAGAAGTCATGAAGATGAACAGTTCATTTGTGCACATTTCTGTTAGGCGCCATAATGACAACTTTTCTATATGCAAAATAGATGTTCAGGCTGGATTGAATACTAATGAGGTGCCTTGTACCAAGAGTTAACAACACTGAAAACATCGTCCACTCATAGAGGAAACGCAATGAACAGCTCCTCGAACCCTAACTGTGAGTAATCCACTTGTAGACATCAGCGCCAGTGCTTCACATGTATAGGCCACATTTTTGTGTGTTATTGCCACCTGGGAAATCACTCAGGCCAGTCTTTGAAGACTAACCACACTGTCCACGCCCTCTGACGCATGAGAGGCTGACAGGCGACACGAAGTTCAAGGCTTTAATAATTTGTTGCAAGCGGTTTTCTATATAGCCGTACATGATCGCCGCCATCTCCAAACTACTTACTGGCTGCGGGGGTACTTCCGCACATTTCCAACTGCTAAAATTTATCTGTCTCGCTATTTAAAAAAAAGAGTATTGCAAGCTTGCGGCGAGTTGAACGGAAAAATTTTTGCCTTCTTCCTTCGAAGCATTTCCTTAAGTGGCATTGTGCCAACTGTAAATCCTGAAGATATTCCCTATTCGAACAACCATTGAATGCTTCCTGCAAGCCTTCACAGCGCAGCGATTCTATGACTGCTGGTATCTGAACTGAATCTTCGGCCTTTTCGTATTCTCTCAATCCTTCACGGTTGTTTATAGGCTTTCCTAGGGTTGGTGAATTTTTACGCTAGATTTCTTTCCCAAACAGCCACGACCTTAGAACCGCTCTACAAGCTCCTCAGAAAATGGAATGGACAAAAGAGTGTGAAACCAGCTTTCAGAAATACAAGCTGCTCCTGAACGAGGACTCAGTGCTAGCTTTGTGCGATGGAAACAAACCACTGCGCCTGACATGTGACGCATCGGCACACGGCCTTGGAGCGGTGCTCGCGCACACCGAAGGTCGCGGCGAGAGACCTATGGCATTCGCGTCACGCACGCTTACAGCGGCCGAAAGAAACTATGGACAAATTGAGCGCGAAGCACTAGCCATTATCTTTGGCCTTAAAAAGTTTCATAAGTGCTTGTTCGGTCGGCAGTTCGAGATGGTGCCTGACTGAGATAGCCACTGACGCAGTTGTTTGATTCAAAGAGACACAGCAGTCAAGTAGCGACAGCTAGAGTGCATCCTCAAGTACAAGAAGGGCCAACAAGTGGGCCACGCAGATGGCTTATCGAGGCTTCCGTTGGAAACAACTACGGGGGAAGAGCAAGTAATAATATTATTTTCGCCCCTATCAGAGGTTCCCTTACAGCCCAAGAAGTGGTTGAAGAAACAAGCAGGGATGAGTTTCTGAGAGCGGTAGTGGACATGGCCTCAAGAAACAGAAGAGCAATATCGTCCGTATTTTAATCGTCGACACGAGTTACTGTATAAATCACACCATTACAGTATAAGTAGCCTACCCAAGCAGGGTGGCTGTTCAGATATTACGTGATGTACTGGCCAGTCGTCGTCAACAAACCTCGTAAACTGTCGTCTCATTAATAGTTCACACATTTCTCGATAATCCCATCAATGACCCTAACCAGACTTACACTGAATATACCTTTTTAACGCCTTCCTCATCCAGAATTGATTGAAATGAGGGGGTATTTTCATTCTGCGCACTGCACACCCTCTGGTTGTGAATTGCGGCTCGTTTCCGATTTTTTTTTACTTATTTCGGACGGTCGCAGAAACAGCCGTTTTACTAGGACAGTCGGCGCAGCCGCGTACTCTCCGTACTAGGCGCAAATTCTTTCTCGTCCTCCACGAATACAGAGGCGCCGATTCCCGTACGCGTCAAGGAATTGGTCAGATCTGCTGGAAGCAATTATTTCGCCTGAAAGGACCCGCGACTGAATACCTCCGGCTTCGGAGCCTCTAGCGAGGCCGCAGAGGAGCGTCGTCTCTTCGAGCGACGGCCCTTCTTCACGTCACTGCGCTCCTGGACTGCGCTGATCGTCGAGTGCTCCAATTCAGGCCTCTCCAGGTCAGCCGCCTTGTCCGTGCCGGCCGCCTGCATAGTGAAGTCTAGAGCCTGTAGGAACCTGGTCTGGTCGGGAATAATCGCGAGGATAAAAACATTCAAATCCGGCACCAAGGCGAGAACTTAAGAAAAAATAATTCGAGGCTTTTGCGAATTGGCGAGGTAGCAGCAGTGGCATACGACACGAGCGCAGCCTCTTCTTTTTTAGTACTTGGGTGTCTGCATCACAAAGACAAAAAACTATGCACTATGGTTATCGGGGCAGGAACGTAGATAAGACGTGTATGTGGAGAGAGAAGCACGGCACATATGTAAATCCAATGTAGGGTGGCCCGTGCTCGCGGCTTCCTGGAAGACCAACAGACGGGCTTCCGGTGCCGGCGGTGCACTGCGGACTCCATCGCTGACATGGTGTCCACCCTGGAGGACGCCAAGGCTGGTGGGGACCTCGTGATGCTCTTGCTGATCGACGTACAGGGTGCCTTCGACAGCCTCCCTCACGCAGTTGTCCAGCAGGGCCTGGACCTCCTCGGCATCTGCGGCAACCTGCGGGAGTTCCTCTCGTCGTTCCTGCACAACCGCACCCTCAGGGTTCGTGCGGGTCAATCGAAGAGCACCCCCCGTCCAGTCGCTGCAGGCGTGCCATAGGGCTCAGTGGTTAGCCCCTTCCTTTTCAACCTGGCCATGACACGGTTGCCTGCTGCCCTGCTAATCGACCGTCACTTCCCCGTGCAGTCCTCAATATACGCGGACGACATCACCCTATGGGTGCGGGGACCACCGCAACACATCCGCAAGGCACGTGCGGCCATGCAGAGAGCCCTGGACACTGCGGCTGCCTACTTGTGCAGCATCGGCCTTACCATCTCGGCCAGGAAGACCGAGGCCTTGCTACTGCACCCCAGAGCTTCAGCCCACCGCTCAGCTGGCCGGCTGCGGTTGGAGGGCGTCCAGATCCCATGGAACAAGGCAGTCACCTACCTAGGGCTGCGCATTGACCATCGGCTAAACTGGCTGCCGGCTACCAAGGCCCTGTGCGCCCAGGCGCTTCGCGTCCGCAAGGCTATCTCACAGCTCCTTGCCCGTGGACAGGGCTGTACCACCAGGTGGGCTCTGCAGCTATTTGATGCTGCAGTCACTTCACGTCTACTGTATGCCCTCTCTCTTTTGGCGCTGCTCCCACCCCACCTGCGGAAACTGGAGCTACAGCATCGGTCAGCAATACGGCTCTGTCTTGGCGTTCCCCGAACCTCACAAGTGGCCGCCACTTTGGCTGAGGCAGGTGCCTTGCCCCTGTCATTACTCTTCCTACAACAGGGGCTACGACTCATTGATCGCCTACACCATGCCGCAGATGGTCAAGCACTCCTGACCCCGCCTACGCTCCCGGCCAGCATCACACATGGGACGGCTGTGTGGCCTCTATAAGGAGGTCATAGGGGACACGCCTGCAAATGCTGTACAGCCTCGCCCACCACATCGACCACCAATCCCTATCTCTACGGAGCTGCCAGGTGTCTCGAAGAACCGTTCCCCAACATGTGCCCTACAGCAGACGGCAGCCTCTCTCCTTCAAGAGAGACTTGGGGACTACCTTCACATCTTCGTCGATAGATCCGTGATACCGGAGACTGGCTCATCCACAGCAGCCTGCGTTGCACCGGCCCTACGAAAGAGCAAGGTGAGCCGTCTCCCGGGGCACGCAAGTTCTACCGCAGCAGAGTTAGCAGGACTCCACCTTGCTGTGGACCTACTTGCAGAGGAGCTACCAGCGACCCCGGCAGCCATCTTCTGCCACTCCAAGGCGGTGATGTTCTGCCTGCAGAACCCTGACATGGCTAGCCTGGGGGTAGCGCTACTCTCCTCAATACTGACGGCCCTTCAGGACGCAGGATGCTCAGTATCTCTGCATTGGCTACCGGCACACGTGGGGATTCCGGGCAGTGAAGAGGCGGACACTCTGGCAAAAAGTGGCCACCACTCAAGCGTCCCCCTCAGCCCTGCTGTAACGGCCGCAGACTTCTCTAGGCACAGGCTGCGCCGGCACATCATCGCCTGCCACTCGGACAAACGGGTATCCCTGGGCCGGCCTCCACGGCCTCTTCCACAGTACGGCCTCCTACGAAGGGATGCCTCGTTGCTACTCCGACTGCGAGTTGGCTGCTACTGGACGGCAACCCGCCGGCACCGCCTTGGGAAAGGCACCTCGCCAGCCTGTGCCTCCTGTGGTGAACCAGAAACTCTGGAGCACCTGCTGATGGCCTTCCCTGCTCACCTGCAGCACCGCGGTCGACTTCTGCAAGAGTTCCACCGCCTGGGGCTCCCATGTTCACGACAGGAAGATATCTTATTCCCCTGTCGTAATCAGCTACCAGCCTTCCTAAGTGTCGTCGAGTACCTCGACTCGTCAGGGCTCTCGGCGAGACTATAGGACATTTCTACAAAGACGGATGGCCTAACAGCCATCCCACCACCTCGGGCTTCCTGATCGGCCACTACATCGCTTCCATCTCTACGAACCTCAACCTTTCCCCCTCCTACCATCTCTCTCTTTTAACCCCATCCCCTACACCCTGCTGGCGCTGAGCCGTGCTCCCGCATGGGTTACAGAAAATAGCGCTAGCCTTTTCTCCTTCCCCCCAAGAACCACTTCTCTCAATGTAGGGATTCTATACAACTTGTGTCGCAGTGACACATTCTTTCCGGGGACTTGTAAAGAGCGTGTGCATGTTCAGTGGTGCGTACCGGGTTGTGTGCACCCAGTGACGAAGCTGTATGCTATAGAGCACACAGCAGTCAGTGGCAAGCTGACTGTTTGGGCGCATACCCAGTGAACCGAATTGCCTACGTTTATGCACAACATCTCCGACGAGTAGACGACGCACTAGCACTTAAAACATGGGGAGAGCCAATGAAGCTCTATTTTAACCCTTTGAGGCGCCACTTGCAATTATGCACAGAAAAAAATCTTTTTATATATGAACATTCTTTTTGCGACCTAAGAAACACAAAACCATCGAATTCTTGAAAGCTATCATGAAACTTTATTATTTGCAACATCGTACACAACTGTGTACACAGCGCCTCGGTGGTCACAAAATTCACTTGTGGAATGCGAGGAAGCAATTTCTCTCTTTCGTCAGGCACAGTGGCCTGACATTTCATGCAGAATATCCGAGCGCCTCGTGTGCACTTCTCGAGCTTGCACCTAATTCGCACCTTCTGGTCGCGGGATTCGGGCCAATGGTCAAAGGAGTCATAGTGCGCATCGGTGCAAGGAAGCGATATTCTTGCTTTCTTGCCCTATCTTTGGTTGTGGTGCTTGGATCTCTGCAAGAGAAGGCCTTCCACGCTTTTTCTCGGGTAGTACCGACTTACTTAATGCTTCGGCAGCTTGCAAGCAAAAATTCATCAAATATAGGAGTTCAGCTCTAGGCAGCGTTTGATTGTCGTGGTGGTAGTCCAGCAAAGAATTGCAGGTACCCAGGTTCACAAAAGGAAAAAGCGCTCTCAATGTCCACTTCAGCTTGCGTTTCCCCTGCAGCAGCATCTTCCTCTTCTGTGAGGTTGGTGAACGCAGCTGCAACGCAGGCGTCGGTCGCTTCACACGTGGCTTCTTCTTCGTCACTCGCCGCAGGTCGTCGCACTGCAGCAGGAAAACGCCTCCCTACGGCAGCAGCTCACTGCACAAACCGCTACACTTGCGGCACAGAAGACCCAAATTGAATCCTTCCAAGCCCAACTACGAGCTCTTGAGGAGAAGCTTGAGGCAGCCATCACGCTCCCATCATGTCTGCCCTCCTCAATCGCCTCCTCCTCTGACATGGATGTTCAGACTTGCGAAGGAGGCACTAGCAAACGCCGCAGACCCAACACCCCTCCTGCATCTCTCCACTTTTCCGAAGAGGTCCAGGCAGCCATCAAGACGACCCTGGTGGACCTAGAAAAACGGCTGGAGAGCCGTTTCACCTCGATATACCAGCTTCTCACGGCACAACAAGAAGCCCTCAATGCCATGCGCACCGACCTCACTGCCTATCCCCCCGCCATGTCCTTCCAATCTCTCCAAGAGACGGTGGATAGCCTTCAAGCTTCCATGCTCGCAACCATCCGAGCCAAGCCACCGCTCCACGTCCGCACCACCTCATCCTCTGCCGCCCGACCCTCGCAAGCACCAGCCGAGGCAATACCTCTTTCTTCCGCTACTAATCATGGCTGACCGCTCTGTCGTCACCGTTTGGCAGTGGAACTGCCGTGGTTTTCGCCCCAAGCGTAACCACCTCCTTCTACACCTTCAACAACTGGACCCCTCGGTCTCTCCTGACGTCATCGTTCTACAGGAGACTCACGCCACCACTTCCCTCTCGGGTTACGTCGCCCATGACCAAGTAGCTCATCACCCTCTGCCCCATCCCGTCACGGCCATCCTCACTCGGCGGACGCTCACGGTCAATCGAGCCGATCTGCCCTTCCCTACGGTCCACCATGTCTTTATCGAGGTCCTACCTCAGCGACGTGAAGACCCCTCTCTTTTTATTCTTAATGTTTATACCCCCCCACGCGTCACCAAAGACCTGTCGCTCGTTGCTCTGCTCCGTGCCGCTGCAGCGAGAGCAGCCAAATCCCCCCTCCTCGTTCTCGGTGACTTCAACGTCAGGCATCCGGACTGGGGTTACTCCAAGGCCGATGGCCCCGGCGCGAGGCTGTGGCAGCTCGCACACGACCTCCACCTCTCCCTGCTCACCGACCCCACGCAACCCACGCGCATCGGCAACAGCGTGTGCCGCGACACCACTCCGGACCTCAGCTTTTGCCGTTACGTGCACGACGCGCGCTGGTCCAATACACATCAGTCCCTGGGCAGCGACCACTACGTCCTCGCCATCCAAGCCCGTACCTCCCCGTGCAAGCCGCGCCCACACACGACCCGCTATACGGATTGGGATGCGTTCCGAGCCCGCCGGCTGCACTCTGCCACCGAGGACATCGAGGACCTTTCGATGTGGACCGACCAGCTACTGGCGGGCCTCGACGGGGTCACCGCCTCGATCCCCACCACGGAGGACCATCCGGCAATTGACTCTCGCCTTGCCCACCTCTTAGCCGCTCGCACGAGCCTCACCAACCGTTGGCATAAGCAACGTCACAACCGTCGCCTGCGCCGCCGCATCGCATACCTCGATCGCGAGATCGAGCATCACACAACTGTGCTCGCTCGCCAACAGTGGGAGCAGCTTTGCTCAGGGATCTCCGGTCAGTTGGGCTGCAAGCAATCGTGGCATCTCCTCCGCCACCTCCTCGACCCTGCTTCCGCCAAGTCAGTCGCTCGGCAACAATTACAACGCATTGTCCGGGCCTACCCCGGCGACACACCGTCGCTGATAGCAGACCTGGCCGCCAAATACCTCCAGCTGACACCCCCTGGCACCTCTTCTCCCCCTCTCGCGTCCTACTCCGGGGCCCCCAACCCCGAACTAGATGCCGATATCACGGAAGCTGAAGTCTACGCGGCGCTACACAAGCTCCGCACCACCTCTGCCCCCGGTCCAGATCGCATTCCCAACAAACTACTCCGAAATCTTGATGCCCCTTCGGTCCTTGCCCTCACTTCGTTCCTGAATGAGTGCTGGCGCTCCGGCAACCTCCCCCAGTCGTGGAAACACGCTCGCGTGGCTTTCATCCCGAAGCCGGGCAAGAAACTCACAATCGAGAACCTCCGGCCCATCTCACTCACATCGTGCGTCGGCAAGCTCATGGAGCACGTCGTCCTAGCTCGCTTGCAAACGTACACCGACGCTCACCACCTCCTTCCCCACACCATGATTGGTTTCCGCCCCCACCTCTCCACACAAGACGTCCTCTTGCAACTCCACCACGACCTTCTCGATCCGCCCACCTTCTCGGACACTAAGGCTCTCCTTAGCCTCGACCTTCACAAGGCGTTCGACAACGTCTCCCATTCGGCTATTCTTACCGAACTCGCCACCATCAACCCCGGCTCTCGCACCTACCACTACATTCGCTCCTTCCTCACGGCCCGCACGGCCGAAATCATCGTGGGAGATCTCTCGTCTCCCACGTATGCGCTTGGATCTCGTGGTACCCCTCAGGGCGCTGTCTTGTCGCCTTTCCTTTTTAATCTCGCCCTTCGCTCACTTCCCGACAAGCTCGACCGTATCCCCGATCTCAAACACACCCTGTACGCGGACGACGTAACTCTTTGGGTCACGTCTGGCTCCGACGGGCACATTGAGCAGACGTTGCAACGCGCAACTGACGTCGTTACAAGTCACGTGCACGCGGCCGGTCTCGCTTGCTCGGCGGCCAAATCGGCCCTCCTCCTCATGCGGCCCCCCGACCGGCGTCGCCACAAGACGCCTCACCCCACCATCACGATTCACGCCAATTCCACTCCCGTTCCCGTCGTCTCGCATCTCCGGGTGCTCGGGCTGATAGTACAGTCAAACCGCCATAATGCTCACACCATCGACCAGCTCTCGCTTTCGGTTCAGCAAACCGCGCGCATGCTTGCTCGTGTCCGAGCGCGGCGCATGGGCATGCGCGAACACGATCTCCTCCGCCTAGTGGACACTTTCGTCGTTTCCCGTCTCACGTACGGCCTTCCTTATACTCGTCTTCTGAAATCGGAACGCGACAAGGTCGACGTCCTCATCCGCCGTGCATACAAGACTGCTCTCGGCCTTCCCCCCAACGCGTCCACGGCACGTCTCCTCCGCCTGGGAGTCCACAACACGCTCGACGAACTGATCGAAGCTCACCGCACCGCTCAGGTGCAACGCCTTCATCGTTCGCCGACCGGTCGCTACATCCTCTCTTCCATCGGTCATGACACCTCTTCTCACCCGCCAGACCTGGTCTCACTACCGCATGCTCTTCGGGCAGCCTTTTCTATCAAGCCGCTACCCAAGAATATGCTCCCGGGACACCACGACGCCCGTCGCCAAGCCCGTGCGGCCATGCTTCACGCCAAGTACGCCGACCACCCGGCCATCGCCTACGTGGATGCGGCCAGATACGCCTCGCCCGGGGACGCCTTCGCAGTCGTCTCCGTCTCGCCCTCCTCGGTACCCTCGGCACCCTCGGGGCCGACAATCACGGCCGCCACCGTTCGAACGCCCTACGTCGTCGAGGCTGAGGAGGCAGCCATCGCTTTAGCCGCCACCTCGACCAACGCCAGCGTCATACTCTCCGACTCCAAGCACGCCATCTCCAATTTCGCCCGAGGTCTCGTCTCGCCTTCCACCTTACGGCTCCTTCGCCCACTTCTACTGGAAAACGAGCCGTGTCACATTGAACTGGTCTGGGTCCCCGCCCACTCGGGTCACCCCGGCAACGAGTCGGCTCACCAACACGCTCGAGGATTCGTCGACCGAGCGGTGGGCCCCTCCGCGTTGGACGCCCCGGTGCCGGAGCCCCTGGTCACCTACCACGACATTACCCAGCACTATCGCCTCGAACGGTACGCCTACCCACCTCCACATGGCAGTCTTCCCAAGCGGTCCGAGATCGCCTGGCGTCGCCTCCAGACCCGCACCTTTCCGTGCCCCCTAGTGTATTCGCACATCCACCCTGGTGTCATTGATCCACGCTGCTGCCTGTGCGGCGACGTTGCCTCCTTGAACCACATCCTCTGGGGCTGCCCGGAAGATCCCCCGCCCGCCGACCTCGTCTCGCCACCCCCCACCGACGAACAATGGGAGGCTCTTCTCTCCAGCACCGACCGAGACATCCAAACACGGGTCCTGGCACGAGCTGAAGACTCCATCGTGAAGCACAACCTGGAAGCCTACGTAGCTTAGCCTCCCTTATCCCTTACCCCTTCTAATAATAAAGTTGACACTCACTCACTCACTCACTCTTCGTCACTTTCCCCGACGTCTCAAACATTTATCAGCAATGAGCTCCAAAAGCCTTTCAGCTGTCTTTTGGGTTTTCTTATGCTTGTTTGCACTGTAGAAAGAAGAACGACGAATGGCCAAAAAACCTGGAAAGAAAATCAAAGCAACTCTCAGCGTTCTTTATTTCTGCAGCGACCACGGCACTTTGTACACAATCGTGTACACATGTGCGTGCGAGCGTTAGCGTTCGGTCATCTCCTCAGAATGGATGAAATTATCACTCCTCGGTACTTCATATGATGCACAAGCGCGTCTAATTTTTTTTCGCTTGCCACAATAAAAAAAAACGGCTCTAAAAAAATAAGAACTTGACTCACCGCTCTTTGCTGCTCCAGCATCCGCCATTTCTTGTTTTAATATGAACATCTTCACCGAAATGCGACAGATGGCGCCAAAATGCACATGGTTGTCAGTTTATAGTTTGGGAATGCGCTAAAGCCAACCTAATAGAAAAGTGCGCACCCTAAACGTGAAAAAAAACACCAGAAATACAATGTACACAATTGTGTAGAAGGCGCCTTAAAGGGTTAATATAGAACAGATTCCGTCCAAAAAAAAGGTGACATGACGTCATGAATCGGAGTGAAAACGCCTTGTGCTATCTTCGTGGTGTTGGATTAGTTAGCTGTGCCAGTAGTGACGTCTTGCTTTCCGTCGCAGCCGAGCGCGCGCGGAGCAGTTTTTCTCCGGCTGCGAAATGGTTAGACCACGCGTCATACATGCTCCTGAGGAGCAAGCAGCTTTCGATCAGCAACGCCGAGAGCAGAAGCGAGAGCAAGCTCGTCTACGCCGTGCCGATGCTGTAGCCCGGGCACAAGAACAGGATCGTGCATTCGATCGCAAGCAGCAACTGTGTACCGGGAATCCTGTAGCCTAACAAGACGTCGTTTAGTGAAACGTCCGGATTAACCCAGTGATAAACACCATGGCCGCACGTGTCAGCATCGCTGGTGAACCATCTGCATGGAGTGCTTGGGCCGTGATCTTTTACTGCCATTCTTCTTTCCCACTATCCCTCGTCATAGAAACTATGCCAAGAGACATTAAACGACAGCGCTCAATTTCTTTTGAGCCTTTGTTTTATAGCCAGCCGCCGCCGACAACGACTGCACGTGACGTCACCCTACTAACATGTTAAAACTAACCTGCCGATGATGATAAGGCCGCCTTTAACCAACACAGGTTTTTTTCGAAACGTAGACCAGCCTTTTTGCGACATCTTATCCCTGTTTGCGACTTTTATACCAAAATGTGCCTTAAGTATTCTAAGACTAATCGCATTGGTAATTTGTTGAATATGATCAATTTTAAGGGTTGCAATGCCTCCTGAAGCCAAAAATACGAACTTTCAACAATATGCATATCCGCCCACCATCAGTCCCACGCGGGCAGAACTGCGATACTTGCGGCTTTCTTTAACCTTAGCGCCAGAGTTCTCTCCGGTATTTCTTGCAGGAGACTAAATGCGTGCATCTAGGCCACGCGCATCCTACTCATGTTCTAATCGTTGTAGGGCAGGTAATACGGCACGGTCATAAAAGGTACACGAGAGAACACACAGCGCTGGTGTGCCTTCTATGTTCGTGTCGTCAAGCCTGCACTACAGCAAATTGCACGATGGCCTACCAACAAGCTCGTAGAGCTAGCCGCACCCTGCTGAACACGTGACTTGTCACGCCCAATCATCGCGGCACAACGTGTATATGATTGCACATTACCTGCGCCTGCTGAGCATCGATTACGGCGGAACTGCTCTTCCTCGAGCGACGGCCCTTCTTGACTCGGCTTCCCTCCTGAATGGTACTGGTTTCCATGTTGTCCCTGTTAGGCTGGCCGAGATGTGGGGCCGGTTCGGAGGTCGCCGTGTTTTGTTCACTCACCTGCGTCGTGCGCGAGCGCCAAGTACCGCCACCATCAGACTTAGCGCTGACAATGATAATACAGTTACTGCCTTTTTAACAAACATGGGCTCTGAGGCACAAACAATGATATGGAAGGAAGACGCATTAACCTAGCACAATCAGCGTAAACCGGTAAGAAACCTCAAGCAGGCCGCAGGAGAATAAGAAACGCGCCTAAACTCAAAGCCCAAACGCCATTCCACTAGAAGGAAAATTAGAACATCATTATCATTACTTCTGGTCATGCAGAAAAGATTGGAAGCAAGAAAGAACAATTAAATATTGTTTCTCGCGAGAAACAATGGTATCTCTTGCGAGGGAGTTTTTAGCGTTTCTGTATACTTCCTACGGCACACTCTTCAAAAATTCGCGGCAGAACCCATCGCACGATGAATGTCGAGGTTGATGCGATTAGCATTAAAGCTGCGAACCATAGTCATGACACGCTCACGGCACGCTTCTCGGTAAATATGGTCATGCATATTGAGCAACAAAATCCCAATAAAGAAGGGCGTCAGGCAGGGAGATAGGATCTCTTCAATGCTATTCACAGCTTGTTTACAGAAGGTATTCAGAGACCTGGATAGGGAAGAATTGGGGATAAGAGTTAATGGAGAATACCTTAGTAACTCGTGGTTCGCTGATGATATTGCCTTGCTTAGTAACTCAGGGGACCCATTGCAATGCATGCTCACTGACCTGGAGAGGCAAATCAGAAGGGTGGGTCTGAAAATTAATCTGCAGAAAACTAAAGTAATGTTTAACAGTCTCGGAAGAGAACAGCAGTTTACGATAGGTGGCGAGGCACACCAAGCGGTAAGGGAATACATCTACTTAGGGCAGGTAGTGACCGCGGATCCGGATCATGAGACGGAAATAATCAGAAGAATAAGAATGGGCTGGGGTGCGTTTGGCAGGCATTCTCAAATCATGAACAGCAGGTTGCCACTATCCCTCAAGAGGAAAGTGTATAACAGCTGTGTGTTACCAGTACTCACCTATGGGGCAGAAACCTGGAGGCTTACGAAAAGGGTTCTGCTGAAATTGAGGACGACGCAATGAGCTATGGAAAGAAGAATGATGGGTGTAACGTTAAGGGATAAGAAAAGAGCAGATTGGGTGAGGGAAGAAATGCGAGTTAATGACATCTTAGTTGAAATCAAGGAAAAGAAATGGGCATGGGCTGGACATGTATGGTGGAGGGAAGATAACCGATGGTCATTGAGGGTTACGGACTGGATTCCAAGAGAAGGGAAGCGGAGCTGGGGGCGGCAGAAAGTTAGGTGGGTGGTTGAGATTAAGAAGTTTGCAGGGACAACATGGCCACAATCAGCACATATCCGGGGTAGTTGGAGAAGTATGGGAGAGGCCTTTGCCCTGCAGTGGGCGTAACCAGGTTGATGATGATGATGATTGAGTACCAAAAGGTTCTGCTGTAATATTCAATGTTCCAGCAGCAACAACTCGATTTGGACGAGTTGCTTCATCTTGCGTAAAACTGAAAGCAGCGCGAAGAATACGAGGACAGGAATCGAAAACAAACGGGACAGGACGTACTGTTGAGAAGTTGTATAAGCTTGCTGCATTGCCAAAGCAGGAGATAACTGTTTTAGCACAGCATCACTTAGCCTTGGAAAATTTTAGATAATTTTTCTAAATAAGCACCTCTACTTGCAGGCAGCAGGCATGCCTTTCAACCTTTCTGGCTATTCTTGGTGTGTTTTATACGTTATAGAAGCTGGTTGTTCTTTAAATAAATTTTCCAGTTGGCAGTAGAGCGCTCGTCCTGATGTGTTAATTGTCTTCGATTCCTGTCCTCATCTACTTCGCGTTGCTTCAAGCTTATTTCAAGGCTCCTTCCTTAGCAGACAGTGGGGGGTGGCAAATTCAGTGAAAAAATTCTTGAAATGAAGACTAAGTGATCGACTGAATTAAATAATTAATAAATTAATAAAAAAATTATTGATAGTTGGAAATATGGCGCGATAAATGTCGATGTTATAGCGATTAGCCTTATAACGCTGCGGATACAATACTCCTTTATTGGCTACCACCCGTGAGGTGCAAATTCAGCGAAATAAATACGGAAGAATTAATTACCTAAACCAAAAATTAACAATAAGGTAACTAATTGTTTAATTATTACAAGCTGATAGGGCACTAGTCTTCACCTCGGCATTCGGCGTCTGGTTGCTGCTGCGCTTTTTGGAAGAGCGGCTCCGCTTAGATTGCCTGGAACGCTGCGATGAAGAGCTCGATGATTGGTCGGGCTCCTGGCGCTCCATTTTAGAAAGGGGTTGGTACGGTACGGGAACACGGGCGGACGCTCTTCGTGATCTCTGGTAGACTGAAAGAAACGACAGCGGATTAGTCTCGGTGCGGACCTTAAATTCATTGTCTACTCTGTCACCGTCGTCCCTAATCTGATGCCTCAATGCCTCGCACTGGCTAGTAGGGCACAACGAAAAATATTCGGCGAAATGGTACCTGTCCTGTCGTCAGTGAACTTCGCTCGGTTGCACCTAAAATAACGGCCTTGCAGCCCGCCACCATTCGTCGTTTTCTTCTCCGTGCGAGCTCGCGGATGATGATGATGATGAAGAAGCCTCGATGAGTGGCACGAACCCACCGTGGGCTATATGCCACGAACCTGGCAGTAATATGATGATGATAATACTGATGATGATGATGATGATGTCCTTGATGAGTTTGGCGCTTACCCACTGACGGTGATTGGCCAAGAGTCAGAGAGACTTTGCTTATGTGTTCAGAAAATGGAGGTAAAATCTATGATTTTGTTGCATAAATTTAAGCGAGGAAAAATCAAAACGGTTCAGTAGACTGTCTTGTTATGAAGAGGAAAAAAAATTATCTGTAATATGGAAATCAGGCAGTAGAGCAGGGATGAAAAGAATAATACGGTCATCAATGAAATCGGTTTGATTCAATAATAAATTTTTCTAAGGCGAAGCACACATTTCTGTGCGAGTACCCAAGCACAAACGCTCCGAAAGACAGCAGTACCGGAGCGTTCAATGGCAGGCCGAGCTGTCGCACTGTAATTTCTAATGTCATTTTCCTCATGGAGGAGAAACGCCGGCATTCCAGTAAGTAGTGCTAAATCGTCTCTAATGCGTTATTACGAGCGCCGTTGCACGTGGAGCGGAAATCTTTCTCTTTTCCTATATCATCACCATGGGAAAAGCAAGAAGTGGCAGTTTGGCGCGGAAGGCGGCGCCTTGATGGTGTTAGCCAAGGATTAGACAATTACAGGAAGTAATGCTCTTTGTTTTTTTTTTCGGCCACGTAAACTGCAGTAAACATTCGCTTTGCTGCCTCAATCAACGAGCATGGGGTCAACCGAGCACAGAAATGTATGAGCTATCTCGCTAGACGACCGCGAGCACTCGCTGTGACAACCCCGGCGTCGTGAAGAGCGCCGGCAACGGCCAGCGAACGTTTCGTGCTCCTGCTCGCTTCACAGCGTGTCGGAGACTCAGATTACGCGACCTCCAAAACTGTAGGCGTACGAGAGTACAGAGCACACGAAACCATCGGTCATCTCGGCTCGGCCTTGACCTTTGCACCCGCTGCACGTTACCGCCACGATAAGGCGAGCTCAGGTCACGTGTGCACTCAGCCGCGCGGACAGTCGTGCGGAGATTGTTGGGCTGGAGGAGAAGCATGCTCCCCAACCACGGCGTACGTGATCACCTGACGTCCAACACTGGTTGCGTGGGAACACGGCGATCATCGAGCCACCATTCTTCTTTGACTCACTCTCGCACGCTTTTCTCTCTCACCTGCCGCATACGGCAAGTGGCCGGCTCATTATATCACCCGGACTTTATACGGAATGTCACAGCAACGCCGACGACGGCAAAAATTCACCTGGAGTGTCCGTATAACTAATTGCTACGGCAATAGCTATAATAATCAAGCATGCTGCCAGTGCAACGGTTTTGTTGATGCGCGACAACGTTTATAGATACTTTTTAAAAGTATTTGTAAACGTTGGGATGCGCCAGAGGGAAACGACACCCTCCTTGTCGTTTGCTATGCGCTCGACGAGCGCAAGACTTTCCCTGTAGGCGCTAACGCAAACCAACAGCGCTTAAATTTATTTTTGCAGATTGTTTTCTGCTTTCGGATGTTGTTTTCAACAACCTTCGCCTTCTAATTTTCTTGTCGTACTCGCATGTGTGCAACACATTTGTGTGAAAACTAATATTTTTCTGTTCAGGATGCGTGAGCCAGCACGCATGGCGCGTGGCTACTTTGTTTCGGTCAAACATAAGTAGGCAGAAAAGTGTTGTTTATTCACTGCTTTCATAAGCAACATATGGCATTCATACACAACACAAAAGCAGAGCTGGTCGAGTATATCATTATTTAGTACAAATGGGCGAATTCTGTACTACGATCATACATACATAAGACAGCTTCCTACAATTTCTCATAGACAGTAAATGGCTGCAGAGGCCATGTATGTTTGCTTTGCACAACGCAGCTCTACCAAAGTTTCGTCACAACAGTTATTCGTAATTATTAAACACATTATCAAGAGCAGCTTATCCGCATCTTTCGCATACCAGTAAAAACAACTTCCCTTTTTTTCCCCACAACGGGTATATTGCTAGTCCAAAAAACATGCTATATTTATTGAATTTTCTGCATAGCTTTCCTTGCGCTAATGCGCCGGTAATTATTTCGCAAATTATAATGAAAAGGTCTGTAGTTCTTTTTCATATATTGTTTTGTTTCACGATACATGTAACACCAGTAGAGCTTCATTCAGAGCGGTCGCATTGCTAATAAGGTATCATTACGAAATTCCTCACGAGCATATTGCAGACGCTTAAAATTTTTAATGCACTTAGTTTGTGCTATCACCATCTACGCATAAATGCCACACTTCCAAGACAACTAACAAGTG
Organism: Dermacentor albipictus; assembly: GCF_038994185.2. Lineage (NCBI taxonomy): Eukaryota > Metazoa > Arthropoda > Arachnida > Ixodida > Ixodidae > Dermacentor > Dermacentor albipictus. The sequence continues at coordinate 60,977,100 of NC_091830.1, forward strand.
GCACCGAATGTTTTTGTCGATGGACAGCAAATGCAGGGGAGGTAAGGGAGAAAGGAAAGGCAGGGAGGTTAACCAGACTCAGTCCAGCTTGCTACCGTACAGGTGGGGAGGGTGAGAGGGAAGTGAAACATAAAGAAAGAATATACAAAGAAACGTTTCTGAATATATATAGCACGGGTTTGATTCCTCACTGCGCCAGATATATTTTAATGGTGAGTTGGGCACTGTTGGAGGGCACAGTGTGCCTCTATTCAGTGATGTTATGTATTAGTGCGACTAGGTTACTGCGATCACATCTGGAACCAGAGAGCTCCCTACCGAGGCCCTCATAGTGTCCTTGCTGAGGTCGTCGCTTGTTGAAGACGTCAACTCAATGTCGGTCATACCCAGAAGGCAGAACTAGATGGAACCATTGCTTGCAAAACTGATTCAAGGACTACGACAAAAATAGCTTTTTCCTGTTTTTCAAAAAGGCATTATGAATGTCTTTGTCTTGTAGAACTAGAAAAGTGCTGTAAAATGTAGCTGTAGGGAATTAACTTTTTTATGGAGGGTACGGCGTAATATCAAGATGGGCAAAAAAATGTTTATTTTTCCATGATTTGTAGTTTATAGTGGAAAGGTATGCGAAAGAGTAAATTTATCGTACTGAAATCATTTTTCACGAAATGTCTAAAACATGTTTTCACTTAAAAGACTACTAAGTGTTGAGTAGTTTGTGTTGTGAGCCAATCAGTGGAGAGGTCTGAACATGAGCGTTACTCGCATGTGACGTGCTTTGTTACATGTATACAGGAATTGAAGACTAGTGTTAACTACTGTATTTTGTAAGAAAGCATTCCAAATGAATGTGAAGTGCCATAGGAGATGTATCGTCTATGGGATTTTTTCCCTAAGGCATATAAATTCGGATCCATCCCGGTCCCTTCAAATAAAAGGGTTTGGAAGGGTACATTTCTAGTACTCAAGCTACATGTCCCTGCATTGTCCAGAACATGCTTTCACTCAGAACGTTGCAAAGTGTTCAGCTGGTTCTTCTGTTACCACAGTTCTGGCCTAGTAGTTTAAGCATCCGCCTCGGATGTGGGAGGTATGGGGTTCTAACCCCTGTGCCACCGCGTGCTCATGGATGATGCAATGGGTACAAGCTTTCCCCTGGCCTGGTGCAGGGATTCGCTAGGGTTAAATGCTTGGAAATCAGGTCTTTAACCACTCCTTGTGTAAATAAGACTAATGCTTGGAATGGGACTCTCTCACCAAAGGCATCCTTGCGCCATAATATTGAACTCATAAGGTGGTTCCGTTGTGGTCTAGTCAGTGGCCAGGTGTGAACAATTTGTCACTCACTTGTGTACCGTTTCTTTTTCCTTTTCAAACCTCTACTGTTTTCAAGCGTTTCATAAAGCACAACCAAGGCTATTGCGAAATGAGTGTTGGTTGTAAAATGTATAGTGCTCATGTACATAGTTGTTCAGGACTATCGTTAACACCTGTATTTTGGAAAACAAGACATTCCAAATGAATCTGAAGCATCTTACGAGATGAATTATGTATGACGTTTTTCTAAATAATGCACGTAAATGAACATTTTCATTCATGCCTAGCACCCAATGCTTATGCAGCCTTCCTGAAGTCACTTGTGTTCTCACGCTGCTACTTCTGAATAGTTTCCTGTGGGTATAATTTTCATTAGCTAACTACATGGTCTCAGTAGTTGTGCTGCAAATGGGGCAACTGTTGCTTCTAGGAAGACCCAATTACACAGTCCCTGAGGGCGCCAAATGAGCCAGATACGCAAGTGCTAAGGCACCCTTATCTCAATTTCGTTTCAGTAGCATATCATGAATGCTGGCTTTGCCAGTGCGTGACATGACCCTGCTCGGGTTGTTTTATGTCGCTACAAGGTTGCTTCATTCTTTTTCAAAGTAACTCTTGTACCATTATTTATGGTTGCCATTGTATCGTAATTGTACCATCCTAATGGTCGTAATTATAATTTCATCATTGAGCAGGACCGCTAAAAACAGTGTTATATCGGTATCTATTTTCTGCCAGTGTGTGATATACTGAAGTCAGTACTTTAGTCAATAAAGACAATTGGTAGAAGTGGGTCATCATTAAGAAATGTATTTTCTCGGCCCAAGGGCAGTACAAATATCACTGCAGTCGTCATAGGGCCAGTCTGTAATGTGTCCCATCTCGATTACGCATAGTGAAAAAGTATAACGTTTAAAGTATAATGTATAATGAGAAATTATATAATTTTACGCTTGTGTTTCCTCCTCTTTGAACAGCTGACATTGAGATGGCCGGAAAGTCGATAACATTCAGTCAGTACTTCGCCTTTCATGTCAAGGCAAGAAGTGTTCTAACTTCGAGGGCTGTCTCGACATGAATTCGCATTTTGTATGTATTAGTGCATCCAGAATCGTCTCTCCGCAGTCTGCCCCTTAGGCGCTACTCAACCACAAGTCTCAGACATGTTCTGTAGCTCATCGTGAACAGTCCCAATGGGTTCCAACGAGGAATGACCAAGTTAACATCCGATAGAGGGAGAGATATGTAAATGTTTTACTGTCTACTCTGTATGTATATATGTCTGTACACAGGTGTATTTTGTAATAGACTAATGAATGTTCGTTTGTCACAATAAAGGCACTGGGTCTTGGGCCTCTTCACTCGAGCCCAGCCTCACATATAGTTTGAAAGGAAAAATTAACACAAAGTCCATCTAATAGTGTGTGTCTCAAAGATGTCATGCCACAACACTAAGTCAACGCGAATAACAGTGAAAAGTTGAACCAGCAACATTATCGCATGGACTGCTAATAATAGAACTCCGCATAAAACACTTTTGTTACGTTGCCTGATGAATTATATGTTGACTGTTTATACCATCTAAGTGCCCAATGCAACTCAACCAAGATCCTATCTTGGGCACAAGAACTTTGCAAATGTTATATCATACGCAGCTTTATTGTTGAATGTGCAACAGTGCAAAAATAATGTTTGCAGTACACTGTTCGTGCCAATTGCTAATCAAGGATGCTACTACGCCTTTGACATTTGCTGCTTCTATGAACGTCTGCACATACTGTTATGTATGGCATGGTACAGGCACGTACCCAAGGCCCCCCCCCTCCCCCCCCCACTGAAGTTAGGTCGCATAAACCCCCCTCCCCGGCCACGCCACCACTTCTCACACAGATTCATAAAGCGCCGCCAAATCAATGTTGAGACTTGACAGCTAGCTCTTCGGCGGTCAATATTTTGCTGCCTTTTTCACTCATTTTGGATGGCGGTAATTATCGGCGTCTCCTGGGATGGGGAGGCCTATTTTCTCATCAATTCGGTGCCGGCGCGAATACCTCCAGGTGGATTCAGTTGTAACTGTGTATTCAATGGTCACGCGCATCGCTGTTGCTTCGTTAGTTCAACCTTCTTCATTTAGACTGATCCAGGGACCAGGAAAGAGATTCAGTCCGTGGTCAGCTGGTGTGTATGCACGTGGAACGAGTTGCGGCCAGAGAAAATGCCAATTGCGCATATGTTCATGAATAATCCCAGGGCATCCACTATGCCTTGGATGCCCTGGAGTTCCTGCGCCTCCTAATTTATTATAATCTCAGGTGCTCTCCTGAGACTTCCGTTTGTCGGTTACATGCGCCCTACGGCTGGATCAGTACTTGTAAAAAAAAACTTGATCTAGCATCGCGACATGAAAAGCACCCCGCAAAGAAAAAATTACGGAAGGCCAGCGAAGAATCAGACTACAGCTTCGAGATCCTAACTCATAACCTCGTCGAGTGACACTCCTGCAACACGCGTGACCGCTGAAAACCGCATACCGCCGGAAACTTCAACAGGATCTTCCTTCAATTGCATGACTGCCACCTGCACGGCCAACATCGACCACACCCACACCGTCCCGCAACCCAGAATAAAGAACCAACATATAAAGGCCAAACACATGGCTACACGCACACCAAATCACCACACTACAAGCGTGACGCCATGCTGCTACGCTGCTACGGTTGCCAGATTAAAACTGACTACTATCACCAAGTCTAGCAAGCGTCTCAGGAGCTGGAAACATCAGTCCAAATCAACATGGCGGCGCTCTTTCAGTTCCCGATTTCAATGCATGGGCCTTATGGGTAGCGTGTCATCTAGAGTCGGTATAGTAAATTTATAGCGGATGCGGAGGGACCCACTTCTGATTATATACAAAATATATGTGCGGCCAACTTTATAATTTGTATGTGTCCTATTTTCTGGTGCGCCAGCTTATGAACTACACCACCTTGTTCTGCTTGTGATTTTGCTGCGGACTACTGGAATTTGTTGCCAGTAAGGTATTACATCAAAAGGTCTTGTTGCCCTTAATTCGTGTAATGACGGTAGAAACATCCACATTCTTACATATGCATGGATCCCCTATTAGAAGATTGGAGAACATATTTATTTCCCAGCCTGCATTATTCTTCGGAGTACACTGGCCCCAGTTTCGTACACCACAGCTGGTCTTTTTAGAAACATTGAATACTCTCTTAAACATAACTAGAAGGTGCAATCTGTTTGTGATGTGCGAGAGAGTTTGCAAACCATGTGTGATGCCATCGACCCAAACAACGCAAGATTTCTCTTTCATTACATATTACATTAAATGTTACAAGACCATTTATTGAGTTAATCTATAAATACTGTTATTGCGACAAACGTCTCACAGTGTGAAGAAAAAGTTGGAATTGGCATTTTCGCTCCCGCTCTAGACTGGACATTCTCAGTCAGTATCCCGGACTTCTTATCCGTATTTCTGGTCAAATTTCTAGATCTAGCGCAATACTTACGCAAACTAAATTCATCATTATGAGCTGTAGTCGTAACAATGGATTCTTCATCTTTATGCTTATCATTTACAGCAAATAGTGGAACTAACCTTTTAGGCAGGTTTCATTGCATAATGCCGGCCCATATAAATTTAGTTAAATTGCTCTGGGTGGCTGAACATAAGGGATTTTTCATGAATGAAATGCCCGACAGTCTTCCGAAAGTGGCCCTCGGTGGACCCTTACTATCAATACTTACTGCATCAGCTTAAATACTGCTAGATTCACGAAACATGCAATTATTCAAGACTTTTTGAACCCAGGTACAGGCAATTTTTCAGAATATTGACACCTCGTATTCTCCGGGAACAAAAATTATTTTGACGCGACTAAAACTGAACAAATGTTTGTTCGAATACGTCGTCTAAGCCAATATTAAATTTCTAACGTCATAGGGAAGATCTGGCGCCTTCCTCTTTGTGCCCAATTTGTCGAGAAGATGAAACCATAGATAATCACTTTCTTATTCTGCCGCCGCATTTCTTCTTTAAGAAAAAAAAAACATGGTAGAATAAAGGTTTACAAAACTCTGTTAAATTTCTTTTTCATTTTAAATATCATTTCTCTAAGAGCCTCCACTCTATGAAACTGCCACAGAGATGTTCGCTCAGCCGTTGAGAAACTTATAGTTGCTTTAGGGAGATTTTTTTATGTTCTTGATACGTTACCTTTGTTAATTTCCTCCTGACAATTTCACCAATTTTAGTATTAACAGTTTCCTAACAGCATCAAGTTTCCTAACAGCATCAAAATCTTGGTAACTTTCCAGCAGTGGGTATGTGCCACCAGAGAGGGCAAGCCAAAACAGACCATGGCCCGAAACGAAGTAGCGCAGTTGCCACAAGAACTGCCCCTACCGGCCGGCTCTGGTGCGATCTGTCCAGCGCCAGCGCATCAGAATAAACACCAGCTAAGAGTCACCGTCATCGTCGGCATGTCCTGCGCCCTCTCCATCTCCGCGGTCACCTTCGTCATTATCTGGCTCTTGGTCCGGCTGGGCGATGACGCCGACGGCGATGACACCGTCCTCCCGGAGACCGCCTTCTGCTGCCCCGGCGAGGCGGCCGAACTGTTCGCCATCATCGACAACCAGGTGGCGCCCTGCAACGACTTCTTCGCGTACGTCTGCAGGAACGCCACGGACAAGGACTTAACGCAGCAGAACGCCGTGCATGACATTTTGGTAAGTGTCGTTGAGCAGCATAGGGCATTGTTACACTAAGGCTGTCAAATCCAAACACCGGTGAGAATTCGTGTCCGTTCAGACCTTAAACGTTGGCCCTGAACAGTGAGCCCCATAATCTTATCGATGACTGAAAACGAAACCCTACAATCGTAGGGAGAGCACGCAGGCGATGCGACATGGGCGAACAAATGACACGTGTGTGCACCTCCCTTTACAGGCACTTAGCGCTCCCTTTGCTGGACGCGTCATAATCCCGAATGTTTAGTGACGCGCACGTGCAATACCCCTAAGCTGCGCTCTGATGAAGCTGTGGCCATCTATAATTGTATATGGCAACATACGGAATACACAAAAGCACACTCGTAAGCAGCGGCTGTACCTCTCCAGCAGGTACCGTATCCTCACATACCGGTGTAAACCTCCACGCCAGTCCCAGAGTGAACATTCTTTTAGGCAGGTGCGCTCAAAGTGTACACGATTGCGCTGGAGAGAACGCGTCTGCCTGAAGCAAGAATTGTCGTAAAAATCATCGAAAAGTGGCGCTGCCTGGCGTCGGTTGATGAAGCGTGATGTTTGTTTCGTGATGGCGGTGGGTCCCGCTAAGTGTTGGCGTCTCGGTGTCTAATTTGCTTTTGTTTAAAATTTTTACCTGTATGTCATGTTGAAGTTTTTGTGGATAATATTTTATATTATAATGTAATATTATACAACAAATTGCATAATAGTGTATCATGTGTTTGGTGCTTCAATTCTACCTCCCCTTCCGCCACGAAATTAATACCCCCATCTATGGGCCTTTAGCACTATTCCGGATTAAATAACATAAACAAATATGTATTCATGCTACGGAAGGCATATGGTTGAACACCATGAAATTGTGTAGGGTTGAACGTCGAGGAATGTTTGGGAATAGGGTGGCAAACATTCTGCTAGAGGAACATTGACTGATTCTATCGATCGAGCAACGGAGGCCTGAATGACATACAGGTGTGAGAGACGCATTAGTGGGAGGCAGTGGATTTCATTTTACAAGCTATGCTTCAGTACGCTGACGTTGTTGCATGCCACCCCGCTCGGGGCTTCGCAGCCATGGCCTGGAGTCAGACCCACAGACTCGCCCTTAAAAGCAGGAAGCCGTAACCACAGGGGCCACAGCAGTGGGTTACTATAGTAAAAACGTGTTGGCACTGTGTTTACTTCTAATCAGAGCAACTATACCAGTCTTCCACGTACACAGCGCTGTATATGTGCACCCGTCTCGTCCTTGTCTTTCGCGCTGTTTAAAAAGAACGCTCCACTCTTATTTTGCAAATATTCCACAGGGCAGTAACTTACATTCATAGAATTCGTGGAGTTTGTAATGCTTTTAGATGGAATATACACAAGCTATGCCACGGAGATGGCTTTCTCGAGCTACTTGAGATAGACGATTTATGAAGCAAGTATAACTTATGCTAACTTCACTTTACAGCGACAAATCACGCTAACAAGTACAACTTATGCTGTCTTCAATTTATAGCGACAAATCACGCTAAGAAGCACATTATTTAAAGCATTCTTGATTTTTAACGATTGACTTGCACTTATAGAGTAGTTATATGCTTGAAGCAGATCAAAGCTTTAAAAGATATCACAGGTGTCCCTAGGTATCCCTTAAGAGATGCGAAGGCGAAAGCCTTGTAAAATCTACTGTTTTAACCTTAATCCACCTCAGTACACCTTAATCCACCTTCATCCACCTTAATCCACCCTTGTCCAGCTTAATTCAATAATTAATCAATCATTAACATTGATAACCACTAACGATCTCTCATAGAAGGCTGGACATGCTTTGGTTCGCGTCTTTCCTTCCTTGGGTCAACTGATATTTTCTCTACTGCACAACGTGACCCTGAAACAGAAATCTAAAGCTCTCGCCCTTATATAACCACTCTTTAAGAACTCTGATACTGTTACCACTTTCAATACTGAAGCACCGTAAATATATTGTCCTTCCGGGTAGCATGACTCCGCATTGCCAAAAGAAGGCTTTGGGGAAAATAATGGGTCGATAATTAATCCACGTCACTACAAGTTTCGGGGTGGTCGTCTGGAAAAAAGTGCCACACCACAGTCTCGGTGTATTGTGGATATGGCTTGTGCGTTAATTTCAATTGCGCTGGTTACAGAATAAGCGCTAAAGTGGGGTAAATTTCGAACTTAAATCTGACGTGCCTCGATATAGTTTCCGACGCATTGTAGATGCCGCTACCAGCTTTGCTAAAGCCGCGGTGGTGGTTTGGTGCCTTTGGCGTTACGCTGCTAAGCACGAAGTCTAAGGGAAGTCTAGAGGAACCCGCAGACTGGTGAATGTCATGTGATGTAGGACAGATAACCAGTGGTATGTTATAGTAGTGGAAAGAGTGCCAAGGCAAGTGACGCGCCTGCGAGCATGGCAGATACTGTATCAGAGGAGTGAGAGTAATACAGCTCATTCTCTTCATACAAAACAGAGGCAACTAGCGAGGGCCTTACCCTGGTGTCCGCTTTGTGGTCGACGACGCAATAGGAATGTGTATTGTTAAAAAGAAGCAACCCTAAACCTGCATAATTTGCTACAGACATCTCGCAAAAATTTTTATCTCAGCCAGTGTTGACAAAATTGGTATGTCTTGATTCGAATCCCGTCGCCAGCGTGACACATAGGCTGCGTTATAAATAACTCCATTCTGGTCAATTCCTTAAGGAGTTAAACAGTTAGGGTGCCTATCTTTCTTTTTTCAAGCTGAGCTTGTATTGGCTAACAAGTGGCGTTGTCGTGGTCACGCAAAAAAAAAAAACCAGCTGCTTCCACAGCAGAGCAGCTGTGGGAAGAGACGGTTTGATGAGTTGGCAGGTGATGACAATCTGTTCATTGTCTTAAATAAATCAATAAAGAAAGAAAGAAAGAAAAGGTGCACCGGCGCCGCACCATGAGTAAAAAGGGAAGATTTCAGCTGCATAGGCGCGCGCTCAAGACACGCGCGCAGCCAATCAGAACTGTTTTGCTTCCGCCGGGGAAGGGAAGGGGAGGGAAGGATCTCGCGCGCGCTGCGCCGGATTCGTTTCCGTTGAGTTCAGTCTCGGAAAACGGATGGCATGGCCACGCGTTGTGTGTTCCCCCAAGGAAAGCGCAGCCTTCGACGAACAGCGGCGAGAACTCGCTCGTGAAAGGGCTTGCCCTCGGTGATCCAACCGTTAGAGTCGCCCGAGCCCAGGCAATGCGACAGCAACGAGAAGAATATCCCGAGTTGAGGTAGCGGGAGGCCGAAGCAATCCGATGCCATTGCCTGTGGGTTATTTAACCGTGACGAAGGTCAGGTGCACGCAGCACAAGCTTCACTCACTCCCATTTTCCACGTAGGGGAAGGGTTGGTCATTTTTGTTCCTACAGGCCGTGAACGTTCTCTTGTCTAATCAAGTTATAACTAGAACATAGTTCTGAAGATAAAAAATGGCTGTGGCTTAGGTAAGGTTAAGCCCAGGATGCGAAGCATACTAGCCTTTATTTTAGTTGTTGAACCACTGTTTAGCCTGGTGAACTGCTGTTGCTTGGCTATATTTGGTTCGGCTAGACGAAGAAACAACTCATGCATTACTTCTTCGCCTTCAAGAGTGGAACGCGACAGCGTTCCCGTCGACCCGCCAAGGGGTGTAAGACAATGGGCTACAGGGCAGCGACTACGCGCCCCGCATTGGACGCGGTGAGCGTCGAGCAAAGCAGCGTTCGGCGCGGCAACGAAATGTGCGCCTGAGCAAGAGACGCACGCCTTAGAAACAGCGCGTTTCTAAGGCAACACCGCATTCACTAGAGGCGCTTTTGTACCGCTTTGAAGCGTTGTACTCGTGGCTCAGTGGTAGCGTCTCCGTCCCACACTCCGGAGACCCTGGTTCGATTCCCACCCAGCCCGTCTTGCAAGAGTTGAGCCAAAGCCACTTCTCCTCTGTCGTGACGTCACGGTGTCACGTGATTTCATGGTCACCGCCGCGCCTGAGGAGCTGGGTTGAGCCCTCGTAATATGCTTCGCATAAAATTAGTTCTTATGTTCCCAAAGAAAGCCGACTGAGATTCAACTACCTTTAGTATGGCAGTCACATTTGATGTCTAAACCTTGCATCCCCTCTTCTCGTCATAGGGATTTCAAATTAAATCTAAAGAACGATGTACTCAGAAACGAATTTATCCTTCAAAATTGTTCCGCTAGGCCCGCTTCGATGTGGCCTAAAATTGAGAATTGATCACAACGGCCTACTTTCTCTCTTTTAGCTAGCGTAACACAATGCCTTAAATGCCTGGCAGTAGTTAACCAGGGATAACAAGGGCAATGCGGGAGATGGAAATTCAGAACGATGATCAAAACGAGAACAGGCTGAAAGCAGGAGCCTTTATTATTATTATTATTATTATTAGTATTATACTTTAGAGCGATAGCTCTACTACTCCAGGCACAAACGCAGAAAACGCCGGGTTCCGTAAATATGACCTTCAAGTTCAGCCAAGGTCACACTGGGAATTAGCCTGCCACTACCGGCGGCTGCTGGGCACCCATAACCTGAAAGCGATCTGGCGTGCGGACAAAGTGCGCCGAGGGTCGGTAGCTTTCTTTGCGCTGCGCTTTCGATGCTTAATTCGCGCTGAAGCGAAACGCAGCATCACGATCAGTTAGCTCGCCATTGCGGCCGCGCAGAGCAGTGTCTGTGTGCTGTCTTGTGCTGCAGTTGCAGATGCTATGCCTGTGTCCTCTCACAGAGCACGCAAAACCGTACTATCGCTCGACAAACTTGGTTTAACCACGTCCAACGCCTGCAATTATTTTATTACCTTAGCGCCACAAAAATGGGGGTGTAGTCAGTAGCGGGCGAGCAGATTGTCTGGGTCATGCTGTATTTCAGGGTGGTGGATGACTTCGACGATTTATGTTGTGTCCAATGTCCAGAAGAAAATCACCGAGCTTACGTTTGCCTACTGCGTGAGCTAGGAGTGTCTTTGATTGTTGAAAAAGTGGCCTGCGTTTGTTCGCGCTCTTGGGAAGTACTGTCAGTGTGATTTCTGCTTTTGGTTTGTAGGTGTGTAATTCGTTTAAGACCGTTTTTATGGCGTCAAATGTGTTGTTAGCGCTGTCGTAGATAAGATCATTAGTCCCACGATGAATGATAAAATGTGTCTTGTACTACAGCAAATTAGGCCTTTGATGCCGTGTGTTGTGGCGGCACTGGTAACGCTAATGTGTTGTGAATGTTGCCTTGACGGGAAGTAATAGTGAATGTACTTGTAGTAGCTGTCGCCAACTAATGCTGCGTGCGTCAAGGAAAGCAGAGTGCGCTCTCGTTGCTCGTTCATCTTCTGTCAGTAGAAACACAAAGAAAACACGCGGAATGAAGGAAATGGGAATTCGAGACGATGAGCGTGGTGAAAGCAGCAGCCAACGTTTTGAGAAGTGGACTTGTCTTTTTAAGGCGAAATAGGGTCACTACGGCGCAGTATATATAGGTGCGGTTCTTCTAAAGGGGGAAAACTGCAAGACGGGTGGGCAAAGCAATGATCGATGGTGTGTTAGCGGCGAGGGTGTAGAATTAAAATGTAAAGTGTGCTACACTGTAAACAAAAGTTAGCCGACATTGGGGTTTTTGCGGCTCATGAGCTTTGAAGACTACCTTGCACCAGAAAATTACTCTGGCATGAGGCAGTAAAATGCGTTACATTACATCGTTTTACTACCATCTCTGAGAAACGTAGTAAAAGGATGTCATGAGCCGGCTTTACAACGTACAGAGTTTTAGATCACGTGACCAAAAACCATCTATTGAGAGTTTAAAACCACGTGATCTGGAACCAACCTGAAGATCACGTGATTAAATACTACCACTTTACTCCCCAAGGTTGCAAGCTCCGCCCAATCCAGTTAAGCCTACGCTCGGCGACAGGCACGGCCGCGGCAGGAATGGCAAAGATCGATGCCGTGGCCATCCACCAGCGTAACGGCAGAACGTTGGAAACTTGGAACGTATGTACTACATACGTCGCGTAAGAGGTGTCTCAAGTGGACGCGGCTTCCTGCCGGCGCGCCGCCCGTTGCACGACCGACGAGCCAATCGACTGCATTGCGTCAGTGCGAACTCATCGAAAAATAATGTTCCGATTCCGCTCTGCACGGCGAACCGGCGTGGCCATGCTCGCATTCAGCGACAAAAATCGCCTCAAGAATCGTTCCTGGACCGCTCCTCTCTACGGCAGGTAAATATCTTGCCGTTCGCGAGGGATACCGCCATCGGCCGGCAGCCTACAAACGGCGAGTTGTCGCGTCTGCTGCTCCGGCCGGAAGCAAGCGTGTCGGTCAAAGTTCATTGCCAAGCACAAGCCCACTTTTTCATGCTTCTACGAGCGAGAAAACGACTGTCTCTTGTCTACTTTGAAGCTGTGAACGGAATCGTCACGACCCACTGTAGCACAAAATAAACAAAACGTTGGTTAGTTGTAGTGACAGTCAATGGAAAGCCTCACGCACTAGAAATAGATGCGATCATGTCGAGCGGTCTCACCAATTCAAGGTGAGGGCACATAATCTCGTAAACACGACAGCTAGCGCTGTAGGGAGCGTGCATACGAGCGGTGATCATGAATTTGTGCTCAGTAGGCGTCAAAGAAGCCCGTAGGCCATCCACCACTGCAAGCAAACGGAGCTGCACAGACGGCGCGCTGATGGGCTCGTGTTCGCCAACTAAAGCGGGAGACACACGGTCCGATCCGGCGTCCGACGCGCATGAACGGCAGCCGGAATCGAGGTGTTTTGCCGTGCCGAAGCGCCGGATCGGACGTCCGGCGTGCGACAAACCGGGCAAATTTTAACGCGATAGCGTTAAGGAGCTCGTGTCGCAGAAAAGCCGGTGTCGTCGGCGTCGGTGTCGGTGTCGGCGTTTTCATCGTCCGATGTGTCTGACCAACGCACTCTCCGCACCGTCGTTTGGCCGCAGCTAATGTGACGTTCTCAATTTCATTCTCTATGCGTTCTCTGACGTTCCCTCCACGGAGGCGGCGCTGGCAGGCCGGTTTCTCGCCGTCTTTTTTTTTCCCCCTTGCCTGCTGCAGTTTGTTGCCGACACGAAATAGTTACCAGTTCAATAAAGTTATCTCAAACATGTGCTTATTATGCAAAACGGCGCCTAGTACACTAGCACTAAGCTACCGTCGAAATCGGGGGCCTTTCCGCGGACAAACAGCACACACCGATCTCTGCACCGACCGTCCGAGCGAGGCTGCTCGCTTCGCTTGCACGTTTGCCCTTCGCAACGACTGCGTCGAGTAAACCAATTGTATTTGATTACGGGCTACCTAAGTGCACAGCGTTAACTGTTTTGGCAAAAATAAGCCCTCTTCATCGAGCTCGGGCTGGATCAAGCGCCGTCGGCCGCAGCGTCCGCCTAGCTATGCCTGCCGGCCGTATCGCTGGCTGTTACCGGAGCCGTCAGTGGACAACGCGCCGTCTTGAAGTGTTCTGTCACTTGCAGGGGCATAATTTTATTGACAGTGTTCACGTAAAGCGAGGCAGTGTTGTGCAGAGTTTTTATATTGCGTTTCTCGACGTGAACCTGAACTCAAGCTGGGGGGGGGGGGGGGGGCGCTGGATCTGGGCGGAGCTTACGCGCCGCTCGACCGTTCAGATACACGCACGTTGGATCGGACGCCGAATCGTACCGTGTGTCCCCTGCTTAAAGCTCGCTCATGGTTCGGCGTTAGTCCCTGTATATTCTTTATAAATAAGGAAGCCTACCTAGGCACTGTAAACCCAACAATTGGGGCCTAAATGCCTGCCCTCCTCCCAGCTACAGTTTCGTTTGAGCGACAGAGTCTGATTTCGAAGGCCGTGCTTTTGCAAACTGCATGCGACTGAAGTGGTTGCGAATCTTGAAGGTGACATCCGTTTCGTTATTTTTTTATATATACTACAATACATTTTCTTAAACTTCGTATAAAAAAGTGCATATTTATACAAAGTTAACACTTTTGGACCCAAGAAATTTGTTAAAGTGTCCCTACCGATTGTTGTTAGGAAAAAACACGTAATTTTCTCATTTACGACACATTTTTCTAAAAACCGCAGAGTGGCGCCACTGCAGGATTTGTTTGGTCGACATACCACGTCGGTTGTCGTGGATGCACATTACAGTAAAAGGCGGTATTTGAGATATTTTAGAAGTGCCTAGACAAAATGTGCTCCTTGTCATGTGCAGTAACCATCGCAAACCCTCCGGACTCGTGTAACGCCGTTAGTTCGCCGTGTGTTTCGTGCGATCTACCAGTGTGGACAGTGAGTGTCTTACAATAGCGCCCGTCCGAGCTGCCTTTGTTCGCCCGCGCTCCTGTGAAAAGTCTGGTACTGGAGCTTCGAATCGTAGTGTATGGAAGGCTGTTGAAGGTTGTGCTTTTGTGGAGTTGGAGTTCATCGGAAGTTCTACAGTGCTTGCGCCAGAAAGACGTCGGTGCCTCGGTACCTTTGAGACGAAGGAGCGTTGGCCAAGTCTTTTTGAAAGGTAAGCAAGTTTGGCCCTTGCGCGCATTCTTGAACTTATGATTTACGTAATGAACGTTGTGTAATTAGCTAGAGCAAAGCGCTTTCTGATCGTAGGTTGGCCGTCTTGCTGTGCACATTTAGCAAGCAATTTCACGAAGGCTTCCTCTGATGCTACAGTAAGCGTACTTGCATTCTGCTGTAAAATATATGCTACCCGCCTTGATTGATACGCCTGAATGGGCACACAATTATGAAAACACTGATAGTTGCTGTTCGTTCGGTAGTTTTCTGGCAAGAAGTTATTCGTTATATATGCATTCCCGCAAGTACAGTACATGTGTAATGTATCCGTCGATGTATCATGGGCTTTGCGCGTTGGCACACGATTCCTATGTTTGACGCTTAAGCGGATAGAAGCTTGTATGAAGATTTTTGTATGTATACAGTTTGGTTTGGAGGACCACGTCGCGAGAACCTGTGTATTGTTTATGTTCTTGAGTGTCTTCGCGTATTTGTCTTCTATGTTGCAAACCCGACATAGGCCGATATTACAGTAACGAAGTTTATATTTAATCGAGACATTTCAGACACCGGTCTTGAAGAAAGACATAGACCAACCAATTCTTACGAACGGGATGCCAGCTCTTGCAATCGTAGGTTATACGGCAGTGCGTAATAAAGTAAGGACTACGATTTTGTAGCGATACTTACCCCTCGATTCTATACCACTCTTGTCGGCCACCGCAAACGGCCGGCTGTTCCAGTACGTAGCACGGGCCGGGGCGGCGGTCAGACCACTAACGAATAACGAAAAGGAATAGCATCGCTACAAAATCGTGATCTAGCTTTCAGAATGCTTTTCATGTGCTCAATATTCTTGTTTAATCCAATGCGCCACGTTTTATTGCATATATGAGTTTTGTTTTTGATTGTCCTGGTAGCCTGTTGTCGCTGATTTCGTTCCTTCCTGAAACTTCACTTGTTACAAAATATCAGTGTAACCTCCGTAGATATAACAAAGAGCCATTTGTGCAACCAGGCGCGAATTCATGCAGCTTGCTGTGTGAGGCTCTTTGCAATTTCACATGACACTGGTAAATCACAAATTCCCAGGTTCACAGCGCAATAAATTAAACATTTCTTACTTTGAAGGCTATGCAGATTCTGGAGGCATCCCTACAACGAGCAGGAACCTGCTGCACTGCTGGAAGCTGGACAGCACGACAATAAAGCACGTGATCTGTGTGCTTTCTCAAAGGTGCGTACAAAACTGGCGCTGCCTTTCGAGTTGTAGGATACATTTGTGTTATATGCAATCATTTTACTGTATTGCCATTTTCAGGATTTCTAGTGGCTGATCGTGAATTTTATGTTTTGGTGGAGTGCCCTCAGTTTAATGAATTTACCTAAAGTAGCCTCCTCTGATTTAAATATAATTGGGCGCTTGAGTAATTATGCCTTATATACTCCATATAGACTATATTAATCTAGCCAAAATGCCTTTTTAAGAACAATGAATTCAGGTTTCGTGCCTTGAATAATGTGCTCTAGAGTGTCTAGAAAAATGCGTTGTACCACCTAAAGACATGGTTTACGTAAAAAGTGCCTTAAGCAATGCTTTCGCACAAAAGTTGTATCATCAAGAGTTTCAGAGAAGCCTGTGCGGTCGGTATGAAACATGACAAAGACAGACATAGACCAACCAAATACAACATTAAAAGCAATACATTTTGGCTTCCATATGGAAGCCTTGTTCACAATAAGGCTAAAAAAAGTGGAAGTGCATATTTAATTAAGTATGTTTTAGCATAAGATGGGCGTGGGCTCCTTGGTTTCAGATAAACGTGTGTCCTATTGATTGCATCTCCAGGGAATCTGGGTACAGGCATGGCTTCCAATTTCTTTCCTGGCCGATTATGCTAGACACTATCCAGTCACTATTGTGTTTAGTCATTGCGGCATGCTCTGCCAAAGCATTTGATGCCACTCTTTTCTCATCCACATCGTTCTGATGTTGGCGTAGCCATTGCTTAAAGTTGCCCATTGCTCTAATGTAGATAGTATTCATATACACATGTTATGTTTCATAGGTCAGAATTCATGTCAGTAAAATTTTTGATACGGTTTGTTACTGGGATGGCTACCTCGTTGGTTTAACATGGCTTGTCACTGGGATTGCTCTCTTGTTTGTTTAGATTCTTGTCGGGTTCATATGGATTTGATTTTGTGCACAATGAGATGTTACACACACACCTTGCATATACATGAAAAAAAAGTTTACAACAGAGATATATATAGAGATAACATATATGCATGGGCATATATATGTGTCCAATAAAATACTCGAGCCTCATTTCTCCCTACAGAAAAAGAAGTTATTTCTCCTCGAGGGCATGACTGCTTGCAATAATGAACCTCCAAGAAAAGGTTTTCTCTAATCCGTATTTTTGATATCTAAATGCTTATGTGGCATGTACAAACTGCTTGCATCAATTTCTCATTGGGATGAGTGGTCTAAATTTTAATTTTGAGTAATAATTGCAATAAATAACTCATTTCACCTGTCTTCTAATGACTCTAAAATTCTATGCTTCTACCTTGCCAAACCTTTTATGAAATTAGTTTGATGAGGCCCAATATACAGGGCTTTCTAAATTGAAGGTATCAGTATCTATTAAAGACTGTGCTAACTAAGAAAATGCTGCTTGTGTATGTGGTTTATTCATTTCTCAGACAAAAGCTTTACACCCAAGTGCAGTCAGTAAATAGAAAACAATTGAGTCTTGTTCAATAGTTCTCGAGCACTTGTGCGTCACTATAGTCGCATACAAATTTAGAAAAAAGGGGAGGCCCCGCCCAGGTGAATGAAGCGCGACGTCCGATTGCCTCCGCAACTAAAATAATCCCGCTCAAAAAATCGTGCTTAGGAAACGCACAATTCTCAGTATAAATAAAGACTTTGATGACTGGTTTAGTAGAGCTCTCATGTGCTACAGCACATGCCAGATCGCCGCAGAAAAATAACCCCGTGCCTTCAACAACGCTGCCCGTCGTCTGCTCTTTAGCTTCATTGCAAGTGGCAAAAGTAGAAAGAGCAACTCTGCATGGCATTTGTGCTTGTTTACATGTACATGGCACATTTACTACTCCTGTTCCGAGCTTCAAATGAATCAGTTGCTACTGAACAAGTACTTATATAAAAAAATGCATTTATCGCAACCATTACAAACCAAAGGTGCTCAGTGTCAGCGAAAGCACTGTGTTAAAGGTGAGGAGGGAGGTCAAAGCTTCGCATATTTCGGGTGGCAAACTATCGACGCCCTCGCGAAAACGCCCACAAAATGTGGAGAAAAAAAGAAGCAGCACGAAGTAGGACACGTGTGCGCTGAGGTCGTGTGCACGATTTCTTTCACCACGAGATACCGACGATCGAGAAGATCACTGAGTTCTCGAAGCGTATATTGTGTTATGTTTGTGCCCTGGGATTTGCCTGCCGGAAAGCCAGTGCTATGGTTTGTCGACTGTGAAGGCAGCATTGATCCCCGCATGGTGCCTGCCTGCTTCGGACACGACTACGTGCACGGCTCGAGTTTCCTCGCGGCTGCACGGCGTCCACGATGGAAGCAGCCACCGGATCACAGACTGCTATTCGGCCCCTCCCCGTCCCGGCAGCAATGTAACCCCCCCCCCCCTCGTTTGTCCGGCGGCGCCCGCACCACAAACGACTCCCGCTGTGTTTGGGACAGTTTCTAAAGGAGGGCTGTGTTTCGACCCGATGCCTTGCAGTTGGTTCCCTTTGTCCTATGCGGGCCATAAAACTTGCCCGGCGCACCATTCTGACCGACCGCCAAATCATCCTGACGCCGCAGTGCGGTTCAAGGAAGCGCCGGCCACCGAGAGCGGCGTTAGGACCCCGGAGGCTGCCCGGACCCTTTCTCTCACGACCTTGTTTCGTCCTTGGGGACTGTCTGGGAGATCTTTGGACTGAGGGGTGTTATTTAAGCAGCTTGCAGCTGCTCTGTTCGTCTCTGTCCTGATAACGACGACAACATGTAAACATTGTATAAAGAATTATTCGCAGAGAAAACTCTCCTCGTCTCTGACTCTGCGTGAAGCGAGGTCCAGACCTCCTGCCAGCCATACATACCTCGGCAAACGCAACAATGGATCTCCCATCACTGAAGCGGTGTACTGCGTGTCAAGCACAGCAGCCAAGCATTCTCCCGTGACCTCTCAAATAAATAAGCGGTTCATTTGATGACATATTCCTTCTAATGGAAGTCCAATTCTGAAAAAGCAACGTCCTGCACAGATCATGCTCAATATAAGCGTTGGCATGGAAACGTGCTGAAATGCCGCAAAATCTGAATGCAAATGCAGTTACAGTGAAAGCTCGTTAATTCGAACTTCAATAATTCGAATTTATGGATAATTCGAACTGTACGATTTGGTCCGGCCAAGCTCCACAGAAGTCTATGTATAAAAAAGTCCGTTAATTCGAACGCGAGAAGGTTCCCTCACGGATAATTCGAACTACGCTCGCCTGGCACACGGCCAGAGAAGCGCGCCTACTGCCTACACCACGGTGAAAGACAGCTTAGGTGAGCGAACGCTGCCGCCAGCCCTCGGACTATACTGTTGTGCTTCCTTCTCGCTCGACAGATGGCGCTTCCAACTTGTGCCCGTAGCGGCGCCGTTCGTGGCTCTAGCACAGCGTTTCCGTATGCAGCTCCGGGGAAACTTGCGGTCATCAGCTGATTTTTTAGGCGTTTGTTATACTGTGAATCATCGTTAACTCTGAAAAAGTTGTCCGCAGATCAGGCCGAGCGTAAAGCCTCTTTATCGACGCTCGCGCAAGACGACAGATAACGCTACGAAGAAGCTTTGGTGGAGCGGGAACCAAGCAAGCCAATATTACATAGTTTGCAATTTTTCTCAGTTATAACATAGACAGCGTTTACTTCTCACTAAAGAATGAGATGAAGGGCGCATCAAGTTACCAGTCGCGTTTGAGTATCCAGCGGCTACGGCCCTCCGATGGGGAAATAAATGAATATCTGTGTGTGAAAGCGGCTGAACGCATGCCTTAGTTCTGTTACGCGAGAAGTGCATGCGATTTCTGTGAGGATGATAGTGGGTGTTTTCTGTAGCTCAGAAAAATTTACAACCCAGGTAGAAACTTATGCGTTTATTTCACACATGAAGCAAAAATTAGTCACTGCAAAACTATTACACACGGAACAGCTAAATTCGACTGTTGTGCATACAATCAAAATAACAAACAGTACACTCAGCTCGGCTCCTTGTGGTCACACAAGTTTGGACATTTTACGCAAGTCCTGGCCTTTTTCAACGTGCTTGCGTTTCAACTGACGGCAGTATTGACGCATACGAAGGCTTATATAATAATGGAGTAGCTTGGCGAGAATGTCCTCCCTGTGGATAGTACAAGGGAAAGTGAAAGTGAACTTCTCTAGTACAGCATCAATTGTTTTGTCGTAGGCATCTCCCAGATTTGCGTATTTAGAGAAATGTTCTTCAGCTTCCATGAAAAGCCGATAGAGGTGCATGTTAGGGTGCGTGAGTCTGCCCCTTGTTTTGCAATTAACAAGCTCAGCTTCGGGCACCTTTGACGAGCCTTTCTGACCCTCCAGTGCTTTCTTGCACGTAGTGCAGGAGGTCTGATTGAAAATTTTCCTGGATACAAACCCTGTAACATAATAAATTATACACTCAACAACACTTGCATCGTTATTATCATACTCAAACACTTCATCGCACTCCCAGCTCCCTTCGTCGATTAGGCCGTCGAGCCGCTCTTTCAGCTGGTCCAGCTTGTTCAGTTCCTTCGATGCCGAGCTGTTATATGCGTTCTTTAAGTCAGCCAAGGTCACAACACAGTACTGTTCTTTCTCGGAAGCTGAACAGTTACCAAACCGCGGTGGCTTCAAGAGGGAGTAAAGCGACAGCATACGGTACAGTTGCAAGAACGTTGGGAAAGTTGGATGTTCGTTTTGGCCACCCGCTTGTTGAATAACACCAAAAAAACATTCCAACGGGTCCTGATTCATTTTTCCGGTCAGGACATATTTGAAATCGCACTTTTTCAACAGGAAGATTGACAGCTCACGAGCAGATTTGAGCGTCACCCTTAATCCTTCCGCAGTTGACCGGCTTAGGAAGAGATCTTGAGGAATTTCTCCTTTTGTAACTTCTTCCTCCCATTCGTCAAGCCACTCAGAGGCTCTCTCAAGAACTTTAAAATCATTGCAGTCTATAGTCAGACCTTCTCCTGGAAACCGCCGGTTCAGGGCATCAAATAAGTTGTTCATAAAGATTGTGAACTCAACGGTCGGTTCGACATTAACCAGCCGAGGTGCTCCTCTACGTTCGTAAAACAAAATTCCTTTTGCTACGGAATTGCTGAAAATTTGGGTTGCCAATTTCACTCTCATTTTAAGCATGTTAGAAGGATTAACATGGTTGTACGTCAATTTTGGGCATACTCTCAGCTCAGTTGCGCTTTTGGTGTCTGCTACAAACAGGGCGTCGTAGCAAGACCATTTAATGAGCTTTCCGCCTTTCTTCAACACTTTTTTGTCATACAGACGATTGCGTATGCACTTGAAGAGATGAGGTGCGTCTGCGAACGCATGCACCTTTCGTGATGTATCCAGTGGGTGCTCAAAGGCATTTACAACATGCCCCAGAGCACCGCTGATTCCAAGCTGTCTCCACATTGCTCTATTAGTAGAGGCGCCATCACAAACAACACCATCAACTAAAAGGCCCGCTTCTTCTAAGTGTACAATGCATTGAAGCAGTAGCTGTGCTAGGAGCGTCCCTTTCGTAGGTCCCTTGGAGGCAAACACAGCCTCTGACTGCAAGTATTTTTCTCCGAACGGTGCGAAGGCGAAAACGAGCCCGTGATCAGCCGGCTCATTGCTTTGGCTGTTATTCTCACCAAAGTCAACAAGCCCGGCATATGTCAGTGTTCGTGAGTTCACCGTGATCTCCTTTCTGACTTGAATCTAGTCAAGAATGAGGATCCCTCTTCGTTGAAATGCTGGTTTCGGGGCAACTTTCATTTTAAGGGCCTTAAAAAACGCT
Source organism: Dermacentor albipictus (assembly GCF_038994185.2). NCBI lineage: Eukaryota > Metazoa > Arthropoda > Arachnida > Ixodida > Ixodidae > Dermacentor > Dermacentor albipictus. The sequence continues at coordinate 60,998,813 of NC_091830.1, forward strand.
TCGTCGAAACCACACTTCAGCCCCACTAGGCTGATGTACTTCCTGATAGTGGAAACGCATGGCAGAGGTAATATGGCATTGCTGCGCAAAAAAAAGTATGCCGCAGGGCTTCGGATGTTTAGCAAAAGGCACAGCAGCAGCCAGTCGTCAGTGTACCTTCTGTTCTGCTTCGTCGTGCATTTAGCTGCAGCAATGCACTCCTTTACAAGAAGCAACTGTGCTGCAGGTAAATCAACACTTTCTAGCTTCTCTGCGAGCCCTTCCTCTTTCACTTTTGCGAATTCTTGCTGGCAGTTTTTCAGCTGATTCATAAGTAATTTGTTTCGTGCTAAAAGTCGTGCTCGAGACCGCAGTACAGTGGCTTTTGCATGGCGCAATGCGTTGATTCTTTCAAGTTGGGCTGACGGTACACCTTTCCTCACAGCAGAAAGCCTGATCCGTTGAAGCGGTACCTTTTGTTTTGCCCTTGCCATTTGGCGATCAGCATGCAATTGCAGTGTTTTGTGGAGGCCACTGCATGGCCTACATATGCCACCTGCAGGTGATAATAACGGGCATTTATGTCTCCACTTTTTTTCGTTGTCCACATAAGCACATTCCGGCAGCACAGACGAAAAGCTTTTTAAACTTGGTCCGCCGCAGCAAACGTTCGCATTGTCAAAAGTTCTTACCATGCTCTCAAGTTCAGATGTTGAGACAGACGGGCTGATTCCTATTGCTGTGCAGTCGACTGGCCTGTCGAAAATGTAGGCTTGGACCGCCATGTCTGAGTTTACGTGCAAAGACTTCTTATTAAATATACAGCAGCTTCCGTCACTGTACACTATGCGAGCATCAATGACCAGAACGCCTTTGATCCCCTCTTCATCGATCCGATGTACTGCCCACGATGACCTTGGTAAGCACATGTTCGCTGCGAAGTCGAATAAGTACTCGAATGAAGAGTGGTTTAAAGCTTCAATGCCATCGCTGTTTTCCTCTTCGTGGCTTGTGGCTGCGGTCTTGCACGCTTCCACACCATGTGATGAACCCTCAGATATGCTGGTGTAATTCGGGGGACGCACAGAAGTTGCTGCAGGTTTCTCTATCCGCTTCACTTTTTTTTCTAGGACTATTGATCTTCTTGGTAAGGTAACTTGGTGCTCCTTCGAAAATTGAAGGCACAGCGTCCTTTGTTAGGCCGGCTCTTCTATTCCCTGACATCAGAACGTGACCATCTATTTCAGAGGACCACGTTTTTTAGAATAAAATGAGGAGCAAAATGTTTCTCACACACACGGTCCGTCCGCTGCAGCACGCGATCTTTGCGCGGGATTGCTCTTCTCCATGCCTCCAACCTGGCGTCGACATTCGGTGGCTTGAAAAGTGATAACTTTTCCGCACAAGACTTGTAGCCTGTCTTACAAAACGGCACGAAGCACTTCCCCATGTCATCAGTGGATCAGCAACAAACACGACCCACACAAAGGCGACATCCGGACGGGAAGAGGCGCATAACAGCCGCTACGCGGGCAATACGAAGGGCGCACGTGCGCACTGAAGCTCCCTAGCGGGCCACAGTTTGGTGCGCCCTCTCTTAAACTGCCGGCCAACTACTGCACTATCCTCCCGGCGCGGAGCGGTACCTCTCCCTTTCCGTTCGCTCACTTATCCTACTCTTACACCGTGGCCTACACACAAGGCTGTATTGCCTCCGAAACGGAGAGAACGGCGAGAGAAGGCAAAATCGGCAAAAAATCTAACCGACGCGGGGTCAGCCAGAAGGCAGCAGCGGCTGCCGCCTCTCCGTTCTACGTAACCTCCGAGACTTCTTGCCCATTGCGAATCTCGGAGGCTTTGCAAATCTTGTACAGCTGCTGATGTTGTGCGGAGATGGCACGGCAAGCTCCAAAACACAGCGAATCAAGTACGTCGCAGCTGCGCTTGCAATCAAAAACCAACGAATCAGGGCCTTCGCCACCTTCACATGTTCAGCATCTTTGTCTCGGCAGTCTTCATCGGTTGTGCACCTCTGTTTTCAGCTTAGGAGGTATCGGCCATCGCGATTCATTGTGATGGTGTTAAGCCTCGGCTAACGTTCGTTTCGGTGGACATCGGTGGTGTGGCACAGTCGGACCCAGAGCTTCGACTTGAAGATGGCGTGTGCCCGTGGCACACGCCATCACTTTCTGACACGCCAAATTTCTGACATGCCCTACTGCTTCCAAATCGCAGTGTGCTGTTGCCCTCCTTCACTTTCGTTAGTTCGAACTTTCGTTAATTCGAACTGAAGCGGCTTCCCCTTGCGGTTCGAATTAACGAGCTTTTACTGTATTAACTCTGAATAACTATGTGGGGCCCGAAATGCTCATTCGAGCAGCCACTGTCCAGCTTCACACGAAAAAGCAGTAGTCAACGTGAATGAAATTGGCAGCCACTCTTAGCAGCCTGCACGCCAAAGCACGTTGTGCTTTGCGTGCAGTTGTGCTGCCCCTACTGTTTTTTCCAGCCCGTTGAGATGAATAATGCCAATGTCAGGAGGCCCAAAATACTCAATTGGACAGCCACCTGTGATGAAATAACAGTCATCAGGGCACGCTTCAAAGGCACCTTTAGCAGTCTGCACATCAAAGCGCAGTCAAGCCGTCGCCACTGTTGGTGAAATGGCAGCAATCAATGCGAGAATGACAGCCGCTGTTGGCAGTTTGCATGCAAACACACATTCATGTGGTGGCATTATTTATTTTGGTTACCTGGCCCAGGCAAGCAGTGCGAATAAGAGAACTATTATCAAACATCATTAGCTTAGTTAGGCCCAATATACCCAGGCGAGTAGCTATGAATAGCAGTAGTCAAGGGCACGCTTGAAAGGCACCATTAGCAGTCTGCACGTCAAATCACAGTCATACCGCAGCCATTGTATTTGTTTATCTGACCGGGCAAGTAACACCAATGTAAGCACAATTATTCACCCTGAATAGCTCTGCTAGCATTGTGCTAAAAAATGGTGAGTGAAGTTCAATGTATTTTATTGAGGCAATTATTTAATTTACAAGCCATCGGCATGTCGATCAACGGCCAGGTTCAGACAATGTCATTTGTGAAGTAATAAATGGTGAAAGTTGCAAAAGCTCTCAGTGCACTGCTTTGCTGGGCTCCATTCACTGAAGAATGTCTTTGCAACGGCGAAAGCGTCAGACAGAAATCACACCCCACTTCACATTGTTATTCGTGCTGAAAATTTTCGCCATCATATGTGATAGGCAGCGAAACCGTTTGTTTACTAAGACTGAATGCATGAAAAATGCAACAGCATAGCAAGGTGTTTCATAATATGCAGCCTTTCATGTGCACTTCTGGCTAGCTACCAGATGCACTGACACATAAACATGAACAGAGGTAAGAGGCAAAGTTACTGTGTAGCCCACATGACGCTTTTAAGAAAATGTATCTCTCAACCTTTCTGTTTTGATAGGCGATCAAAATTTGTTTTGAGCAAGTTGGTTAATCACATTGCAGCAACAACACAAGAAACAAGGACAGAAAACGCAGCAAGTAGGCAGATTGAGAAGACGAGGTAGACCAGTGAGAAGGGTTTTAATGAGATGGAAGAGGCCAGTCCTGCAGTGTACAGGAGTTATGCTTTGAATGAGATTGGCTAATGAAAATGTGTAAGGACTTTGCTGAAAGAAAACTATCAAAAACAAATGCTAATATAAAATAAAAGGACAAATACGAGTAAGTGCAAACACGCATGGAAGCAGGAACGCTGGCAACACAACTTATGCGTGACTGTGCCACAGCACGCATTCTACAGCTTGTGTGCGCGGTGAGCACTGGTGGAAAGAAATCAATCGACAGTGCTATACACAATGCTCGAACACCGCCGTTAGACGCTCGGCTATCTCACTGTTGACTACGATCACTCACGCTAAGTTGACGGCGACAAATCTTTGCATTGGAGGCTTCTTTGTCAAATATTTTCTGTTGAGACGCTCGTAGGTTTGTTTCAGGCGCGCACACTTTTCTAATTTCTCCTCAGAATGGTTTTGCTCCATCACTTTACCCCGTCCGACGAAAAATGCAGCGACACGGTACACGAACTCACCTGCTGCTGACAGCAGGCACCAGACTTTGGCAAACTTTTCTTGTCCTAACTTCACTCAGGAGCGAAATAAAAAAGACATGAAACAAACAGGCAGGATGTGTGTTTGCAGCAGTCACTGAGGCATCCTGTTTTCAGGCAAAGCGTAGCACAGCATCAGCGATGCTCGCTGCAATGTTTCTTCGCCGGATCACAGCTTAGAATAAACGCACGCGGCAAGGATGCCGCATTGTAAGCTCACAGTAATATTTCCGGCATGATAGACAATGACAAACAGTTTGGGAATTCACTGTGATAAGGCATTGACATGCACAGCTGACGCGACTTGGCCCAGTTCGAAGCCCGGGCGGCCATCTTCTCCGACGGCAGGCCACCGGCCATCCGGCGCATGACGTCAGTCCAGAGTGCGCACCCATTAGTGGATGCTCGTGTGCATCCGCCTCGCAGATGTAAACGCCCCTGTTTTTCTAAAGTTGTATCTGACTATAATCAAGCACAGCTTGACCCTTGGCCTAATACTAAATCAGGCTTGAAGCTTTCAATGTGTGCTAATCGCTAGAACAGCACCAGATTTCATTCTGTGCCAAGGGGTGGAACGCATTTGCTTAGAGCTAGGCAGATGAATGTCTTTCTTTCGCATTGAAGTCTAGTCTTAGGTGAAAGTACACAGCTCAGCACAACGCATGTATGGTATACGTAATAGTACTTTGTTCTTTAAACCGTATCAACAAGAAGCAGCTACTTCCGTTTTTGCAAACCTTACCTTATTTCCTAACCTTTCCTTGATCAAAAGTGTAGAAAATTAATCTGTCCTTGTTCTGTTGTTTCACAGGTAGACATCGGCGACGGTGTATATGTTGAAAAGGGCGTGCTGAAGAGGCTGCGCCTGGATGCTAACAACTCGGGCTTTCAGTTCGCGGGAGGCCTCCTTAAGGCTCCTTTTACAAAAGAAGAGGTTGAAGGGAGGCGCTACACATGGATGCGCAGCGATTGTTTGTGACAGCGTCACTGCTGGCAGGCCTGGCCTGCCTTTTCGCTTCGTTCTGGGTCTTCCACGTTATCTACTCGAAAAAGGCCCACAGGATTTTGACATTTATTGAGCACTGCTTTCTGGATTTTTGCTACACAAAGCCGCAGGTGAAAGCATTGGATTTACTCAATTTTTACAAGAACTATTGCTAGGCAAAAAAAATTTCAGATGCATATCCTCAAGAAAGTTTCTGTAAAAATTATTTTGCCTAACAAAAGCACTCGTGGGTTCTGTGGCTGGCAGGTTGCCCAAGCCATGTAGCACAGTACTTGCTTTAAAGGGACACGAAAGAGAAAATTTATTTGAGCTTTATTAAATCATTCTTCTACAACACCGAAAAACAACTCCCACCATAAGAATTGGCTTGATAAGCCAGATAACTTGCAAAAACGAAAACTGGTGTCGCCACCACGACCTTATAGTTCCTGCACCAGCTCGCTGGGATATGGAATTTTACGGTGTCTGTTCGGGTCTAGCTAATGTTCTACTGGCCAATATTGATGAATTCTGTTGTAAAGGTGTCAAAGAATATACTTAGTTGAAGTATGACTCCACACTGATGTGCGGGCACTGCATAAAACTTGAAAAATGAAAGTTAGATCTTCATTTTCTCATGTAATAATCCGCTTATTGCCACAATGTTCATGAATACAGTTCTGAAAGATTCTTTTATCAGTCTAAAATGATTTACTGTTTCTCTTTAGTATCTCTGTAATGGACCTTCAGCAGCAAAATGTGTGTTAGTATGCCACAGGTATTCTCAGCGGGGGCAAAAGCAACAGCAGCATGCTGAATCATTCTGTACCAACTGATAACTTGAAGGATGTCCTGTGCCACTAAGGTTAGGCCAACGTGGCTCTGTGTTAATCACCACAAGTGTATTAGGCAAAACTTAATGGCCCAGAAATTGGTAATTCAGGGGGGAGTTGAATTAGCTATATTTATTTCTTTATTTTTTCTTTATCATGGACTTCTCACATTACACTTTGTCACAATGCATTCACTTTAAAGTAACTGTGGAGAATAATGTGGTTGGGTATTCAGACATGCCTTCTGTGTGTAAACAGTGTTAGATGAGCAATACAAAGATACACCATAGATGCTTACTGGCAACATGAAAGGGTTTGAGGGCAGCTACAAATATACATCCTTGTAGTCGTACCTATAGCACTATGTTCAATTTGTCACACAAGCATATGGCACCCATCACAACTGCATGCCTAGAAACAGACGAGGGCAACACACTCAATTCCCTTTTAGTCTATCTAAGAAGCACTACAATTTTTAGGCAACGAAATTGAAATCTGGCTTGTACCCATAAGTACTGCAATACAGTTGTGCAACATGTTCCTCTTGTGTGGGAAAAGGGCTGCATGTTTTCTTTGAGCACAAGGGGGAGTGGTATCAGTTAGAGCCCTTCCATCCACGCGCCACTGCCGCTTTCTTAAGTAGCGGCAACCTTTGTTGTGCGCTGCCTTTTCCTCTCACACCAAATCCGGTTCCAGCATTTCCGGTTTAAAAGTTTCCGGTTCCTGGAGTTGTGCTGCGGGAATTTCCGCTTTGACTGCCGATGGTCAGACGCCCACACGGACTTAGCAGAGCTGTGGGAGTCACCATGAGAAGAATGCAAAGGCGACAAGCTGTTATATTCCGCTGAAGTAGTAATTCGCGGTCGCTGTTTTCTAAATGCACGAAAAACGGCAGTAGTCTCCAAGCGCCCAGGCACTACATTCCACTGTACATTGTCTCTCGTGGCACAACCCGTCGCAGGTTGACACGAAACAGCGAACACGATCAGATCGCTGATTACGGTGGTACTTGGATGGAATCGCATTCACAGTTTAAACCGCAGCTGGTGCAATTAAAGCCTCTCCATCGACGCGAAAGTAAACAACGTTAAGAAAAACATAGCGTTACTTCACTCGGAACAGGAAGCTGCAGCTACGCAAGTTCCGCTTGACACCGGAAGCTAAGGGGGTGAGTGGCAGAGGAGCGTGGAGGAAGAGGGTAGGTTGGCGGTACTTAACCTGGTCGGCGGAAACGTGTATGGAGGGGCTTTAGTATCAGTTAATGGCTGTTTTCACATATATGTTTTGTCGTGTGTATTAGCAATCACCACTTTCCTTATCTGAGTGAGGTCATTTTTTAGAAAGTTTGAAAGTTTATATAACATGTTGCTCATGGTTGTTGCAGTTTTCTTCCTAACTATCCATTCATTGCACTGTGCACCCATGTCTTGGGCAACTAGCTGTTTGAAGGTCAGTATGCTATCGATGGGTCTAATGATAATCTCTAGTGCCCTCTCATCTGCTTGTTGCAATACTGAAGAGTTAGATTTTGTATATTGTGTCACTTGTTTATTTTCACTGTACTTTAGTTTCACTACATCTTGAATGTGTTGTGATAGTTTTTCTTTTGCAATGAAAGATATGGTGGACAGTTGCCGACACTGATGTGATAGTATGAATGCTTGCTGTATTTATCACGATTGTTTCATTTCGCTGGGGCACTAATGGTCATTAGCAGCAGATGCTAGCTGCCCTTAAGAGCAATGTTTTTATGTTGCATAGTATTGTTCATGATCCATTGAATGCACTGCACGCACATGTTGCGGACAACTGCCTGTTTGAAGAAATTGTCTGCATATTCAGTGAGTCTAATGTGAACATCTCTACTACTGACTTAGCTTCACTACATCTTGAATGTGTTGTGATAGTTTTTATTTTGCCGTGACAGATGTGGTGGGCAGTTGCCGGCACTAATGTGGTAGTACGAATGCTTGCTGTATTTACCACATGGTTGTTTCATTTCGTCTGAGGCACTAGTGGCCGTTAGCAGCAGATGTCATTTGGCCTTATGTGCAATACAGTGAAAGCTCATTAATTCGAACTTCATTAATTTGAATTTATGGATAATTCGAACTGTACGATTTGGTCCGGCCAAGCTCCACAGAAGTCTATGTATAAAAAAGTCCGTTAATTCGAACACGAGAAGGTTCCCTCACGGATAATTCGAACTACGCTCGCCTGGCACACGGCCAGAGAAACGCGCCTACTGCCTACACACAAGGCTGTATTGCCTCCAAAACGGAGAGAACGGCGAGAGAAGGCGAAATCGGAAAAAAATCTAACCGACGCGGTGTCAACCAGAAGGCAGCGGCGGCCGCCTCCTCTACGTTCTACGTAACATCCGAGACTTCTTGCCCGTTGCAAATCTCGGAGGTTTTGCAAATCTTGTACAGCTGCTAATGTTGTGCGGAGATGGCACGGAAAGCGCCAAAACACAGCGAATCAAGTACGTCACAGCTGCGCTTGCAATCACGAACCAATGAATCAGGGCCTTCGCGACCTTCACATGTTCAGCGTCTGTCTCGGCAGTCTTCATCGGTTGTGCACCTCCGTTTTCAGTTTAGGAGGTATGGGCCGTCGCGATTCATTGTGATGGTGTTAAGCCTCGGCTAACGTTCGTTTCGGTGGACGTCGGTGGTGTGGCACAGTCGCACCCAGAGCTTCGACTTGAAGATGGCGTGTGCCCGCGGCACACGCCATCACTTTCTGACTCGCCAAATTTCTGACATGCCCTACTGCTTCCAAATCGCAGTGTACTGTTGCTCTCCTTCACTTTCGTTAGTTCGAACTTTCGTTAATTCGAACTGAAGCGACTTCCTCTTGCGGTTCGAATTAACGAGCTTTTACTGTATTTTTATGTTGCATAGTTTTGTCCATAATCATCCATTGAATGCACTGCAGACCCATGTTCTGGACATCTGCCTGTTTGAAGGAATGATCTGCATATTCAGTGTGTCTAATGTGAACATCTCTAGTACTGCCTGTGTATTTGTGAGTTAGATTTTGTATTGTGTGTCATTTTGTTTTCACAGTGCTTTAGTTTCACTACATCGTGAATGCCTTGATAGTTTTCCTCTTGCAGTGAGAGATATGGTGGGCAGTGGCCGGCACTAATGTAATAGTACGAATGCTTGCTGTATTTACCACATGGTTGTTTCATTTTTTCTGGCGCAGTAATGGCCATTAGCAGCAGATGCCATTTGGCCTTAAGTGCAATATTTTTATGTTGCATAGTTGTGTTCATACTAATCCATTGAATGCACTGCACACCCATGTTCTGGACAACTGCCTGTTTGAAGGAATGACGTGCATATTCAGTGGGTTTAATGTGAACGTCTCTAGTACTGACTGTATATTTATCAGTTAGATTTTATATTGTATGTTGCTTGTTTTCACTGTACTTTAGTGGGATTGCACATTGAATGTGTTGTGATGTATTTTATTTTGCTATGAGAGATCTAATGGGCAGTTACCAGCCCCCAGTCTGTGTGTTAGTACAAATATTTATTATGCTTATCACAGCATTTTATAAGGCTATAGTTTTGTGATGATTAACTCATGCCTGACTTTTTTATGAGAAACATGTCAGAACTAATAAACAATCACTCATGCTTGGGATCCATGAAATCATCTTTGTAATCTTTCAATTGTCTTCGAAATATCAGGCCCAAGAAACTCCAGAACGGGCTTGAAAAATTACTCTCGGAAAGAACCGAGAAAACCTGATGAACAAGGTAAAAAAATACTCTGAGATCAGCTCCAACAAGCCACAGAATGGGCTTGAAAAATTACTCTCAGGTAGAGCTACGAAACCTTGATAACGAGGTAAGAAAATACCCCGACATCAGTACCAACAAACTCGAGAATAGGCCTAAAAATAACTCCCAGGAATAGCCTAGAAAACTGGATGAATGACGTAAAAAAGTAATCCCACATCACCTCCAACAAACTCCAGAATGAGCTTGAAAAATTACTACCAGATAAAGCTGAGAAAAGTTAATGAAAGAGGTAAAAAAATACTCCCACATCAGACCCAAGAAACTCGCGAATGGGCTTGAAAAATAACTCTCAGGAATAGCCGCTAGAACTTCGTGATGGCAGTAAAAATATAGTACCACTATCGTCCCCAAAAACCTTCCCAGAGATTAAAAAATTACTCTCGTTTCTACATACAAAAACCTTGGTCAGCATGGTAGTAAATTTTTACCTCGACTGGTACGTAGTAAAAAAACCCAGAAACGGGAATGCGATACAGGACGAGCGGTTTACTCCCGTTTCGCGTTATTTTTGTTTAGTGTGTACTGAACGTCGGCGGAGGAATGGGAGGTACCACCGTGTGTCAGCCGGTTGAGATGTCACTGTAGGTTCCTCTTCTCATGGAAGTAGCCTGGATGACGGAGGAAGTCAGTGAGAAATGCTCTGATCTTGTTCTCGTTTCGCTCATTGGCAGTAGTTGAGCTATAGAAGTCTTGCATACGAAAATATGTTTGAGCTGCATCACAAATTCATGTCCTGTTGTACAAACTGAGTTATTGGTGCTTACTTTACTTGATCCAAAGGACTGCAGTCTGGTGAAACACTACGCATTAGCTCTTAGCGCCACGCAGGGCCGTCTGCGTAATCAAGCGTTTGGTGTGTTACGTCACCACGTACAAGAGCACATGAGCGTTGGACCTTCCCGCGTGTAGCCGTGGGTGCCTCAGCAGTGTCTGAGGAAAAGGGGTTCCAGAGGGTTGAGCCAAAGCTGGTTGTTTCGACAACACGCCCCTTTGGCCTACGCTTCACGTGGACGGCACTCTCGGACTGACCCACCCGGGATAAATTGGCAGTCAGCTTTTGCTGTCCGCACCTCCACGCTCTTTTCTTTCACTCCTACTTTCTCATCATTCCCTGTCTTCTACTCACTTTTTCTCACTTCCATATATATATATAATTATTTGGTTTTAGCAGTCACGTACAGCAGGTGTCCACAGGAGGTGTTCTTTACAAATCCTGCTGCGCCCCTTTTAGGGCGCCGTGGTGGGCAGCTGGCCTTATTGCCGAACATTGCACGCAATCAGGGAGATAGTTCTTTCCCACCAATCACAGATGGTCCTTCGAAAAGGGGGTGCAACAAAGGAAACTTTTTTCTCAATGAAGAACAAAAGAAAACTTCCCGATTCCGCGTCATCCAAACTGACCAATCCTACAAATCAGTAAGAGTACTTTCACTCTTCCTAGGGGCTAAATCTTTGAATGATCACATCGGAGCAGGTTACAAAGCAATAAAACTCGCAAGTGGGGACCTACTTCTTGAAACATCTGAAAAGAAACTGCAGGAGAAACTCACCAGCCTCGAAGTATTTGGTGAATTTCTCATCACAATCTCCCCGCACCGTTCTAAGAATACCGTCTAGGGAGCAATCTCCGAGGCAGACTTCATAGACCTAAGCGAAGTTGGACTCCTGGAAGGACTGAAGGACCAGAACGTTTCAGTGTAGACCGAATAAAATAGGCACGACAACAAAGAAATCCCTACCAAGCACCTAACACTAACTTTTGAATCCTGCACCCTACGTGACATAATTGAGACAGGATACTGCAAGATATAGTCAGCCATTACAGATCGAACACACGTCGGTGATCTTAATGTCAAATATTTGGACACGGAATACAAAACTGCCGAGGGCGACTCACATGTGCTCGATGTGCCACCCACGACCACTCATCCGATGGTTGCGATGTCGAAGTACACTGTGCAAACCGGGAGAGTGGCCACGCTACATGTTCGCGGGCATGCCCCACCTGGAAAAAAGAGAAAGGAGGATTGGCGCTCCAAATCGAAGAAAACCTCGTCTACCAAGAAGAGTGCAAACGTTTGTCTTTGCCCCATAGAGTTACTTTTTCTGATGTGCTACGTCAGGGGGCTACACCACATTTCACCACAGTAACCGCCTCGTCCGCATGCAGTGACCCAGCAGCCCTGCTGTCTGGCCCTAGGGCGGGTGCAGCGAACGCTGCCACACCCTCCTTCAAGTCGGCCATCCCAATAACCTCTGGAGGCACTGGCAGCAGCCACCGTAACTCAAGGGCTAAGGAGGCCTCAGCTAAATTGCTCAGAAGCCAACCTCTGCCTCAGAGGCCAGCAGCTCTACAGACCCCTGCCAGTGTTCAGCCATCAAGTGCTGAAGAAAGGGAGGTGTGTCCAGCGGGCCCTGAAACTAAGGGAAAGCCTAGTACTTCCAGCAGGTCCTCTAAAGAAACCCTTGCACCCTCTTGCAAAGGAAACAAGGGAATTCGAACCCCTGTGATGGCCCCGCAATGGGCACGTGATGAAAATAAGTGTCACCTGCAAGTTTATCTGACAATCATTCGAACAAAGTCTTTCCGTAATTTTAATATAATGGCTTCTTTCTCTGGATTTGACAGTTGTCCTACAGCTCTCTGCTCAAAAATTTTAAATGGGAAGTAATCGACAACCCTTATGGTGGCTACCATTTATTTGCTCAAAAATTTTAAATGGGAAGTAATCGACAACCCTTATGGTGGCTACCATTTATTTGCCAGCCATTGTAAAACTATCAACCACACATCCAGTCATATCCTCTTGATCTCCTCGTTGGAAACCACAATGAGCTAATTGACCCTTATTTATAGAGAAAGCTAGTCTCGAAACATAATGATTGGAGAAATTGAGCACTAATGAATTAAACGAGAGTCTTATTGTGAGCATATATGCAGCGACAGAACAAGTATAGCGCCGTCATCAGGACTATCTAGAAAACGGCTTCAATCCTGGTGGTCCACAGAATACACAATCGCTAAAAAGAACATCAAAACAAGACGTGGGGTACTTTTAGAAAGTACTCAACAGAGAATAATCTTCTCTCTTTTAAGCTATCTAAAGAGAAAGTAAGGTAAAACAGAAATAAGGACGAAAATTGTCGCGGAAGAAATATATATCAACATTTTATAGTTCTGTCACGTGTAACAGAATGTGAGACCAAGTTAAAAAGTTAAATGGGGATTACTTTCCTTATACGTTCCCCATACTTTCAAGTTCAGGCACATAAACCACGCTACGAGAACAAACAGACGTATCAGAATTTTTTACAATGTTTCCAGTTCAGAAAACTACACAGAATCCGGATTAAAAAACATAGAAATCTGCTGAAAAACAAAAGCTGCTGACAACTGGTGATGTACATAAACTGTACAATGTTTCCATACCACTCGAAATGAACAGAGTTCTCTCTGTGAGTAAGAAAACTGCAGTTGGTCGTGATAAAATTCACTACACAATGCTTGCCCACGTATCCCAGATAACATTGCTTCAGTTCTCTAACACGATATGGTAAAGAAGGAAAATGCCGGCAGAGTTGAAAAACAAGCTATCATTTTTCCTCTCCTGAAAGCGGGAAAATCCCTAAATGTTCCCTCCAGCTATAGACTTATAGCCTTAACAAGTTGCCTGAGAAAATCACACGAAACCATAATTATTAGCAGTCTAACATGCATTCTAGAAACAGTTAACTGAATGGATACTCACCTGCGTGGTTACAGGAAAGGCAGCTCTGCGACTGACGATCTTGTCCGTTTCGAACACTCCATACGTGAGGCATCCCTTCACAGACAACACGGCCTAGCGTTCTCTCTCGGCCTAGAAAAAGAATATGACCCTACATGGAGGTACGGTATTTTACAAGATCTAGCAACACTGGGAACACGCAGAAAAATGTTTAACTGTGTAGGTGGCTGTCTGTCAAACTGAACATTTCAAACCAGTTTGGGTACTTGTCTGCATGTTTTGTCCATGAAAACGATGCCACACGGGGTTGCGTATTAGGTACTATAGTTTTCGTGGTTAAGATAAACACTATAAATTGCGTTATACCGTCCAATATTATGTTATGTACTTTTTATACGTCCACTACCTTCAAATTGCACGCCGTGCCTCTGATATGTCTACATGCTAAAGACAAATTCATATAACAATAATCAGGTTTATGCAATGGGATGATAAGAATAGCTTCCGGTTTTCTACAACAAAAACCATAGCAATCGTATTTTCACAAAAAAGGAGGTTTACCGGCAGATCTAGCTCTCAAATTAGCAACTTGGCAACTGGTGCTTACAGGACTTCACCAGTAGACAGCTTATATGAAGACAGAAACGAGCCCTGTTTGCTTACAATTCCATAGATATTCAGAACCACAGTTCAACCTAACCATATATGCCACATTCTCCTCACTTACACCACAAACAGAACACACTGTAACAACAAACCTAAAAGCGTGAGACCATTTATTCTTCGATTCAAAGAGATGTGCCAAAACTACAATGCCTCCAGGAAGGCTCTCATGGTCGCCGAAAGACCGGATAGACTGCCTCGTGATACGATGTACACTTTTGTGATTTTACACTGACATTCCACAAGAAAAAAGAAATATTGCGCGAACACATAATACATGACTTCTCGGAATTACAATAAAGATGCAATGACGTCCCCGAGTTTTACACTGACGGGTCCAAGACTAGGGTCCTCTACTTCGGTTTTTACAGCAGAAGTATACGCCCTGCTAATTGCTCTGCAATATATAGCAACAGGAAATTATAAGAAAGCTGTTGTCGGCCCAGATTCTCTCAGTTCACTTAAGTCCCTCCGTAGAAAATCTGAGTGCGAACCTTGCTTCGGCCGCGTCCTGAATATGCTCGGCGAAAGTGAAAAAAATGGTAAAAAAATTCGTCTCTCTTGGGTTGCAAGCCACGTTGGAAACGCGGGAAATGAAAAAGGCGGATGAATGCGCAGCAATCACCGCCCATGAAATATTATCAGAAATAAATGTTCCGTTCAACGACTGTATCCGGGCGGTCCGAGCTGTGATCACCTCAAAGTTGCAAAAGGATTGGCAATCTCATGTTAACGACAAGCTACAAATAGTAAAACCCATATTGCCGGAGTGGAAAACATCATAACACCAAGAAGGAAGGCTTCATGAAAGTTATTTTATGTCCTGTTCGTATAGGGCACACACATCTCGGACATAATATTTTACTGAAAAATCAAGAACAAGCGGTTTGTAATCAATGCCAAGAGCCTCTAACTATGAATCACATTTTAATCACATGTTCGGCGTTGGAGCAAAAAAAGACAAACATTTTTGCTAATTTTAGAAAATACGCACACCACTTCATCCCTCACCGATGCTATCTGAAAACGCACTCGTATCCCTTGACTATGTATTTAAGTTCCTAGAAGACACAGGATTTTAAAGGAAACTTCTAATTAACGATTTTTATGCTCGATCCACATTAATCATATTATGTAATCTTAATTTGTGCATGGTGCATCGTAGGCTTAGTTCTCTGGCGCCATAAAAATCCCACGCGACTAACTAGTTCTTGACCACATTTTATTTTGTCCAAACGGCTTTATTTTTCTTAATTAAATAGCGCAAACAATCATACAAGTGGGTGCTCTTGGAATACTAACTAGTTACCTGGAACTCCAGTTCCTCTGATTAAGTGAAACGATAGGTAACTTTGCACGCGTACCCATTTCATCATCGTCACCAGCCTAACCCCCGTATGCAGAAATGCAACTTAAGTCGAAGCACATGCTTGACTTGATTTAGATGACGCCTGGCGTTAATGTGCCCAAAGACGCTCACTGCGTTTCCTTCGGCGCGTTCCCGATAGGCGTCACTCGGATAAAGTCAAGCATGGGCTTCAACCTAAGTTGCATTTCTGAACCCGGGGGTAAGTAAAGTACTCTGTGCGCGGTTGCTTGACTCTCACGCGTCCCCTGATGTTGTTTTCTTCGGGTGGCTCCGGCGTCTCCTGTAATCTGGCTTCTCCCCGTAGCTAAACGCCAGCAGCGGTCGCTGTGGTTGCAGCATGTTAGGGGACACGGTGCGACTGTTGCTCTACTAACGCCCCCTAACGGCGGGGTTACTCGGGCGTGACAGGGACGGGATCCTCCTCTTTGGATGGTGGTCGGCGATCGACGCGGACGCAACCCGCGTGCCCCGATCCACGCTTCGCGTGACCGTCCCGGGAAAGGCTTAGGAGCACCACACCGGAATGGGCGAACACGATCGCCGGAACGGGCCATCGTTGGCGTTATTGCGAATGCGAACGATGAGGCGTTGGTGTCTAGCATGCGGGCGAATATATATTTGCTCGCTACCCCGGCCGCGGTGAGTAGATGACAAGGTTCCTCGATCTGTTGCGTGCCCATCGGTATCTTCTATGGGTAATAATTCGGCTGGATATAGATTGGTGTTTAGATTGTTTGCATACTGTGTTGTCGTGCCTTTGTCCCAAGGGTACTTGTGAGACCGGTCAAATGCAAAATAAAGGGCTTAATGTAAGATACCTATTTACTCGTCCCCCGAGTAAAGTGAAAACACTGTACAACCGCAGGTTCTTTTTTTTCTGCATAACCATGCCAAATTTGTTTCCCTTGAAAGGCTTTCCTTGTCCTGCCGCATACTCTATTGTAAGCTGCGATGTTATTACAAATCCCAACCAATTTGATGCCGTCCAGCCAAGCATTTAATCTCCTACAAATTATATCTGCTTATCTTTATTGCTTATTGAATCTTCATCACTTAACAGTACAAGCTATTCATTGTAAATCATCTTTAAAGGCTAAAAATAGCACGTCTCCCTCTTCGCAGTGGAACATCAATGCCCACATCATTACGGGCACCTCGAACTACGGTGTGAAAGCCGCTGCAACACTTCAGGCGTTCTACACATCGTGCATCAAGGAGATATGGCAGCCACATCTTCGACTGAGAGACACCCTGACGGCCGTTTTTGACATCGCCAGCATCTCGAAGAGAATGAGCCACGCCCAACTTCTACGCTTCGCCCTGGAAGTGCAGACCCGGTACAATCTTTTTTTCTACTTCGACGTTTACCTCGACGAAGGTGTCACCTACTTCATAAGGAACTTGGCCAGGCTCTCTGAATTCGAGCATATTTGCGACGACGCTTGCAATGCCACCGTTCTTTCCTCAGTCAACGCGTACTTGGACGCAAACTGCACAAACAAGCAAATCACCGCGTGGGAGAATCTGTTTTCGGAAGACGACTCTCCACGGGATGAAGTCGCATGGGCCGAGGTCACCATGGCCTTCGGAGGCATGGAAGCTGAGCAGTTGAAAGCCATATTACTCGAGTTCTTTATCGACGTCGACATCAATAAATTTGCAATTGTGTACTCCAAGGCGGAGCTGTTCGCCGACGTAGCACGTCTTTGGAATGTCGCGAATCAGCCCCTATCGCTATGTCACGCACTGATGATGGTCGCACTTTCTGCATTGGACGGGATCGTCACCGATGGCCCAGACTTAAAGTCGCCCACTCTGCGTAGCGGAGAAGCCTGCCTGCTTCACCTCCGCAGAAGCGTCCAGTTGTTGCGCGCCACTTACGTCGCGGCCCTCACGAGCCCCGAGAAGGACCGCCAACTGAGCTCAATCTTTGAGGCCACACGCCGGAGTTTCATCGGTTACGAGCCGCTTCGAGAGCTCGTGGCAACCGGAAACGACACAGCGAACTTCGAGAATCTAATGCGCAGCATGACCCTCATGCTTCCGGGTGACCTCGTCCTGCGGGAAATGAACGCGCCCGTGTTGAATAACAGTGGTTTCGTGCGCAACATTTTTCGTTTAACAAGGTTCGAACACGACACAATATTTGAGAAGCAGCGACGAGGGCTGCCCGTGCTCGCGGAGGCTTGGCTAGAATATACGCCAGAACGAATGCTGTTCGTGAACCCGAGGACACTCTACGTGACTGCGCCTGCGTATGCCTGGCTGAGCTCCGGTACCGCCAATCCTCTACTCGCGGATGCGCCGGTGATGGCGAGCCGCATGGCGTCCTTGATGTGGAGCAGCGTCCGCCAATGGGATGGGTGGTCTTCAAGGACACAGATCGCGCTACAGTCCTTTCAGTAAGTTCCTTTCCGTTACCTGGCGTCAACCTAGAAATACTGATATGAATTCCTGCATTTTGTCGAATTCGTCTTTTATTGTTGGATTTGCTTATAACTTATAACCCCCTCTTATATTGCTACAAGTATAGAACACTGCGGAATTCATCAAAATGGCCAGTCGCGAACCATGTTAGAGACCGGAGAGTTTTTGCTCGGGTCGTTGTAGAAAAGCGGTTGTGGGGGTCAGCGTGTTTTTTTTGACTGTGTCGATACCATGCAAGGGCCACTCATTAGTAATGTTTGAGTTCTTTGGGACCGCACCACTTTCAGCAGTTTCCAGCACGGCGTAGGCGAAACTTAAGATGCTGTCACGGCACAAAAAACAAAAACAAAAAAACGAATAAATTGAGCGGAAAACTTGACCGACGTAGTTCCTTCACCTAATTGAATTTGTTATTCAGCCCCATCCCATACCCCTGTTTGCCCTGAGGCATTTACCCTCGCATTAAAAAAATGAATTTGTTTAAAGAAATACTTCAATTTGAGCCATCAAGGAAATATGAAGTGTAGCGGATGCAAGCAAAAACATAGATTCAAATTATGAAACGTTTTCTTCGGTTATATATATGCGTTAATGTGTATGAAGCTGGCTCGCTGCATGGGTTCGCAGCGCTGCCGCTGTGTGCTTCTTGCTGCCGACACTGCTCCGTGAATCCTACGCACAGTCAGCGATTTCATCGGCATCGGCTGCGATTTCGTCGGTTGTAGCGTCCCTCGCGCAAACTGTTGCAACCTCAGCCAAAGCTGTTAGAAACAGCGAATGTATACGAAGGACTTCCGCAACATGACACCGAAGCCATGCACGTTCATGTGTAGCGACCTCTAACTGGGTCTACGCTACACCCTCCTATTCCTATCCCTTCAATACGGGAGGTGTACTGCTGGCATTTCACATCAGCGCTTACTCCGTGTTCAGAATTATATCTCCTGTTTGCCCTCCCATGCTGGCTCGACCCCACTCGATCGCAGTCCGCAATGCCGGCACGCTTAGGGAAAAGGAAAAGCCCCCTGATTTTCTTTCAAGCGCCCGCTCTTTCTCGCGCCTGCGCACAAACGGCTGGTGATCCCTCAAATGAACGTTTCGTCTGATCACTTCATGTGCACGAATGCTCGCCCACTCTCTCCACTGTGCCTTATACTTATGTTGAATTCCAATGACAGAGTGAGGGCGGCAGTAAAGTGTTCCAATGAGAGAGTCAGAGTGGATTCAGAGCAGGAGTCACTCCGTGGAGCAGAAAAAGATGCTCCGCCAAAATCGGCGGAGTGGACCGGAACTCTGCGTGACGTATTGCTTTACCACGTTTGTCTGCTGAGAGGCGCCACCGGTCACGACTGGCGAGGAAGCAAAAGCTACTGCACACTTGGCGAGGTAATCATTCCGCACTTAAAAAAAACAACTGGTGAACGGCGCTGCAAAGACAAGTGACCGGTGCGGCGGTGCTGGCAGCAAAGAACGGCAGGAAATGACAACATGCAAGGTATTCTGGGTAACTCGGCGATACAAGTTCCGCTTCCGCCTTGGTCCGGCGGCGCAGGTTGTGTTCCACTCGCGGATTTGGAGGCGTTGCTCTGCGCTAGAGTCGAGTGCTCGCTCGCAGAGTCCGTCGGCTGCTCCGACTCCGCCATTGGAATTCAACATTAGTGACATCGTCACTCACACCACGCCCTCTATACCGACGGCACGAAGATAGGCTGCTCTCCTCCCCAATGAGTGCAGCCTTCTTCATTTCACCTTACCGCTCAATCGATGACGTCAGCACTCGCGCTAGCCTATCCGGACGATGATTTGCTCGTCACTTGTTTCCACTAGTTCCGATTGTTTCATTTTCTTCATCCTTTAGGCACGACACTCGCAGGAGGAATCGTATTACGTACTCGCATCCCTGAATTCCGGTAACGTGCTGTAGAATGCGACCGCATAAAAATAACCAAAACCTTCCGCGCTGCTGTCACCATTTGCTAAGTCGCGTTGGTTACCTTTACACATATGAATGCGCAATTTCGACTAAGTTACCTTGCTTAGATTAAAATAGATTTGCTAAACATTGGATTTTTTCCCTGCTGTCCCCTATCACCTCTGTCTTCGACGTAGGGATTGCGTGCAGCAGTCGGAGAGCCTTTCCGTGTACCATGACGAAGAGGACCTGTTTACACTTACCATGGGCCTGCGGATAGCTGCGATTGTCGCCGCCGCGAGCTATGCCGGCGGGGATCCCGCAAGGACCGAGTGGTTTCGAATGAAACTCGCCTGGTGCCTTGAACGCATGTCCGAGGCGCAGTTCTTCTACGCCCGTTACGCCTACTTTCGATGCAGCGTAGACGGCAGTCGTGATTTGGTGAACGGGGCTATCAGGCACAGCACAGACTTCTCCATCGCGTTCCAATGCCAGCCGATGAGGAACGTCGGGAACGAGAGCGGCTGCTCCGACTTTGCCACGACGCGCGCCGATTTCTGACGTCCAAGTGTCACTGGTGCCTTGTTCGTCAACGTCCTTTTTTAGGACTGGCACAAGGCGCTTCTTCTAGCTGGCACCACGCAACGTTACAAACATCGTGATAGTATTTTTCATATATATACAAGAATGCTACAAAAAATACATATTGCACCTGAATAAATCATGTTGGCTATAGCTGACCATGTTAGCGCCGCGTTACAGAGGATATGCCAATAAGTGATCATCATCACTATCGTTAGCACTGCATCATGCCACTTGTCAAATCAACCTGGCTAGGCAACTAAGCCGCCGCCGCGTTTCAAAGGGGTCGCCATTACATCATCATCTTCATTAGCATCGTATCATGCAACTTTCCTTGCGATGTGATATGCGCGCCCTGTAGCGTCTGTACGTGCGGCCATTGCATTGCAGTTGCATATTACACCAGACGGCAGGACATGTAGCAGTTACGCGGGTAGCGTTATAACGTAGATAGAGTAGTTATGAGTAAGAAGAAGAAGATTATGGAGATGTATAACTATTGATACATATAAAAACAACCATGGTATTTCAGCCTAATTATTTAAAGCACACTAGATGACTGTTCGTCACATCCCGTTTCAAAAGGAATGCCCTTGAACCATCATAGTCATCATTAGGGTCGTATCGTGCCATTTGACATGCGATGTGACACGCGTGCCACGTAGCATCGATGCCTACGAAATTTGCATTGCAGTTTCGTTATATTCCACCAGCTGCCCCGACATGCAGCATTTGTCTATAGCAGTTGCATGCTGCATGTAGCTGGACCTGGTTAAATCAAGCAGGCTAGACGACTATTTGTGACGACCCGTGTCGAAGGGGATTAGAATAAACCATCATTAACTTCATCCTCAGGAACAGCACCCCATCGTGCCACGGCTCAAGGCATGCGCAATGTGCGCCACGTTGTTTGGACACCTTTGTTACGCGTTATAGCGCCTCCTCGCAAAGTACGAACCGCTGCTGAAGAAGCGAATCGTAGAGCTACGCGCGCGGCCGCAACCAGGCAACATCGGGCTAAGCAGACCGCTGTCTGCAGAGCCGGACAAGCCTCAGCTCACCTTCGACGCTGGGCGGACAGCTCAGATCGTTCCGGGGAAAACGACGCGAAGAGACTTCGCCGCGAAGACCCTGCAGTGCGTGCTGCCGAAAATGGTGCTCCTATAGAGGTTCGCCAGCTTACGTTGTGACTGTGATGCGTGTGCTGCGCAGGCCTGAGAGAATTTTTTTTCAGAGGCTAGTAGATCTTTCACTTCGATAAAACAGAAACATGTAACGCCCCCTCCCCCGCGCCTTATTAGAACCTCTAACAGAGGGGTATTTAAGCAAATAAACTGAAAACAGAGGCATATGCTGCTGTCCAACAGAAACAGCGTCCTGACAAGTGCCAGCTGTCTCACAACGCTGGCTCGCAAAACTGAATCGCCAGAGGTGCTGTTTGCACTGCACAGTACGCGAGCACTTCACACCGGGCGAGGCAATAAACAGCGCCGTGATTCAGACAACACCGAAATGATGCGGAGCGCCACCTGCGGCATCGCAGGCGTCTCTCACTGGTGGCACACGAGCACATACCGATGTGTGTACCACGCCTCTGAAGACTTAACGCGCTCATAAAACAAGGCACAAAGGCTCTCACCTCAACTCACCTTGGCGTCGAGAGACCTCGCTCTAAGCCTTGCACTCGCCACAAGTAACGTGGCCTCCAGAAATTAGCACGATGACCGTCCGTGCGCTCTCAGTACGGGTATCACAGTTCGATGCCGTGAAAGCACCTCAAGTGTCCGTATAGTTGACATCGCACAAAAACACGCCAAGAAAACACAATACATAACCTGCAGGACCAATGGAAACCAGAAATCCAATCAGGAGCGCCACTACGCCGCCCATATAACCCCCGCACTCGAGCGATGGACCATGCCACTAATGTCTTTGGGGTAACGGCGACGTTAGACTAAAGTACATTTGGTTTCACTAGGATCCATGTTAGTTCTGGCGTTTACAACTATTCGAGCACCGAACAAACATTTAGACAACCTTAACGCATCCACTGGAAGAACAACAAGGAGGCGTACGCAAGGCACTGATGCCGCAAATACTCCAAAGTGCTTCATAATCACTGTGTCTCAGACAAATTTGGTAAATGCAGGCCGTGATACATTATCAAGTCTTTCTCGAAGGGCCAGATCTATAAATTGCAGCAGACGCATTACGCCTTTTTGGGAGGGGCCTTTCCTGCCCATGAGTTCATTCTTGGCCCTTCGCCCATAGTGGTAACGCACCAATGTGATACAGCTTTGTAACGTTTACAGCGAAGCTGTTAGCCTCTCGTTGGTCAGCATTTTTTCGTATCGATGTCCACGGGCAAAAATGTCGGCCGATCCAGGAGGCTGTGCAATACCGAGTTGACCCGCGGCAGAGGTGAAGAAGACGGCGCACTTAGCCAAGTGAAGCGAAAAGTGGGCATTCATTTGAATGACGCATACAACGTGCAAATCAGCATTCGTTTCAATAAAGGACAAGCAGAAAACAAGCATCTGAACCACAGAATTGATGATAACTAGAAATGGAGGCACGCGATGGGGGGAGCGATGCCACCGGTATTTCGAATATAGAAGGATCAGCCTAGCAAATAATTTTATTGCTGTTGCAGCACCGCTACGGGTAGGCAACGTATTGTTTGGACTCCTGAGGAGCAACGTGAGTACCAGGAGAGTTAAAGGCAAAAACAAGGCAATATGACCAGTGGTGGCGCGCTGTCAAAATTGCCCCTTCTCTCTTTACTACCATTATTCTAAACTACCATTAGTACCGTTAGTCTAAAGCAATAAAGCATTTCATGCCCACCTCATCCTCAGCAATTGTTAATTTGTTTCTCTGAATCTACAAGTAGCTCATACCCAATGGTGGGGATTAGCGAAGAATGGGGTGACTTAATAAAAAGATTAAAGGAATCTAAAAAGAAGCCCTATTCAAAATTTTGAATAGCTGAAAGGATGAAGTCAGATAAAGTTTAAGAATTTAACGAGGGAACCGTGCTGATTAAATTATATAGCTTACAACAGCTGAAACAACAGTCCTATGATAGTGTACCAGAGAAGAAGCTCCGATAGATATAATATCAATAATCGTTATATTCAATCCAGCATCAAGAAATTGCCTTTCTAAAGTATGTTTTGTTAATGATGAATAAACGGCGACATGACAGGAAGAAGTATTGCATTGCCTCTTGCTAATTGCATTAAGAGCACTAGGAGGAGGCCGTCAGACCAGATCAATGCAGATAATAGTTCAATGTTGCTATTGGACATCTAAACTTTGTAAGGAGGACTCCAGTTTTTGTGTTGCGGCAGAAGTTTCTGCTAAATAGGTAGTGCCGCTAATCAGTTAAAGTTGTTAATGATAGGTTCAAAGAGTCTTGCATAACTGCGCGTCTGCTGAACCTAGCAGCAGTTATGAAAGCTGATACAGGAAGGATCGAAATCTTTAGACCACTGAGGCAAGCTATCAGCAATTGTATTGGTAGTTTTGCCGGACATCCACTTTCGCAGGGTCGGGATGGCGAGTAAATTTTTTGTTTGTATTTATATATTTAGTATTTAGATACGTGTGCAGTAGAATGTCCTCCCCTCGTCTGCCGCTCAGAATTTGTGACATCAAACAAGAAATTCTCTCGAGTTTGTTGGTATTAACGTTAAGCCTTCAAATATTACGTTAATCAATCTCACCATCTGTCAAATTACCAGTTCGTTTATTGTCATGTTCTTTACCCACGGCAAACAGTGTTCCTCACACTTTACATACTTTCCATTGTCTGGTACCTGCTCGTTTAAAATTGACAAGACTCATGTGGGCCCAAACCATCAAGGAATGTTTATTTATGAATCAAATGGCGCATAGCCCGGCAAGAGCGACCCTTAGTGACTCTATTGTCTCGGTAGTTCCCGCGTAAACGTACGTAACTGCCGCTTCATTCACGAGATATGCACTTACGCTCGATTTTTGAACCTACATTTAGATAGTTTTGCATAGTATTGCCACCTGCGATTCCCTTCTCGCAGAGACCTTTTAAAACGAAAGAAATGAATTCCGCAAGCTTAAGGTGCCAAATAAATGCGTTAAACTTTTATCAGCACAGGGCTAGGCTGCTCTTACCGCGATGTGGCCATATTATGGAGAAGATGAGGCAGTTATGCATTTGTCCTTTTCTGTCGCCTGTTCGCACCATGCATGGAAAAAATCACATAAGCAACGTTTTTACAAATTGGATAGATTTTTAAGTTCCTTAATTTATTTATGTTGGAGCCTTCTCACTTGGAATTTGTCACAAGGATGCTTGTTAAGGCAATGACGAATTTTCATTGTTCCTGAGCAGTTTACTAGTTACGCTTCCGGCACTTTATATTACACATGATTAGTTAGATTCCTCTTACATAAATTAGTCGTTTTCTAGGCAGTAGTAGACACCTTCGATTTCCATCCACATGTACGCCCATTCTCCATAGTGGGTGTGAGCCATCAACAAAGGGGGAAAAAAGATAAGTTCAGAGAGTACAGAAGAAGAAGAAGAAGGAGAAGAAGAATCTATGGCACCTCCTATTCCTTTGGCCTAAAAATTCCTTTCACACCAAAAAAACTGAAGTGATCTTTACCCGATTACGTTGTCGAATACAAAAATTAAACTTCTACCGTCACAGGGCTGGTCTGGTGCCCTCCCCTCTGTGCCCAGTCTGTGGAGTAGATGAAACAATAGATCATTTTTTCATATTCAGCCGCCGTTTCACTTCTTTAACAAAAAATCTAGAATCAAGATTTACACAGCTTGGTTTGAGCTTTTCAATTAAAAATATCCTTTCTCTAGGAGCCTCCTCTCTTGGACAGTGCCACAGGGATATTTGCTCAACCGTGGAGGATTTTATAATTGCTACAAAGAGATTGTCTTGAATTCTTAAACATTTTATTTTTGTTAATTTCCTCCGGTTAGCTTTACCATTTTCAGTTTTTAATAAAGATAGCCTAATTTCATTCAGCCTAACTAGTCACCTGGTACTCGAGTTGCTCTGAGTAAGTGAAACGAAAGCTGCCTTTCCACGCATAGCCAATCCATCGTCGTGATTAGTCTAACTAATGTCCACGCCCAAATAAAGGGCTTAGTCTGAGCTCACCATTTACTCCTCTCCGGATCGAGGCGAAAACACCACACGAGCGCAGGGTTTCTCTGCTGAAAAACCACACCAAATTTGTTGCTTCCCTTAAAAGGATTTCCTTTACCTTGCCACATATTACATTGTAATCTGTGATGCTAAAACAAATCCCACCCAATTTGATGTCGTCCCATCATCCTCTTAATCTCTGCCATACACCACATATGCTTATCATTACTGCTCATTGAATCTGCTAATAGTGCAAGCTATTAATTGCAGATTGTCTTTAAAGACTCACAATAGCACGCCTCCCTCTTCGCAGTGGGACATCGATGCACACACCATTACGGGCACCTCGAACTACGGTGTGAAAGCCACTGCAGCACTTCAGACGTTCTACACATCGTGTGTTACGGAGATATGGCAGCCAGATCTGCGACTGAGAGGCACCCTGGCCGCCGCCTTTGAAATCGCCAACACTACGAAGAGAATCAGCCACGCCCAACTTCTGCGCTTTGCCATGGAAGTCCAGGCCCGGTACGATCTCCGTTTCTACTTCACCGTTAACTATGACGACGGTGACATCTACTTCACAAGGAACCTGCTACGAGTCGCTGCATTCGGGCCTATTTGGGACGACCTGTGCAATGCCACCGTTTTGCCCTCGGTGAATGCGTACTTGGGCGCAAATTGCACAAACGAGCAGATAACCGCGTGGCAGCATGTCGTTTCTGAACTTGATTCTCCACGGGACGTAATCGCGTGGGCCGAGGTTGCCATGGCCTTCGGAGGCGTGGAAGCTGAGCAGTTCAAGGCCATATTACTCGAGTTCTTTATCGACATCGACACCACGGACTTTCCAATTGTGTACTCCAAGGCGGAGCTGTTCGCCGACATAGCACACCTTTGAAACGTTGCGAATCAGGCTCTGTCGCTGTGTCACGCACTGATCGTCGTCGCGCTTTGTACCCGGAGACGCAGAGACCCGGAGACGCAGAGTTGAACTCGCCCCCGCTGGGTAGCGCAGACGTCTGCCAGTTACACCTCGGCGGAAACGAGCAGTTGTGGCGGCCCACTTACGTCGCGGCCCTTACGAGCCCCGACAAGGACCGCCAACTGCGCTCCATCTTCGAGGTGACCCGGCGGAGCTTCGTGAGTTACGAGCCGCTTCGACAGCTCGTGGTAACCGGAAAGGACACCGCGAACTTCGAGAATCTATTGCGCAGCATGACCCTCATGCGTCAGGGTGACCTCGTCCTGCCGGAAATGGGCGTGCCCACGTCGAACAACAGTGGTTTCGTGCGCAACATCTTCCGCTTGACAAGGTTCGAGGACGACACAAAAGATGAGAAGCAGCGACGGGGAATGACTGCCTCGGGACGCGTTTCCTAGAATCTGCGGCAGAACGAATGCTGTTCGAGAACCCGAGGACGCACTGCGTGACTGCGCCTGCGTATGCCTGGCTGAGCGCCGGTACCGCCAATCCTCTGCTCGCGGATGCGCCGGTGATTGCGA
Source organism: Dermacentor albipictus (assembly GCF_038994185.2). Taxonomy (NCBI): domain Eukaryota; kingdom Metazoa; phylum Arthropoda; class Arachnida; order Ixodida; family Ixodidae; genus Dermacentor; species Dermacentor albipictus. The sequence goes on from NC_091830.1 coordinate 61,025,894, forward strand.
GTCGCATGGCGTTCGTGATGAGGAGCAACATCCGGAAATGGAGCGGCTCGTCAGCAAGGACACAGAGCGCACTAGAGTTCTTACAGTAAGATCCTTACCGTTACCTGGTGTCAATCTAGAAATGTTGATATCAATTCCTGCACGTTGTCAAATTCGTCCTTTGTGGTTGGATTCGCTTATAAATCAAACAAAATCAAGTAAAATCTTTAGTTACGTTACCATGATTAGTAAAGAGGAGTCATCATCATCATCATCATCAGCCTGGTTACGCCCACTGCAGGGCAAAGGCCTCTCCCATACTTCTCCAACAACCCCGGTCATGTACTAATTGGGGCCATGCCGTCCCTGCAAACTTCTTAATCTCATCCGCCCACCTAACTTTCTGCCGCCCCCTGCTGCGCTTCCCTTCCCTTGGGATCCAGTCCGTAACCCTTAATGACCATCGGTTATCCTCCCTCCTCATTACATGTCCTGCCCATGCCCATTTCTTTTTCTTGATTTCAACTAAGATGTCATTAACTCGCGTTTGTTCCCTCACCCAATCTGCTCTTTTCTTATCCCTTAACGTTACACCTATCATTCTTCTTTCCATAGCTCGTTGCGTCGTCCTCAATTTGAGTAGAACCCTTTTCGTAAGCCGCCAGGTTTCTGCCACGTAGGTGAGTACTGGTAAGACGCAGCTATTATACACTTTCCTCTTGAGGGATAATGGCAACCTGCTGTTCATGATCTGAGAATGCCTGCCAAACACACCCCAGCCCATTCTTATTCTTCTGATTATTTCTGTCTCATGATCCGGATCTGCCGTCACTACCTGCCCTAAGTAGATGTATTCCCTTACAACTTCCAGTGCCTCGTTGCCTATTGTAAATTGCTGTTCTCTTCCGAGACCGTTCAAGATTACTTTAGTTTTCTGCAGATTAATTTTTAGACACCCCCTTCGGCTTTGCCTCTTCAGGTCAGTGAGCATGCATTGCAATTGACCACCTGAGTTACTAAGCAACGCAATACCATCAGCGAATCGCAAGTTACTAAGGTATTCTCCATTACTTCCTAACCCAAATTCTTCCGAATTCAGGTTTCTGAATACGTCCTCTAAACACGTTGTGAATATCATTGGAGAAATCGTCCCTCCGTGCCTGATGCATATCTTTATTGGGATTTTGTTGCTCCATTGTGTAGGACTACTGTGGCTGTGGAGCAGCTATAGCAATCTTTCAGTGTTATTAAAAAGGGTCTACACCCTACACCCGTTTACACCCTGATTCCGTAATGCCTCCATGACTGCTGAGGTTTCGACAGAATCAAACGCTTTCTCGTAATCAATGAAAGCTATATGTAAGGGTCGGTTATATTCCGCACATTTCTCTATCACCTGATTGATAGTGTCAATATGATCTATTGTTGAGTAGCCTTTACGGAATCCTGCCTGGTCCTTTGCTTGACAGAAGTCTAAGGTGTTCCTGATTCTATTTGCGATTACCTTAGTAAATAGTTTGTAGGCAACGGACAGTAAGCTGATCGGTCTATAATTTTTCAAGTCTTTGGCGTCCCCTTTCTTTCTTTCTTTGGCGTCCCCTTTCTTTGGCGTCCCTAAAGAGGAGTACGCTGTCTTATACTGACTAAAAGTGCACAATCGCGAATCAGGTTAGAGACGGGGTTAGAGGAAGGGTTCTTGCTTCCGTGGTTGTAGCTAAGGGTTTGTGGGAAGTCTACGTCTTTTGTTGAATTTGTTGACGCCATGCAAGACCCATTCGCTATTTATATGCTTCACTGCTTTGGGCTATTGCAGCTCGGGGTCGCGTTTAGGACATGCATCCTTCAAGTACATTGCTGAGTACGTCCGGTAGTATGAATGAAGAAAAAGGGTTTATGTTACATTATCCACACTGGCTCCAGATACGATATTCGCCACACAACATCTGAGGAGAGGCTGATATATTGGACAAGCCTCCGGGCCCTTGTGTTCGTGGGCCTTAGTGAAGCACTAATGCTTCCTGTAGCGAAATATTTTACTACACCCCCTCTTCGTAGTACACCGTTTCTCCATAGCACATGTCATGTATTGTTCTCTAGTTTTAATAAGAATACATTTCGCTTTTTCCACGGAATATTTTGTAAGCCTGTGATCAATGAATGAATGAATAAGATGATCATTATTCATTTACCAATCGCAGTCTATTATCGTAGTCATGGCGCTCTTTGGTCACTTCTGGACTTCGCGCCAATAAACTCCCATCATCAACATCATCATCATTCGAAAGCCCACTTCCTGTAGAAGCACATTAAACGTCTCAGTTCACATCAGGATAAGTCAGCCCACCTTCAGTGCACCAGAGGAGTCCTCTGTTAACGCAGTCACCTTCCCTAGAAGGCGAGACTAAGGAATCTGATGGCTGCAGCTCTAAGAATCACAATCGTCGAACCGCTCGCAATATCCCTACCATGTTGTCACACTGTTCCGCCGGACTGCGCCTCCTGTAGTGCATCCTCGAACCCGCATTCGAGGCAAGCACGTCACAATCTGAGAAGCTCTAGTCGACGCTGTTCCCACACCAATCCTCGGCGTTGGCCCCTTTCATCAATTAGTTCAGCTTGTCAAAGTCAGGTAGAGGGTCTTCGTGCCAATTAGCGGTTCCATGAAGGACGACAGCTGTCGCCTCAATGTGAGCTCCTTTATTTGCACGTCACAGCCTATGCCGGGCATCGTCGCCATCTGATGAAAGAACGGCCTCGTGGGAAGCGTCCAAGAAATGATGATCGCTCTATTGAGACGTAACAGGGCCCAGACCACTTTCAATGGTTTCCAGGGGGGCGTAAGTGAAACTTCAGATGCTGTCATGAGATTTAAAAAAATTGCTAGCTCTCCCGCGGTCGAAGGTAGATGTAAGCAAGAAAGGGCAAGCGGGCAAAGCAGACTGGTCGGAGATCATACTAGACATAATCTTAAAATCGGTGCAGTGCATGTTTGCAATGCACACCCGCACACCACGCCATATTGTGCAGTTGTCCACATGGACGCTGCCCAGCTAAAAGAAGAAAACCGGCTGAAGGCGGCAGCCAGGCAACAAAAGACGCCAGCACCCCCCCGGAGGAACTCAGTGTACATGCCTTAAACTACGTGTACTTAGTTGGTGTATCTTAGGACATTACAATAAAAACTGCAGTGACACTAAAGCATTGCAAAAGAAGTCCGACAGAAGTCACGTCACGAACATGTTCGGCGGTAATGCGAGCAGCATACACCATTGCATTGTAGCATACACCACAGCATTGGTGTGTTGTAAACACCAATACTTATAAGTACTTGTAAACGAAAGCGGCGGTTTTACCCGGATGGGTAGCACTGACAAGGTTTAGCGTGGCGCTCAAAATCCCTCGCACGGTGTTCTAGCCATGGAGGAACGAAAACGCTAGTAGAGAGCATTACGTCACACAGCCAGCTTTGTCAAGCAAACGTTCTCTGAGGCCAGTACCTTTGCTCAATGGTGACCCAACACGTCAATTCGTCCGTCGAGATCACGCAGCAAGAATCGAGATTTGCTGAGACGTTTGGTTCCCAGTGGCCATGCAAGTAGAGTTACAGCGAAAGCTGTATATGACTAGCCTTCCCTCGATTTTTCGGCGTCCGGCAACAGAAAAAATTATTATGTGGGCCGATCCTGGTGATAGTGCAGAAAGGGTGCAAGCTCAATGGCACATACCCCTGTGGGCTCGGGAACCTGTAACGCGCCCTTGAACCATTCTTGTCACACGTGGGAACCAAAGAAGGCTCTGTGTACGAGGCTCTGAGCCGATGCACAGATGTGAACCGTCTCCTCCTCATGTGTGCGAAAGGCAATCACACGTTTCACGATGAAGACGAAAACTGGGACAGAGCTCTACAAGACGAGTTCAAGCGTTTGGAAAATCACTACCCGCCTACGATAACCAAGACTTGCCAAGCACTACCGCAGGAACCGCATACGATTGCAGTTGCGGCATCGAACATTCGTTCAGTGAATCTGAATGCGGAAGATCTCAATCGCGATGCAATCCTAAACGAGATACCCGTCCTGTGTCTTTCGGAAACGTGGTCAGACCCGTTCGTCCAGCTCAACGGCTACACCTGAGTCGTGTGGCATTGCCGGGCGGAGTGGTCCGCTGCAGGTGTTGCTCAATACGTAATGAACGACATTCAACCGCCACCGTTCTATCTAGGGATGAACAGAAACCTCACCGACTGTGCGGATGTTTGTGCTATACAAACGGAACAAGGAATCGTGATCTCGATGGTGTACATCTCGCCCGCTATTTCCAAGTCCAACGTCAAGGAATATATGAACACGTGATTTCCAGTGGGTTAGAAAAGATGATACCGCGCCTGTGATCATCAACGGAGACTTGAACGTGGACATTTCTAAGTCAGAGAAGAAATGATTCATGCAATGCATGGTGGAAGAGTTTGGCCTGTACTGTTACTCTTACACCATGGTACCTACCACGCATCACCAAACGTGCATTGATTTGATTCTGATCAAGAACCTTTCTAGGGTGGCAGTCGAACCACTTAGTGTGTATCACAGTGATCTTAAAGCAATCGTGACTACCCTGCCAAAATGAAGAGTATCAATCGAATATCCACCACGGTCTTTACTGAATCATCCATTCGAACCCACTTTGACCGGCTGCGACAGCACTCATGATAACAAATGAAGAATGGAAAACTGTAATGGACCGTTAAAGAAACACGTGCCCCGACCCCGTTCATGTCTGCAAAACGGTTGTATTGTTCCGCATCAAGTCAGGAGCATCGAAATCGGCGCAGTGTTGACAGTTTTGGTAGCACGAACCACTCTCGGTTGCTGCCTTTATTTCCTGGCTTGGCATCAGATTTAGAGAGTTGACGCTATCGTGCTGCATGGTGATAAACCAAGAGAAATCTCAACCCTTCTGTAGCAGCTTAGCTGGGAGTATAGCTTGTTTGTCTTTCCGTAAAAGTATGGGAGAAGAAATTCTCACAGAATTACGGTGTTTAACGTTCCAAAGTAACATGCTTAAAAGATATTGATGGGTTAGTTGTTGAGCCATGACATTGAGGCAGCGCACTTACAACTGACATGTACACGTACACATAGAAGGGACACACACAGTGCCTTTGTATGTCCTTTCTGTGTGCACGTGCGCGTGTCATATGTAAGTGCGCTGCTTCAATATCAAAGTAGCATGGAAGCTGTGTCACGTGCCACAGCGGGGGATTCCAGATTGATTTAATTCGATCTACTGGGGCTCTTTAACGTGCATTTAAATTTCAGTTCCTGAGCGTGCTTGCGTGTTCTGCAGAGGCCAGCCATTTTGGGAGACTACAGAAATTACACAGCGATCTGAACAAGAACAAACGCGGGCCAGTTTGATGATGTGCTTGCACTTGATGCGTGACGACTTGCCCTGCCTTGTCGAAGGCGCGGAGCCAACTAGGACGCACAATGTATTTGCCTTGGCCACCACGTCTTGTACACATGCACGGCACACACAGTTGTACGCTTGCAGATGAACATGAAAACTCAACGCGTAATGTATCCTACAAGACACGCAACGTCTATTCTCGTGGCAGCCGGAAACATTTCTGAAACGAATTTCTCCCCCCCCCCTTAACTCCTACTGGCTCTTTGATGGTTACATTAGATTAGGGTAAAGCACACCTGCAGGCTCTTTGTCACACCTGCAGGCAGTTTTTCCAGGCAATTTGTCACGTGACTTCAGAGCACCAATAGGAGATGAATGCCGGGAGAAATTCGTTTCAGAACTTCTCGCGTCTGCTGGAAGAATGGTCGCTGCCTGCAAGATATGCTTCCTGTACTGGCTAAGCTGTGTGGTCAGGCACTGCTGTCAGTTATAGAAAGCTTGAGCACACACATTTGCGTGCTTACATTCTGTAATTGCGAAAGCTTGGCAATGAGTAATAGCGCAGTCTTCGATTGACATGTCACAGCGCTCAACATGTGGCTGTCGTTGAAGGCTTTCGTGTTGCTCATTGACGATATCCTAGAGTGCGTAGAACTACCTGTTCAGCCATGACTGTGTAAGGAATAAGGCACGTTGGCCTGGCTGTCGGCCATTTCATTCACACACAAGTATGCCTGGCTAGGCGCCCACTTAAATAGGCTATGGTTCAGCGATGATGATAATGAAGATGTGGATGATAACGATGATCATTGTCCACTATGAGATGTACCTCACTGCAGAGAATAAGCCAAGAAACCAAGTTTAGGTGAGAGGGCTAATGTCATCAGCCTTCTTTGTCTTTTGAGAACCTTCGTACTTTAGTATGCCCCACTTCTGCTCTAGTTAGTCGCTTTTTTCGAGACTTCAGTAAAAATTTTGTAGTTGCTCGTGTCATACGGAGCTTCGCATCTGCTCACTGGGAGCAACCACACCGTCAGCACCTTCGTCTGCACGAGTCCAAACTGAAGGGACGTTTCGCATGCAACCTGATGTGAAACGCTTCTAACGGGAGTTTGGTGCACATAAGAGGTCTTGATGTGACATTCGCGTGATGCTATGCGCATCTCGTCCATCACGAGACCGCCCCAGGTTGCCACCGCTGCAACGTACCAGGTACACTGGAACACACGTATTTCGCGTCTGCCCAACCTACAGGTAGACGGGCTTCAGCCGCTTTTCTGGCAGCCACAAACTCTGGGACCACTTCCGCAGGACTTTTTTTTCTTTCGAGCCATTGGGGTCAGCCCGAAAGGTACTACACAAGCAGTACGGGTCGTGATATAAGCGCTGCATCACGCGGGACTAAACTCAAGGTTTCAAATACGCAGCTGCATTAACGAGCAGCGTTTATCGTACCAGCATCATTATCATCATCAGCATCCCATCTCTTCTGTTCTTGACCTGCGCAGCAATGGAAGTCTAGAGTGCAGAGCATGAGGCTTGCATCTCTGCCGCTCTCTACGTTAGACAATCCTCCTTAACGCCAATAAGCCCCAACACCGTTCCACATCGAGAAAAGTTAGAAAAAACTTTTTTACTTTTCGTTTCTGACCGCGGAGAATATACATGCCTAACGAAAAAAAAGAATGCAATGTTGTTATAGTAAAAATTCATTTGTGTATGGTTAATCACTTAGTAATTGCCTTGCTAAACTTTCTGAAACTTTATTTAAGTTTCAGAAAGGCGATCGATTACTAAAATACCCAATCATATCAAATCAGAATATTGGTTGTGTGTTAAGGTTATCGCGTTCAAATCTGAATGTCGAGGTATGAAACTCGGCATATCATAAATTATATGTTACGTCTTGTGCTGCTAACAATACCCATTTCTAGTCAGTATACCAATGTCGACACCACCGTCATTCCTCCTTAATTCAACATTCTTTTTTTTTTCCTCTTGCGTAGCCCGCTTCTTCTTCGGCAGTTCCCGGTAGTGGATAAGTGGCATAGGCCGGACTCGAGAACAAGAGGGCACCATGGACGATGACTTGAGCGTTTCCTTCCGTCCAGGAAAGCGACCTGCGAGCGACGTGAATGCGCCCACTGGTACGTCTTACGCAATGCGAGTACGGTGCTGGAATACCAACCCCGACTGCGGAGCATGATCGCGGTAGCGGCGACTGGTTAAGCTCGCCGAGGTGCTTAGCTCCGTGTCTTGCGCAACCCTCATTCGTTTCCGTCTAGAAAGACGTAACGCTGCGCTGCTGAACCCAGGAATAACATATCCTAAGGCAAATTTAGGCAGGGGGTGATCGATTACTAAAATGCCCCAATCGTATCAAGTCAGAGTATTTCAGAAAAACAACTTTCGCACGTCGAACCGAATATTGAGTCTCGAATCTAAACATGAAGTGGTAAAGTTTGAGTGGAATTGGTCATGTTAAAAAACAAAGGATTGTTTACAGTTTTTTATTTGATGACTGCAATGCCCTTTTCAAGTGAATGAACAGGAGCGCTTCTAAATTATGGGGTGCTGTGACGTAAAGCTGTTCCAAGCCTTTCTGTTCCATTTCTGCAGTCAGGCCTCCAAGATTGGTCAGAAGCTTTTTTTGGGTCACTCGCACTTCGCTTGTCTGTCACGCAACATCAGGAAAGCCGTCAAAGCTGATCATTTGATATGAAGTATACACACTGATTATGCATGATTAAATCGAACAAAAGATAAAATATTTATTTCCGATTCTTCGCCTCTTTTAACCATTAGCCCTCTGCAAATGGTCAAGCGTTTTCGGGCTGCGCCCACTTCACGTGTCCGTCACTCAACGTCACTAAACCGCCAAAATTCACCGCGTCAAAGGGACGTGTACGCAGTAAAGGATCATTATTAGGCCGAAAAAAGCTGATTTTATTTTTGTAGTAGCCGGAGACTGCCCCGTTCCGAAATGAATAGAAGATGGCTGCTCACCGATCGCTCTGGCACACTTGGTGCTCGGAGCTGCCAGGGAGAATGAATATATTCGCATATATTTATTTTTTATTTTGCATGCCAATATAACGTTGTCGTAATCTTTTAGTACGTACACGGCACCGAAAGCTAAGCAAGAAGAAGAGGCCGATCGCGGACGCTGGCGCCACCTTTCTTCCTCCGGTTATCTACTATCACTGCGCTAGCCCGTCCCCACTTAAACCCTCTCCACTTCTGCACGTTCCTCGCCTCTTTTGAGCCAATAAGATAAGAGAAAGCGGTCAAGTAAGGCGATGCTATTCGCTTTAAAACAGACAAAAGTGACCTGTAAACGAGCAGAGCATTTCAATGGCCTGTCCTAACGACGCTGCAGGTCACCGCCCGGTGCTTGTGTCGGCTGTTACGTAAATAAGAGGTCAGGAGATTGGAATTTCACGTCATAATTTCACGTCAATAATTTCACGTCATACAGCCCATGAACAACTTCTTGGCTGCACTGTGCGATGAGCGAAAAAATACGTGCCTGTCTCAAGTATATGCAGCTGTCCTGCAGCAAAGTCATTCCAAAGCGACGACGTTTGCGTTGGCCTTTGTCTCCGCCAGACTCCCGTGATGTTGTTATTCCTTATGATTTAACAGAGGCAAACACTAAATAATTTCGAGCAGGAAACTATAGAACAGAGCGGCAGTTACAATTCAATCGGTATTGCGACTGTCAAGTATTCGCACACGCCTTGATTTAGGGTTGGAGACATATTGCTATAGAGCTGAAGGAAAATTGCGGAAGCTTAGAAACCACATACCCTTCTGTACCGTCCCTCGAGTATAAAGAATGCTGTGAGATTATGGTTTACATTTTTTGCAGCACAAAGCTACAGTGCTTTAGAGAGCCATGACGGAAGCTGCAGAGTAGAAGGCGCAGCTTTTGTAGTTGAATATTTATTTTAACGGCTTTCGCTTTCCCAATGTATAGCCACAGAGAACCTGGAATGTAAGAACGAAATCTGCAAAGGAATAAAAATGAGCCCAAATTTGCCGCACAGCAGGCAGTCTCAGATTGTTAAAGGCACCTTGCCGATAATCTCAAGAAAGGAAAAAAAGCCTTCTTCTACCATGTTTCTCCACCGACCATCCTAGAACATTAAAGGAACCTGATATCTACATAATGTACTTTTTGCTGATCAAGTGCCGTAGCGGTGCCGAACACCAGCATTTGGGCAATAACCGAAATTTGCTAATTATTCATTAATTCCTTAATTTAGGGGACACGTTGCAATTACATAATTGATATCGGCCTGTCCGCAGATTTGACAAGCAGATACACAATCGGTACGCAACAGGTGTTGCAGAAAATTAATGGTTATATGACATTTATGCAACCGGTTTATGAAAGCTCCAATTCACGTAGGTTACAAAAATGTTCGTTATTTGTACATAGTTTTCTTATGCCTGCGTCCTGTGTGTTTTGAGCTGCAAATAAGCCCGCAATAAAGAAAGAAACAGGCTCAATGAAATACGTAACGCGTCAGGTAGCTGCGCTGTGGGAAGGGCTTCGACGCTGACCATCGGATGCGTAATTTTTATTTTTGTTTATTAAGCGACAGCTTCTACATGGCAAGACAGGCGACGGCGACGAAGAGAGGCCAAACACCGGGGACCTACGCATAGGCAACTCCCTTTAACATGCCTTTTTTGTATTTGACAGTACTCGTGTTACATTGGAGCCTAAACTACTACGAATTACTGTACACATAACTGGATAGCATTGGAATGTGCTGCTGAGAACTTCCTGCGATTTGCTTTCATTGTAACCGGTTGTATCCTTGCGATGGTACGAAACAATCGGTGTAATATGGCCTGCCTTTTTTTTCACAGTCAAGCAGACGGATAACCACGCAGGCACGTCTGCGTCAGACCTTGGTCCCAGCGTGGCTGATAACGCCGCGAGAAATGCAGGGCAGGTGAGCTTCTTAGTCACCGCACTTTTCCCAAGCACAGACAGGTCAGGACGAAACCCTATACCACTAGCAAATTGGGCTCACTGCCAACAAGAAAAGAGCAGTTCCGACAGTTCCGATGAGAAAAATCACGATCGTTTCCTAATGCCAATTATTTTATCATCAAATATATCGCATCTGGCGAGCTGTGTGTTGAGATCTGCGGTGAGGACATGAATAATTCGTCAATGATTCACCGCCTGATTGACTGATTGACTGACTGACAGATTGACTCTCACGTTCAGGCCTGCGTGACGAACGGCCATTGTCGACAATCCAATTCGATATAGGCACAGCAGCAGGACCATGTCAGATGACATATATTCGTCGGTATATAAAAATACTGGAGCTGTGTACGGGGCTTTTTAAATACGAGTTGCCATATTTGCGAGAAATCTTATCATACTTTTTTCAGCTAAGGCTTGTTGTTTGAATTTGTTATGTAGCCAGGATAAAGGGTAGGGTAGGGTCGGTAGAAGTGTTAGGTACGGTAAAGTGCAGTGACCATAGGTTAGGGAGGTTTAGGATTCACCTGAATTTGAAGATAGGAAGAGTAAAATTGATCAAGAAGAAACAGGCCAACCTAGAGACAGTAAGGGCAAAAACATACAAATTCAGGCTATAATTTGCAAACAATTATGCAGCCTTGTGATAATGACGTAATAGGCAGTGAATGAAACTCTTACTATGCTGGCTTTAGAAGCAGCAATTGCAGTAGGAGGCAATGCAACCAGCAGGCAAGCTCTCCCAAGTAACCAAGGACCTAATAAAGAAACGGCAAAGAAATAAAGTGTCCGACTCAAGTGGTCAGACAAGATTCGCGGAATCCTCAAAACTGATCAAGAAGTAGAAAAGAAGGGATATTCGAAATTATAACATAAGAAAAACTGCTGAAGAAGTAAAATATGGACGCAGCATGAAATCAGTAAGAAGAAAACTTTGCGTAGGACAAGCCAAGATGTATGCACTGAAAGATAAGCACGGTAATATCATCAGCAATTTCGAAGATAGAGTAAAAGCAGAAGAATAATTCTATATTGACCTGTAGAATACCCAGAGCATCCACGATACCTCCATTACGTAAAGAACAAATTAGAGGCTCATTCTATAACTAGCGGCGAAGTTAGAAGGGCCTTGCAAGACATGAAACGAAGAAAAGCGGCAGGAGAATATGGAATAACAGTCTATTATCATAGATAGAGAAGATATCATGCTTGGACGCGCCGTGGTTGCTTAGTAGCGATGGTGCTGGGCTGCTAAACACGAGGTCGCGGGATCGAGTCCCGGCCATAGCGGCGGCATTTTGACGGGGCGAAATGCGAAAACACCCTTGTACTTAGATTTACCTGCACGTTAAAGAACCCCAGGTGGTCTGAATATCCGGAATCCCCCACTACGATGTGCCTCTAATCAGATCGTGGTGTTGGCACGTAAAACGCCATAACGCCATAATTCAACTAAGATATCATGCTTGGAAAGCTTGCGGCTTTTTAAACGAAATGTCTCACAACTTCAAGGGTTCCAGAGAACTGGAAGAATGCCAAAATTATACTAATCCATTAAAAATGAGACGTTAGAAAACTGAAAAATTATAGGCCCATTAGATAAATTTTAGTATTGTTTAAAATATTCACCAAGATCATTTCAAGTAGAATAAGGACAACACGTGACTTCATTCAACCAAGGCAGGCTTCAGGAAGGGATGCTCTACAATGGATCACATCCATGTCATCCATTTCGTAATCGCTAACTCTGCAGAGTACAGTCAATCTCTCTATATTGCTTTCATTGATTATGAAAAGGCATTTGATTCAGTAGAGATACCGGCCGTCATAGAGGCACGACATAATCATGGAGTACAAGAGGCTTACGTAAATCTCTTAGCAAATGTCTACAGAGATTCCACAGCTACTTTAATTCTCCACAAGAAAAGTAGGAAGATACCTTTAAAGAAAGGGGCCAGGCAAGGAGACACAACCTCTCCAATGCTATTCACTGCGTGCACGGAAGAATTATTGAAGCCATTAAACTGCGAAGGCTTAGGAGTAAGGATCGACAACGAATATCTCAGAAACCTTCATTGTACAGATGGCATTGTTCTACTGAGCAACACTGCAGACGAGGTACAATAAATGATTGAGGACCTTAACATAGACAGTTTAAAAGTGGGGTTGAAGATTATTATGCAGAAGACGAAGATTATAATGAATAGCCGGGCAAGGGAACAAGAGTTCACGATCGCCAGTCAACCTCTGTAAGGAGTACGTTTACCTAGGTCAATTAGTGACAGGGAACCCTGATGCTGAGAAGCAAACTCGCCAATGAATAACAATGGTTGGAGCACATACGGCAGACATTGTCAGCTCCTCCCTCGAAGCTTACCATTATCATTGAAAAGGAAGGTGTACAATCAGTGCATTATACCGGTGCTAACATATGGGGCAGAAACTTGGAGACTGACAAAGAAGCTGGAGAACAAGTTAAGGGCCGCGCAAAGAGCGATGGAACGAAGAATGTTAGGCGTAACCTTAACAGACAGGAAGAGAGTGGTGTGGATCAGAGACCAAACGGGGATAGCCGAAATCCTAGTTGACACTAAGAGAAAGAAATGGAGCTGGGCATTTTATGTAATGCGTAGGTTAGATAACTGGTGGACCATTGGGGTTGCAGAATGGGTGCCAAGGGAAGGGAAGTGCAGTCTAGGATGGCAGAAGACTAGTTGGGGTGATGAAATTAAGAGATTTGCAGGCGCTAGTTGGAATCAGTTGGCACAAGACACGGGTAATTGGAGATCGCAGCGAGAGGTCTTCGTCTTGCAGTGGACATAAAATGGGCTGCTGCAGCTATGATGATCGTCGTCCGAATAAGTAAGTGTAAATAAACACACAAAAACTTAGAGAGGGTTCATATTCCCGCAGCCAACCCCTCTTATGCCCCTCGATAGCGCCTATGCTGTGGCAGACACTATCAATCAACCAACTAGCCAAGCAGTCACTTATTCAGTGAATAAGTCAAGTGGCGTTGAGTTATAGATATTTCCTCGTGCATCACAATCAATGCTAACTTGTTCTTCAGAGCTCGACGAATGGAACCGGTGCCTTCACCTCAGCTTCCGCCACGTTGGCGTCTGAAGCCGCAGCCGAAGTCGCAGCTACGGTCGCGCCGAATCACGACGATTCATTGAACACCGTATACTTCCGTGACGGCAAGCGAAGCATCGATTTTGTGCTCGCCTATGAGAAGCTCGATGACCCCGTGCTGGAAAACCGTCGTGTCACCTTCGAAAAGAACCTGCTCAAAGAAGGACTGGAACTGGAACTCGAGGATGCCGTGGTACGCTTTCTGATTCGCCAATGACTAGAACCGGTGATCGGTGATCTATTAGAGCAACCGAATTTATGTCAAGGGAAGTGAAGGGAGACACAATCCCGAGGCGCTGATCATAAGGTTAACAAAAATCAGTACACACTTCACAGAGGACTATAAGCACTATTTCTATAGACTGCAAGGTATACCCAAGTGCTAGAAACTTAAAACATAACCCAATATCGTACACACTTTCTGAGAATGACCAGAGATGCAACACATGTAAACACAATATGTCAACAAGATACCCGCGACCCTTCAACCAAACTCCTTGGAATAGTGGATTGCTCCCCGATGTGGTGCTAAGCCGCAGCTCTAGAAATCTATGGTCGACATCACCCAGCAAATTCTTGAATCAGACCAACTAGTTAAGGCCTGGGCAGTTGGGGCCAATAATAAACGTCAATTCTTTCTGCATATACCAGACATTGTCAGATTCCGCCATGTTCGCGTTTTGGGCCACTCTGAGGCGGCGAAGCCACTCTGTTACCGAGTAGAAAGCAAACTGCAATGCAATGCGGCGGTATCGCGCAATGTGATAACGTCCAAAGTAATATACAGCGATGGCGAAATGCTAGTTGGCGCAATTAGAAAAACGACATGCATAATTGGAAATGGCTGGGAGCAGTCATCGGCGTGCAGTGGACATAAATGAGGCTATATTCGTTGCGATGATAATCTGTCAGGGAAGCAACTAGTGCCAAGATGAGAAAACTATAACGTTTATAGTTTCAATTCTTTCGACTTCAAATGGTATCCATGAATGCAAAGGCGTGTTCCTTGTGTGGATCCTAAAATTTAGGCACGGGACCAGCGTAAAATATAATAACGCTAACCTCCCATGTAAAGTTGGACGTGCAGATTGTGAGAGCTCAGTGTCCTTGGCGTTCCGCACCTAAGCAGGAGTCACCGACACGATTTGCCGACCACGGCGGCCGCATTCCGATATCAGCACAATCCAAGAAATTTCCCTGCACCGCGATTTACGTGTACGTTAGATATCCTAAGCTCGTTGAAATCGTGACTGGCGACGAGGAAGCGGCAGGGCGTTCTTTATCTCATAGGCAGCACTCGGCCAACAGCATGCACTTTCGCCGTCATCCAACCGGAGCAGACCTTGTTCACCTAAATCATGCATTAGAGCAGCACGATATCACTACGCAAGCGTTCCATCACGCGGCTTTTTTCATATTTCGTGGTCTTTCTTTGCAACCCGACAAAAGGACTACGTGAGATGTATCGTAAAGGAAATGATTGGATCGGTGGTTTCGGAAAGTGCTCTACAAATCTACGTATCGTACTTGGAGTGCTCAGCAAATAATTAAAAAGTTGGGTTACAAAACTTAATAATTTAGTGAGCTATGGGGAAACAAAAGATTGTCTGAGTTACTATAGGCTATTGCGAATAGTGTGCATTCGGTTCCATTCGCTTCCAACACACCCTTCATTTTAAATTCATGGCTCAAATTATGTGGGACACACGGTATATGTAACCTCACGGTGACGACGACGGCGCCGATGACGGCAAAAATTCGCTTGGAGTGTACGTATAATTGCTGACGCAATAAAATGAACTAGAAAGCGCGTGATTGATTCGTTCTTGCGTCGCTCTATGCAGGCATCCCGTAACGGCAAGACCAACTTCCTCAAGGTCCACGCCCCATGGGAGGTGCTTATAAGTTACGCGGAGAAGCTGCACCTTCGCATGCCCATCAAGGTAGGCAAGGCTGTTGATGATTCATAGACTCACTGCCTCTAAAGACGCGTCCACGCTAGCCGAAGGAACTGCCGCGTCAAGCATGTCCGCGCGGAAGCCAAACTTTAAACACAGTATACTTGAAAATAAAGCATTTCTTGAACCGTGAGGAGCACCACCAACTCAAGTTATTTACAAGAATTCTTCGATATGTAAATTGCCAAGTACTTAAAAAAAGGCTATACTGCTGTCCGGAAACCACCCCCTCGTCAGCTTTTCTATACAGCGTTTCTCTCAGCAGCTACTAAAAATATATATATAAGGGAAAGTAAAGGGCGGTACTCGTCCTTGCTTCATCCTTTAGGCCATCGCTTGCATGTCGAGCTTCGAAAGCGGTATAACGGCTTTAATATTCTGATACCGACAACTATCCGCCGTTCTATATGAGAATTGGGAAGGGAATATTTGATGTTGCCATCAAGAACAACTCCCAGAAATATGCTCTGAGGAGTACTGAGGTTGCTGTGGAAATTTTTCTGTGAGTGACAGGGGTAGATGAACGAGAGTTCTGACACAAGTAGAAAACAACGAACTGTCAAACTGTGCTTTCTTTGAGCTAATTATTAATGCAATAACGTCGGAGCAGTCGTGAATATTCCCAAGAGTAGTGGTCAATTTGCTAGTGAAGGTATAGATGGACCTGTCACTTGTAACTATAGTATCGTCTACATAGTAGAAAGATTGCCTGAATGTTCAAGTTAATGACTAAATTCAGGCCAGTAATACAGTCAGGTCAATGAGTAAATCAGTAGAAATGAGGGTGAGTGTCGAGCAAGTTGGGTTAAGTGAATAGTTATTATACGCAGCGTGAAGTATGGGACGTTGAAGAAGACAGACATGGAGTTGAGCTGCAGCTAGCAGTTACAGAACATGTGATGCTGCGTTTAATGTATGACCGATATGGAACAACCACAACAACAACAACAGTACTTCTGGTGCTTGGCAATTTTTCCTAACCGAGGGCACTTATGCCTTTTCTCAATAGAAGAGAAAACGCGGTTGTAAATTTCATTTGGATGTGTCCAGCGAAAAGGATGTGCCAAGAAAAAGAGGAAAAAGAAAGCTAAGCAATGGCAGAGCACAGATCATACAGTAATAATGCGCGTACTTTGTCTCGAGCTGTGTGCTCTATGTAACGTCTTAAAGTTTTGTTTTTTTGGTGCAGATAGGCGAGTGACTAAGAACTGAAGGTGAGACAGAAAGTCTATTTTCCTTTTTCTTCGTCCATCCAAGTTCTATAGATATTCGAGAGGCTTAGTAACAGGCCCAAGTGTTCGCCGCTGCGTAGAGTAGTCGATCTGTTTTCTTTGTGCTGTTAAAATGACACTAAAGGTAAATAATTGGTCGAAATAGATTAAAAGACTAGGCTTCTGTAATAATGAATTCGTCATTCGTAGGGAGAGCAGAGCCTTTGTAAGCGAGGAAATGACGAAAATGAACGATCGGAGTAGTGCGACCTGTTGTGGAAAATGGTACCTTCCTTGCGACGTCACTGTTGGCTCATTGACAAAACGGCATAGAGGAATGTCACCTGGGGCATACGTAAACTCGTCTGTTCGGGCGTGGGCTGTTCAAGTTAAGGAATTACAGCGGAATCTTCGGCTGCCGTTTTCTTCGTCATAGAGTGATACAGTGGTGCATAGAAAACGATCTCAGATATTCAGTTTGTATATAGTGCTTTGTTTGTTTTTGTCGACGTTTAGCTACTTTTATATAATATGGGTTTTGCGTAATGTAACTGCGTGATATGACATATGTCACGTACAACAAGTATCATAAATACATGCCTGATTTGAATTTTGATGTGGCGCAATGTGTGCCAAGGTTTGTACAATGCGGAGTCGTGTACAAGCATATGGGAATGTGTAGTGTTTCTGTTTACTTATCTTAGATATGGAAGTTGCTTGCCGCCAGTTGCTGCTTAGTTTTTGTGAAGGTGTCGCCACTTTCCACAACACACTATGCAGTTTTGACATGTGAGAAATAAACTTCTCCGCTAACTCTATTCCTTGGCTCTCGCAGAAGAGGGGCCGAACGGTGCCTTTTCCGACGCTTAAAGTTGGCGAGGGCGACTGCCCGGCACTGCCAGACCTCAAAGACGTGAGTAACACATCAAGTATCACAGAGGTTTTTGAAATACATCTGTGGAACTCGCCACACAATACTAGTTTTGTTAGAATAGCTTTTGAAGTTGCATTCTTTACTCTCCAAGTTGGTATAGTCATCTATATCTGTCCACAGTATGGAGGTGACGAGTCCACTAACACACGCAACGCACGTGTAAGGAATATGAAATGTGCCAATAATTGCGCCAGCCATAGCTCCTGCGACAATACAGAATGAAGAACAAAATACTTTTTCTTGCGGCTTAAGAACGTGACAAAATAATACAAGGACGTATCTTGAAAGCGATCTGCAGATGGCTCATACCATTGTGCGTCCTGTGTTCGTGCCTCTCGGTTTGCGTTGAAGCGATAGACAGCACGAAGGTCTCTTCGCGCGCTGCTGCTGGCGCGCTTCATCGCGCCAGCACTTGTTCAGGTCGTGCCCGGCTCTCTGCAACGACTTCGGGCTCGGCCGAATCGTGGTTGGCCTGCCGCCGCTTGCACTGCTGCTTCGTTCTTCTCGCAAGGCGCTCGGCAACTCGTGCACGAGAGGAACCCGGTACCTCCATAGCGCGAGCACAACCCGCAGCAACTGCAAGAGGAGGTCAACTCAGCGCACTTCGCGTACCCGTCCACCTCTGCGAAACTTCACCTCTTTTCTCCTTCCCCGCTTCGCTCAACGCCGCCTAGACTTTCGGCGGCGTTGGTTTACCGCGCGCACCTTTGTATTTGACCCGGCGGGCGATTCCCTTCACCTCGGCCAGGTGCCTTCCTCCTCCGCTTCCTTCACGGCTTCGCACAACCCCTCGACGGCTCTCAGTGACCCTAGCCATTTACGCTTGTGCGTGGAAAAATCGCCTTCATCTTAGAATTCAATCTGGGATCAACGCCTTTTCAGAAGAATAGCAGCTTGGGCTTGTTGGTTTTCCCTCCTGGTGTTAACAGCGCAAAACGTAGAAGGAACATGAGACGAGAAGACGACACCAGAAGCGCTTGTGGTGTTGCCTTCTAGTCTCGTGTCCCGTCTACGTTTTGCGCTGTTAACACCTTTTTGAAGCGGCCATTAGACAGCGTACGGAATTGTTCTGCAACGCGAACCTGAGGAATACATACTGAACATCCAGTATTTCCGGCTGATTTGCTCACTCTGTGGATGAATAAACGAACGGACCGATGAAGGAACGGACCGAATGGAACGAACGAACGAATGGATGAATGGGTGGATGGAGCTCTCGTCCCCTGTGCTTCTTCAGTGTTTTCTGCGTCGTCACTTTGCGCCGTGATTTCGAACAATGGTAGGAGTAGTCTCTTTGAAAGTGCGCGTTGGCCATCGGCAGCAAGCGCTTACCTATTGCGGTCGTTTTCACTTGCCTTAATATGACGTCGCTAGAGGGAGAGACGCTGCGAAGGATAAACTTTCTTTATAATAGCAGTCACTGTCTAGGTTGGAGGAGTGCTTAACAGTATTGTCTTCGAGCAAGACTCGAATCATTGCAGTCTTGAAAACATTTCTAGCTACCATCGACTGCAAATGACTCCATACGTATCACGTATCCGGGCCCCTAACACGCATTTCGATGTCCGCAGCTCGAAGAAGGCTCGACAGAACTCGAAGTTGAAGCAAAGCCAACCAAACTGCACACCCTGTGGGCCAGGCTGTGGACACCGTTCTCCTACGACAAAAAACTCATACCGGACGAGAAGCAGTTCTTCACCGCCGAGTTTGTGTGCGAGCGAGAGCCCATGTGAGTAGTCAGGGTATACAGATGCATGCCGGCAAGTTGCTGGCGCTCCTCCTCCTTCCACCCACAATGGTTGATAGGCCGCCGGGTTCGAGTAGGCTTGTAGACCGTAGTTATACTTCTGGCAGTCACAGGGACTCCGTGCATTGCTGCAGCTGAGCATAGCAACCCAACCCTGCGCTCGTCTGATTTAAGGAATGGTGACATGAAATTGTGGACTGCACTTTTGCGCTAAATGGAGGCCTCGGACCTAAGAACTATAGAAAAAGATAGTGGCGAACCTCAGGGGACCGTTCTAAATAATTTAATATATTAGCTTTGCTAGGGCGATGTTTGGTTTCGTATCCCTGAAAGCGACTGTGTCGTGATGTCGTGACGCAAAATGTCACGTGGGAGCTGAACATGGTGACGTTTCGGCGCCCTCTCCGGCTCGCTCAGCCGTCGGTTATGAGCCGGACCTCGTGACAAATGGCAGCGTAGGAAGGGACCGATGTGCTGCTCCCACGTGATAACCTTATGCATTCTGACGTCATGAAACACGCACCTCCTGAGAAATCAAACTGGAACTAGCCATACAAAAGCTATTATATACTAAATTATCTGGTATGCCCTGAGGCGCTAGTGACTATTTGTTCGAGACTTTCGAGGTTATGAGCCATGTTTAAGGAAAGACAAACAAAAGTTAAAAAAGATATCATGTGAGAACTGCTTCATTGGCCGTGACACTGCAACCGCAAGCGTTCGACCGCAACGACCCCGCATAACCTGCCCACAAAAGATGGAAGGGTTTGACATCATGAAACAATGCCGTCTCCGGGACAATTTAGTGATGGATATTTTATGAAGCTTGTCGACCTGAGACTTCTGATGTATATATTTTTGTTATCGGTTATTTCAGAGGCTACTTGAGAGGCAGTGTGAACCGACTTTCTTCAATAAGCCTCGCACCACAGAAACATTGAAAGGAAGATAGCCTTACTGAGCTCAGCTACATTGGTAAATTCCGCTTCTGTAACAGAAAAATTACCTTTTACCGCGGTAGTAGGTAGGCAAGCCATAAAAAGCGCAACGACGAAAAACTGCTGCCGATGCCCCCCCCCCCCCCCCCCCCGATGTTCTCGCAGTAACGCGCAACGCGCCGTGACATAATTGAAATTGACACCGTCTGCTCAGGTGTAATGACTTGTTTGTTGGTAAGAAGGACGATGTAGTAAGATAGCTAAACTAAGAACTCAACCTAGCAACCTGCGAAATCATATATAGCGCCACAACGGCCTGAAACCGACCAAGCGCACTAACATCGGTGATGTCGCACTTATAGTTACGTTTCTGCCAGAAATTCAAAGCAGTAAGACTTGACTTTCATTCGCTTTAGCAATAACCAACCTTTCTTGGCCGAGTCAATGTTTTGACATAAATACTTTATCTGTCTAAACAGATTTATTCTTATTCTTGGGTATCCCCTTCTCGGAGTGACATAGAAACCCGGTGCTGCATCCATCATAGTTGACGGGGTTACGTCGAGTCGAGGTGCATTTTTGAATACGGGGAAGGATTTATCTCCTACGTCCCCGAGTACAGTTTGCTTTCAGCTTATGTTCTGCACAGAAATTCACACCAAATATAAATTATTTGAGCGGCATTGGCATGTTACCGCTCTGAAACACCAAGTTGGTTACCTTTGTAAGGGACTTGGTAAGCCAGAAAAAAAGAATGAAAATGATAGACGGGTGGCGACGCCATTGTAATGTTTCCGCGCCAGTAGGCCGTAACATCACCTACTTTGACCGTGTCTGCCTGCTCCAAGTTAATTCTGCTATTGGAAAAAATTGATTACATCGTATGCTAAAGCAGGCGAAGGCTGAAGTCGACAACTTTCAAGAGTTTTTACTGAGCGACAACGGCTCAATTAGTAAAAAAGAAAGAAGACAATTCATTTGAAAGTCATGAAATTGCACCTACCTGACAGCACTGTCGTTCCGGCGCTAAATTTCAAAATAAAAGTGGCTTTCATTTTTTGAATGAACAACATATTGCGGCAAAGTTAAGGAACTGTGCTTTACCAGTATAAATGGATTTAGTGTATATATTCAGTGTCCCTTTAAACGGTTTAGTATAGCTCCGATATATTAGTGGCAGAACCGATCAATGTTGCCCCCACGTCTACGCAGGTACCTGATGCAATACAAGGAGACCTTCTTCTCACAAGCCATTCGAAGCCGGATAGCCTGGGAGGTGCTCATGAGGACTGCATACGAAGACAAAGAAAGTCAAAGAGGTTATAAAAGCTTCCCATAAAGCCGCGCATGCAAGCTTCCGGTTGATTGCAGGAGGATTGAGAAGACCCTACGCGCTGTTTCGGCAAGCATACATAATCAAAGCGGAAAACATAAACCATGGAGTATCCCATTAAACTTACTCTGGAGGTACTATCGTTAAACTATCATAGCAAGGATGGTCAGTGTTTGGATGTGTCTTGATGCTTGTTGCTTCATGGCGATGCCCTTGTTACTGTATTTGCTACGATGTATCTGGCTGCATTGTCTGAACGTGCAACGCGATCATATTCTTATAAACGCAGGAAACAATATGACTCTGCTCGCATATATAATACATTGCCAAACCGTTGCCCATGTCAGTAGCCATTGCAACTGCCAATCCAGATGCACATTGCTGCATATATACCACAACATAATGTTGAAATTTCGTTAAATTTTATTGAAAATCTGTTAACTGATAGATTACTTTGAATCCAGAAAGACAAAGTTTAGGCAAATCCAGGCGTTGACCATCGTTCCCGTTCTAACTGAGCGGCAATGCTTCCAGCCTCCTAGACACTAGCGCCAAAATTTTTACTAGTATGTTTTGTCGGAAAACTTAATTTTAAAGAAACTTGAGAAGGCCGAACAATGCCAGATGCATTGTGAAAAGTGTGATGGAAGTCAGGTGTCACTTCAGGTTTTGGAGTTTTTGTTTACGGAGGATCAGTTGCTATCATGAGTGGGAGGCACCGGTCAGGAGGTTTTACGGAGAGTGACGTCAGTTTTTCTTATTGCAGTCCTCCATGGATATAAATATGCACGAATAACTTGGACGCATAGTTAAAAGCAAAACACTGCAAATGGTTAGCGACTGAAATTTGCGAAGTCTTTCGAAGAACGACCTCGCTGTTCGGACAAACATAAGCTAAAACGACACATGAAAGATGGGAGACATGCTTAGAAGTGAGAAACTCGAAACAATCGACTGCTGTACGGTATCGCCGCTATTTTGGTCAGATTACGTAGCGCACGGTGTTCTAACTTTGCAGTTGTGGTGCATTTTGTTTACCGCGAGTCCTTTTGACAAGACACTAATCACTGCAGATTTACAAACGTTCTAACGTTTGAAGGTTTAAAGAAATGCAAGCTTTAAAGGAAGACGAAAATGAAGCACCTGCTATCTGCTTCATGAAAACGTGAAGTCGTGAAATTGTGCGCTTATATAAATCGTAACGGACACCGACACCAAGCCTTTTGTCGGTAATCGTAAAGCAAAGACTTTTTATTTTATTATTTGCCTGCCAACAACAACAGTGTTAGTAGAGAAATGGTACCTCACAGTTTCAGTAGGCAACGTTTTTAGGCGAGTGTTATTTTTCTTTCTCGTAACCAGTTTTGTACTGGACTTTTAATTCCAGAAATTGACCAGTGTTTAAGCCGAATGTTTTGTTTTTTTGTTCTATGGCCACAGGCATACACAAGCTACTCAACGACGATGTCTACTTGGAAGCCTACCCTTTGCATGACGTAAGAGGAGGACATCTTAGAACCTGAACATGCATAGACTCTGTACATTTGCGGGCTATTATTTGTGCTTTGTATTACTCTCACCTTTTGTTTATAAATACGTGTACGAAATGTAGTGTGTGTAGATAGTATGGCATATAACGTAGTGTTTTAATAATGCTAGGTGGTTCAGCGCGAAGCAGGACAGAGGGACACACGAAAGACGAGGAGGAGTGCTTCCCTGTTCCTGTCTCCTGCTTCGCGCTGCACCACTTAACGTTATGGAACACCAACTAGCCAAAACCACTACTCTGCTAAGTAGAATGTTCATTTAGCCCTGCATGAGTAAATTTGTGGAATTAAGTTACACTTCTGTTACGCTTTCGTTCCTTTTGTGACATTAACATTTATTGTTACGGGCATGACTGTGAAATGCGAAAATGTTGTGATAATATTATGCGCGGCAAGAAGCTACGCCGAGCAATTTGGTTTTTATTTTCATTTTAGTTTTTATTGTATTACCTTAAGGACCTCCTAAAAAAGGGCGGGGGGGTGTTATATAATGGGTAAGATATACAGGGAATGAACGAAATATCTCTAACAGTCATAAAATGCACAAGTAGTATGTTTATTACCTCTTCCTGATATATTTATTAATATATCACTAATCTGCAGACTTGAAAAATTATAGACCGATCAGCTTACTGTCCGTTGCCTACAAACTATTTACTAAGGTAATCGCAAATAGAATCAGGAACACCTTAGAATTCTGTCAAGCAAAGGACCAGGCAGGATTCCGTAAAGGCTACTCAACAATAGATCATATTCACACTATCAATCAGGTGATAGAGAAATGTGCGGAATATAACCAACCCTTATATATAGCTTTCATTGATTACGAGAAAGCGTTTGATTCTGTCGAAACCTCAGCAGTCATGGAGGCATTACGGAATCAGGGTGTAGACGAGCCGTATTTAAGAATACTGAAAGATATCTATAGCGGCTCCACAGCCACCGTAATCCTCCATAGAGAAAGCAACAAAATCCCAATAAAGAAAGGCGTCAGACAGGGAGATACGATCTCTCCAATGCTATTCACAGCGTGTTTACAGGAGGTATTCAGAGACCTGGATTGGGAAGAATTGGGGATAAAAGTTAACGGAGAATATCTTAGTAACTTGCGATTCGCTGATGATATTGCCTTGCTTAGTAACTCAGGGGACCAATTGCAATGCATGCTCACTGACCTGGAGAGGCAAAGCAGAAGAGTGGGTTTAAAAATTAATCTGCAGAAAACTAAAGTAATGTTTAACAGTCTCGGAAGAGAACAGCAATTTACAATAGGCAGCGAGGCACTGGAAGTAGTAAGGGAATACATCTACTTAGGGCAGGTAGTGACGGCAGATCCGGATCATGAGACAGAAATAATCAGAAGAATAAGAATGGGCTGGGGTGCGTTTGGCAGGCATTCTCAGATCATGAACAGCAGGTTGCCATTATCGCTCAAGAGGAAAGTGTATAATAGCTGCGTCTTACCAGTACTCACCTACGGGGCAGAAACCTGGAGGCTTACGAAAAGGGTTCTACTCAAATTCAGGACGACGCAACGAGCTATGGAAAGAAGAATGATAGGTGTAACGTTAAGGGATAAGAAAAGAGCAGATTGGGTGAGGGAGCAAACGCGAGTTAATGACATCTTAGTTGAAATCAAGAAAAAGAAATGGGCATGGGCAGGACATGTAATGAGGAGGGAGGATAACCGATGGTCATTAAGGGTTACGGACTGGATCCCAAGGGAAGGGAAGCGTAGCAGGGGGCGGCAGAAAGTTAGGTGGGCGGATGAGATTAAGAAGTTTGCAGGGACGGCATGGCCACAATTAGTACATGACCGGGGTTGTTGGAGAAGTATGGGAGAGGCCTTTGCCCTGCAGTGGGCGTAACCAGGCTGATGATGATGATGATGAATCTGCATGTCACGTCATATTTAATATCCAGCTTTGACCGTGCTCGCTCATATTGTTTTAGTACTGCCAATGTTGGGTAGGTGAAGCATGTGAAGTCGGTGAAACGTGAGGCTGCATTTTCTCTTGCAAACCTGTGTCTTCTTTTTTCGTGGAAGAACTGGAGTGCACGAATTGGGACTCTAAGCTCGTGATATCCACGGCGAATAGTTGCCGAGGAGTTGCGTTTCCGCCATTCCAGCAGTGAGTCGTGTTACAGGACATTACGTTACGCGAGAATGGAAGTTGGTGGCCGAGGACACGGCCCCCGAAATCAGTGGTCCCAGCAAACGCTGCTGCATCTTGAAATGACTTTTATTCTTCCGGACATGCGACATTAACAGTGTTCTGAAGGTACTTCGTTGCATTACTTCCACCACTGATTTTCCACCACCTTCTCATCGAGCATTTTTTTATTGCGCTGCTCCTTCTGAACGATGCAACATCGAGTTAGTGAAACTTCATTCTCTGTCTCTTCAGCTCAATAACACGCCATCCGCAACAACTTACTTGAAAAATACCAAAGTTGTCGTACACCAGATATAGGCACCATTGGTATAGGCAGGAATCTCTTTCTGGGGAGGGGGGGCGGGGAGCGTTTACTTGATTGCAGAAGGGGAGTGGCAGCAGGTGTGCGTCACGCCTTTGCATGCCAGATATCCTGGCATACGTAAATTTTGGGAAGGCGAGGGGGGATGGTGCTAGAGTCCCCAGCGTACTTTATAAACCACGTTATTCAGTAAAGTGTGGAGCTTCTTATTTATGACCCTCTATCCATGACAGTTCTGAGTTAGTGCTGTGTAGTTTCGGTAACCACTTTTGTTTACAGCATTAACAAATTTCACATACCGTCGACTCGTGTTAATTACACGTGGCACTTAACTAGGCTTTTTGCCTTGTACGAACGCACTGTAATGTCCCGGCGAGAAGCCATACGTTGCTATAGAATAAAATTTCGCTTAGTATGCCGCTTCGGTTAATTGTACTCACGCCGGCATCCCTTCATGACCGCAGCAGTTATTGAGGCTTGAAAAACAAGAAATTGACAAGACGGTGCTACTGCTTGGTAGGCCCGTGAACATGCTTCACTTTACCTTTAATTTGCTTTCATTCTCAGTCGTTTCAAAAACTTTAGTTTTCTTTTTAGTTCAATACTGAGGCAGCGTTTAAACAGGTCGGCCCTCTTTCCTTAAAGCCGATTGAGTAGAACTTCGAAAGTGAAAAGAAGAAACGCCTTACAGACTGCCTCTAACAATAAAAAAATATTTGAATTTGTCCATATTTGCCGCCGTTTGTTAATTGGATCTAAACAGCTACTAAGCCACCACGGCAGGC
The DNA here is from genome assembly GCF_038994185.2 of Dermacentor albipictus. Classification (NCBI taxonomy): domain Eukaryota; kingdom Metazoa; phylum Arthropoda; class Arachnida; order Ixodida; family Ixodidae; genus Dermacentor; species Dermacentor albipictus. Next base: position 61,052,353 of record NC_091830.1, read on the forward strand.
GTCTTTTGGAAATAGGGTTTAATTGGATTGACATTGCCGGTGTGCACTCCCTCGACACGCCTCTGATAGTCAGCAACTAAGCATACTTTTCTTTCATCCTCTGATTGACTTATTCTAGGTAGGCTGTTTTTCCCCAGACCATATATAAATATGGAGTCGAACACCTGGAAACATCCGCTCATTACATTTGCAAGAATTTTAGAATCCTTTAGAACGTCCTTTCGTATTTATACGTTGAACTTCTCTGTTTGCTTACGCGTACGTTTGCAGTTATACTCCATGTTTAGTCATATTTATGTGCCCCTACTGTGATAGCCCTGCTAATTTGCCGCAAAGTCTAACGATGAGATAATTGCGCAGGGTCCCATCGGGAGAGGGTCCTTCGATCCTCTCAAAGAAGAGCCTACCGAGAGGAGGGTAAGTTCGCTCAACTTGCTACAGTAATAGACAATTCAACGAAGCAAAGAATCAAGCTTGGCTGTAGGAATTGCAATTTAGGAGCTTTCTTTTTTGATTGAACCTATCTTTTCTCCCTTTGCAATACAGCTGCTTTACAGTGAATGGGCCCGTCCGGCAGCATGGTACAAACAACAGCCGCTGGGACTCATCAGGTTTGACATGTTCTGCTGATTTTGGGCTCTGCCTGACGCTTCAGCATTGGTCATCCGATGCTCTGGAATACGCTTAGCTCCAATTTTCACAGGCATCAGAGTGAATCTGCATTCACTACGGATGTGCGGTATTCGTGTTGTGACACTCTACATTCGCTGCACCGCCTTTACACTGTCACCGCTCCACTCACGAAATTACATCATAAATAGGGAACCACTGTGCAAGTATAGCCTCGTGGCCTGCCGCGACAAAATATTAAGCCTTTTTTTTCCGGGAACGTGGTGATGAGACTCCCTTGGGGGTCATGCTTAAATGAACAGCCGAGCATTCCTTGGTTTCACCATGAAGCTCCTCCATGTTGTGTTGCCTATTCTGTGTACTCATCACGTAGTTATAGCCAAACATTACAAATAGAGTGGTACACCTTGAAAAAGTGAGATCAACGGCGTATCTTTCGTGTCCGTTTTGTGTTGCTCATTGAAGTGCGAATAATTACGTTTAATTATGCGAAATTTTCAGTATTCATTTTAGGACATAAATTACATTTGAGAAGTTGTAAAGCCCGCATAAGCACACAAATGAAGTTGATTCCATGTGGTCAGAATTTTCGTGACTGTTTTTTTTTTCTGAGCTCGGAATGTCCACGAAATATATAGAAATGACATCAGTGCGCACTTCCATGTCTATATTGCACCTCCCTCAACCGTGTTTCCGAACAAAGCCACATAAACATAAAAACATTTAATTATGGGGTTTTACATGCCAAAACCACTTTCTGATTATGAGGCACGCCGTAGTGGGGGACTCCGGAAATTTGGACTACCTGGGGTTCTTTAACGTTCACCTAAATCTAAGTGCACGGGTGTTTTCACATTTCGCCCCCATCGAAATGCGCATAAACATCAAAAACCAATTATGAATAAAGTTGGCATGGCTTACGGAGCGTGGCCAATAGATATGATGTCAATACAGTTTTCCCGGCCCCCCGCAAATTGTCTGTCATGTGCCTTATGATAAATAGAAAACCTAAACAGGAAGGCAAAAAAAGAAAAAAAGTGATTGCGGCGTTAGACATGTGTCCCCCTTTTGGGCTTTGTAACATTGGTATACTTTATCAGATTCCACCTAAGTGCTGGAAAACTTACATTGGACAGAGCGGCAGGTGTATTAATATTAGACTGAAAAAACACAAACAATCACTTCGCAAGCCTAATGCTTCACATCTAGCGTCGCATTGTTTATACTGCGGTTGCAAACCTTTGTTTGAAGACACAAAAATTATTTCAGGACACAAATGCCAAACCACACGGGAAATAATCGAGGCATTTCGCATCAAAAAATTAGGAGAGACTTGCGTTAGCCACGCATCATTGTCTCTGTTAGAATGCCAGTTTCAGTATCTTCACAGCACATGTGTTAGTCTCAAGTAGTGTCTTCTTGTTGTTTGGATTTCGGCTTCATTACCTCTTGATATGTTTAACTCATGCTTTAGACCTTGTCATGTTCATATGCTGCGGTATTTGCAGTCACCTATATATATGTTGCGGTGCAGCGGTGGCGCAGAGGTAGAACATCCGCCTCGCATGCAAGAGGACCATGGTTCGAATCCCGGTGCCGCGCAGTTTTCCACCGGATTAAAAAAAATTCGCGTGTTAATAAATTTGCATCAGCAGGCCTGGAGTGCGGCATGATCCCGGTGACCAAAACCGTTAATGCACTCCCTCACCAGAGCAGGATTGGCCACCCTGGTGCAGTACTTGGCCACAACCTCCTATAGGAATACAACAATGAAACCTCGGCCCTCAGTACCCAGCAGTTGTGAAACAAGTGATCACTACGGCGATCAGACCTGTGACGCAGCAGAGAATGTCAAGAATACCTGAGTCCGGACAGGCCGCCACTAGAATCTGAATCTGGCAACGTTTAACGCTAGAATGTTATCTGGTGAGGCGAGTCTAGAAGTGTTATTGGAGGAATTAACGGCGGGCAGCAAGTGAGATATAATGAGGCTCAGTGAGGTTAGGAGGACAAAAGAAGAATATACAGTGCTAAAAAGCGAGCACGTCCTTTCCTACCGGGGCTTAGCGGAGAGTCGAGAAGTAGTAGTCAGAATTTTTATTAATAAGGATATAGCTGGCAACATAGAGGAAAACTATAGCATTAACGAGAGGGTGGCAGGTCTTGTTGTGAAACTTAACGAGAGGTACAAGTTGAAGGTCGTAGAGGTGTACGCCCCTACATCCAGTCATGATGGCCAGGAAGTCGAAAGCTTTTATGAAGACGTGGAATCGGCGATGGGCAAATTCAAAACAAAATACACTATACTGATGGGCGACTTCAATGCCTGGGTAGGCAAGAAGCATGCTGGAGACAAGTCAGTGGGGGAATATGGCATAGGCTCTAGGAGTAGCAGTTGAGAGTTATTAGTAAACCTTCCAGAACAGAATAATATGCGGATAATGAATACCTTCTTCTGCCAACGGGATAGCATAAAGTAGACATAGAGGAGCCCGAATGACATGACTAGAAATGAAATAGACTTTATACTCTGCGCTAACCCTGGCATAATACAAGATGTGGACGTCCTCGGTAAGGTGCGCTGCAGTGACCATAGGGTGGCAAGCACTCGAATTATCCTAGAATTGAAGAGGGAGCGGAAGAAACTGGTACATAAGAAGCCGATCAATGAGTGAGCGGTAAGAGGGAAAATAGAGGAATTCCGTATCAAGCTACAGAACAGGTATACGGCTTTAACTCAGGAAGAGGACCTTAGCGTTGAAGCAATGAACGACAATCTTATGGGCATCATTAAGGAGTGTACAATAGAAGTCCGTGGTAACTTCGTTAGACAGAATAACAGTAAGTTATCGCAGGAGACGAAAGGTCTGATTAAGAAACGCCAATGCACGAAAGCCTCTAACCCTACAGCTAAAGAGAACTGGCAGAAATTTCCAAGTTAATCAACAAGCGTAAGACAGCTGACATAAGAAAGTATAACGTGGATTGAATTGAACATGCTCTCAAGAATAGAGGAAGCCCAATACAGTGACGAAGAAACTAGGAAAAGGCAAGAATCAGATGTATGCGTTAAGAGACAAAGCTGGCAATATCATTACTAATAGGAATGAGATTGTTCAAGTGGCTGAGGAGTTCTATAGTAATCTGTACAATACCAGTGGCACCCACGACGATAACGGACGAGAGGTTAGTCTAGAGGAATTTGACATCCCATAAGTAACGCTGGAAGAAATAAAGAAAGCCATGGGAGCTATGCAAAGGGGGAAGGCAGCTGAGGCATCAGGTAACAGCAGATTGGTGAAGGATGATGGGCAAATTTTCCTAGAAAAACTGGCCACCCTGTATACCCAATGCCTCATGACCTCGAGCGTACCGGAACCTTGGAAGAACGCTAACATAATCCTAATTCATAAGAAAGGGGGCGCCAAAGACTTGGAAATTATAGACGGATCAGCTTACTGTCCATTGCCTACGAAGTATTTACTAAGTAATCGCAAGTATAATCAGGAACACCTTAGACTTCTATCAACGAAAAGACCAGGCAAGATTTCCTAAAGGCTACTCAACAATAGACCATATTCACACTATCAATCAGGTGATAGAGAAATGTGCGGAATATGACCAACCCTTATATATAGTTTTCATTGATTACGAGAAAGCGTTTGATTCAGTCGAAACCTCAGCAGTCATGGAGGCATTACGGTATCACAGTGTTGACGACCCTGTTTACAAACACTGAAAGATCGCTATAGCGGCTCCGCAGCTACAGTAGTCCTACATAAACAATGCAACAAAATCCGAATAAAAAAATGCATCAGGCACGGAGGGACGATTTCTCCAATGATAGTCACAACGTGTTTAGAGGACGTATTCAGAAACCTGGATTCGGAAGAATCGGGGTTAAGAGGTAATGGAGAATACCTTTGCAACTTGCGGTTCGCTGATGGTATTGCCTTGCTTAGTAACTCAGGTGATCAATTGCAATGCATGCTCACTGCCCTGAAGAGGCAAAGCTGAAGGGTGGGTCTAAAAATTAATCTGCAGCAAACTAAAGTAATGTTTAACACTCTCGGAAGGTAACGGCAGTTTACGATAGGTAGCGAGGTACTGGAAGTGATAAGGGAATACATCTACATAGGACAGGTAGGGACGGCGGATCCGGATCATGAGACTAAAAAAATCAGAAGGATAAGAATGATCTGGGGTGCGTTTGACAGACATTCTCAGATCATGAACAGCAGGTTGCCATTACCCTCAAGAGAAAAGTTTATAACAGCTGTGTTTTACCACTACTCACGTATGGGCAAAAACCTGGAGGCTTACGAAAAGGGCTCTATCTAAATTGAGGACGACGCAATGAGCCATGGAAAGAAGAATGATGGGTGTAATGTTGAGGGATAAGAAAAGAGCAGATTATGTGAGGGAACAAACGGGAGTTAATGATATCTTAGTTGAAATGAAGAAAAATAAATGGGAATGGGCAGGACATGTAATCAGGAGGGAAGATAACCGATGGTTATTACGGGTTACGGACTGGATTCCGAGGGAAGGGAAGCGTGACGGGGGGCGGCAGAAAGTTAGGTGGGCGGATGAGATTAAGAAGTTTGCAGGGACAACATGGCCACAATTAGCACATGACCGGGGTAGTTGGAGAAGTATGGGAGAGGCCTTTGCCCTGCAGTGGGCGTAAGCAGGCTGATGATGATGATGATGATGATGATGATGATGCTGTATGAGTTTAGTTTCAATAAATATTTAGTTGAGAGTTAGCGCTGGGCTTGTCTGGTTCTAGTCTCTGTCCGTGTCACTTCATGCTGCAATCCAGGATCATGTTATCGCACTGAAACCTACAACGAACTAGGCCGTGTGCTACACGTACGGCTTTTGTTCCCAGAATTCAACGCGCGAATTGTGCGTTTGGCATGATTCCGCACGTGAAAGCAAGGATAGAACGACGTCATGAGAAAAGGTTGCCTAGCGATGGCTGAATGCATGACATCGTGGTGCCTCCTGTCTTTTATTTTTTTCATCATGCACTCTACTTCCATGGTGTCGCGCTGAATGATGAAATCTTAAAAGTCGTACCCGGGACGACTCGATATATGTAGCACTTTTCGAGAGTAAAACGGTGTGCTTTCTATCTAATATTATATTACATTCAATAATTACGCTGAGCGATGATACCATTCTTAACGATAAACTGCGAATGCCTTATATTCTGCAGTCCTTACTCCTTTATACAAAGAGATGCCCCTCTCGCTCATTGCTGTAGGGATCTTGTCTTGCAGACGATATTTCGGCGAGAAGACCGGCCTTTATTTCGCCTGGCTAGGCTTCTACACGTCCATGCTATTCCTCCCAGCGGCACTAGGACTACTGACCACATTGGTCGGCGTCCTCGGAATGACCACGAATACGCCGACGTAAGCATGGGAGGAAGGTGTGAATTGAACGTGACAGCTTGCATGGTTTGCAGTGCAGTTTGGTGTGTACTTTTAGTAGTAGTAGTAGTAGTAGTAGTAGTAGTAGTAGTAGTAGTAGTAGTAGTAGTAGTAGTGGCAGCAGAAGTAGTAGTAGTAGTGGCAGCAGAAGTAGTAGTAGTAGGGGCAAATTCGGGCAATGCACACTTTAACGAAATTCTGGACCCTTTGGGGTTTGTCGTGTCCTTAAACAATGATCATTATCTAGGTTGCGTGCCTACCTTGGCGCTGAGCACCAGGTAAATTTAGGCCACAAGCTCATAGTGAATGTTTTCAAGAAAAAAATGCCAGCAATAAGTGTAGGTATTATTAAAAGCACAAAGGTATCATTAGGAACAACTAACAAAGCAGCTTCTTCGAAAACTGAAGGCTGTTCCGAACAGTGAGGTCGTGCATTATTATGCGAAGCATATTACGAGGGCTCAACCCAGCTCCTCAGGCGCGGCGGTGACCATGAAATCACGTGACACCGTGACGTCACGACAGAGGAGAAGTGGCTTTGGCTCAACTCTTGCAAGACGGGCTGGGTGGGAATCGAACCATGGTCTCCGGAGTGTGGGACGGAGACGCTACCACTGAGCCACGAGTACAACGCTTCAAAGCGGTACAAAAGCGCCTCTAGTGAATGCGGTGTTGCCTTAGAAACGCGCTGTTTCTAAGGCGTGCGTCTCTTGCTCAGGCGCACATTTCGTTGCCGCGCCGAACGCTGCTTTGCTCGACGCTCACCGCGTCCAATGCGGGGCGCGTAGTCGCTGCCCTGTAGCCCATTGTCTTACACCCCTTGGCGGGTCGACGGGAACGCTGTCGCGTTCCACTCTTGAAGGCGAAGAAGTAATGCATGAGTTGTTTCTTCGTCTAGCCGAACCAAATATAGCCAAGCAACAGCAGTTCACCAGGCTAAACAGTGGTTCAACAACTAAAATAAAGGCTAGTATGCTTCGCATCCTGGGCTTAACCTTACCTAAGCCACAGCCATTTTTATACACTGTTTAGAAAGTCGCCTTTGTTCGCCAGTTGCTATGAGTGCATATTTTCGAATTTATCCATAAATGTGTGCCATGTGCGGCAATGGCAGGCCGAACGAAGGGCGCCTATTGTTTACTTCGAATGGTCGTGGCAGAGGGCGCAGCTATCGTATAAATTAGGTTGTAATGAAACGTTTTCATATTTAATCTGGTGAGAGCACAGATGCAGGCTCTGCGTCTACAAGTGGTGGCATACAATACCCACTGCCGAAACGGCCAGGTCTAAACAACACTTTATGGCTACTGATCGCCTTTATTTGGAAAAATCTGGCTGTCTGAGTGACTACGCAACGTCCTCTAGTACGATACGTATACTGTATATGGGAGCACAGCACACCCATGCGCTAACTGTTCGACCACTGACTATTGTGGGACCAAGGCAGGCAGAAAAACCGGTTAGATAGAGAAACATCGGTAGATACGTGCATACGTACAAGCATAGGCAGGCACAAAACTTCCGGAAAGTGCGTGAAGTACTTCAAGAATGCTAACGCATAAAAAAAGCATTCCTGTGAAGCTTCGCATTTTATCTCAGCTGTAACCGATAGCGCAGCACACGTTCTCTGTAAGCCTTAACCATAGTGTAGTTTCGCAGAGTATAGGGTAGGGTAGTTGCTAAATAATCCTCAAAAATAATTTCTGGACCGCTGGGGATGAATTCACGAATATTTTTGCGCTTACGTAGAATTTGGTATTCTTTGGCTGACCCGCTTCGCTATATTTAGTCCAGCATCATAATTGGCTGGAATATCCTCTTACAAACAGTTACAAAGTAAGATATATTCGTACGGCGGCCGCATTTCGATGGGGGCGAAATGCGAAAACACCCGTGTACTTAGATTTAGGTGCACGTTAAAGAACCCCAGGTGGTCAGAATTTCCGGAGTCCTCCACTACGGCGTGCCTCATAATCAGAAAGTGGTTTTGGCACGTAAAACCCCATAATTTAAGAGATATTCGTAAACATAGTTCTTGATCACTTCTGTGGGCAAAATTTCCAAATTCTCTGAAGAAGTTTCAGCTTAGGATCACTTATCTAATACATGGGAAAGTATTATTCTTTTTAGTCGGCAATCGCTTCACCAAATTTGATCACTTTTGCTGCATTTGAAAGAATAAGTTAATAGGTGGCGACTGTTGGACGTGTATTCTTTATTTAGGGCGTCGATTTCTAATAGAAACATTGTCTAAAATTGCAGGTTTTCAGAAAACAAAACTATCAAGTTTACCGGTACTCAAGTTAAATATCAAGTGTACCTGTACCTGTAACTACCACAGCGATGTAAATTATATCGCAGTTCTGTAAATTGAAAGTTTAGCCAATTTATAGCGGAAAATATGGACATATTATACATGCCTCGTAAGTAAACCATTAATAGGTGGCTAGGTCTTAAGCAGAACCCTTGCAAACATTGTAAGAAATTTACGTAAGATAAAAATTATTGCATCAAAGTTGTCGGGTTTGCATGTTCTAACGGGAACAATTTGGGGAACTGCAGTCTTTTACTCATGGAGAGTTACGGATTTTTAAACGTCGTGTTCCCATTCTTACCATTTACCAATTTTTGGCAATTTTTGTAAAAATATTCAGGTCCTAAATAAAATTTGCGTTTCTGGCAGTCACTAGATTTTAACCTTTTCTCTTAAATGCAACAAATTTCATTAACATTGGCCCAGGGTATCTCAGAAAAGCAGTTCGCCGTTTTAAATGCATTTCACAAGGTGGCATCGGTGTTGGGCCTGAGATAAATTTTCAGAGCAAGTCTGTTGTACTAAAGACTACAAAGAAAAATGGTAGAAGCAGCATGTATTATACTTTTCTTGCGACCAAACGTACAACACAGATTTGTTTAAATATGAGCGTTGAATAACCAACTGTATTTGAAACAAATTATCACCAGTTTTCATAAGGGCTAACAGCAGTCGTTCGTGTCTGATTAACACCACGTAGTTAAACCTTAATGAAGCTATGAATTATATATTCCGGGTGAGCTAAAACGTATAGCGTAAACGTAAGCAAACACCAACTAGCTTTATATAGTATATCCTCCATTTTCTGAAAGCTTGCTTACAATCCGAGCCCGTGCCTCTTCCAAATACTTTGCAGTACTGAGGTCTGCGACCGCAGCATCGCCGGTGACTTCATCATCTGCCCAGCCTGTAACACAACCTGCCCTTACGAGTACCTGCACAACAAATGCGCAAATAGCAGGGCAAGTATCTCTCTGTCAGAAAAGCACAAAGTAGTGCCAGTGGCCGAATATTAGTTTACTAGAGTCATTCTAAGTGGCGAGTGTGTAGAGGCGTCACTTCATGAAGGCGAGCCTTAACCCAGTACGAATGTCCTCATGCTACGCTATGTCTGTGAGTGTGTTCTCACATTTAAAGCGAAAGCTTTACTGGCCACGAACTTGCGATTTCGCCGTGGCGGTGCTCCGAGGAGGTACATGACGTCACAACGCGCGCCTCAGCGTGGATATTCTCTCTCTATCTCTCTCGCTCCCTAGTCACTACTGCACATGCGCCACTAGTAGCACCGAGCCACAGGTGTTGCACCGCTGCGCAGCGAAGCGCCTTTCCGCCGCGGCCGTTTGGTATGACGTCACACCACGCTCCTCGTCGTTGCACTCGCCTCCACTCGCTTCGCCAGCTGCGTCGCATGCCTGATAACATGTCGGAGGATCGAAAAGGAGAGTCTCATGCGCCGCAACCACAGTTGAAGCGACAGTGTGGACGGCGACAATTCTGATAAGCAGGAGGAGGCCTGGAATCGACATCGGAACGAGATGATGAGGAAATGAATCGTCCAGGAAACACACGAATAGCGCGCCGAACGACTGGCTAAACGCCGCAACATAGCTAGACAAGCAGACTAACGTGGACTTGGAATCAAGGTTAACCAAGGCTAACCATGCTATGCCTCAGCTTTCGCTATGTATAACCTTGCATAGCCGTGCTAAGCCACTGCCAATATTTTGTGCTGTTGTGCTAACAAAAAATATTTCTAGCATTGATTGAAAATCTTCGAAGAAAACCTTACAGTGCCTATGTGCAAGGCCGGGTGACGAGATCCTTTGAGGAAGTAGCTCTTGAGGCGAACTGCGGATCCACTTTTACGTAGTCGTCGTATTGCATATAAGGGAATAGTTCCCTTCTTTTACTCTATCCTCTTTGTTATTCTCTCACCCAGTTCTTTTATTCCGCTTCTTCGATCTCTCCACTGTTGACCGCCGTTCAGATGTCCGCAGGCAGCACTAGACAGTTGCAGTGCAGTCAGCAATAAGTTCCTTCGCTTTCTTCCCTTTATTTATTTTGATTTAGTAACCAATTACTACTAAGAAAGCCTAAACCCGGTAACAAAAAACTTTTATATAGAGACGCGGCATCGTCAAGGCCTTGACGGAGACAAATTCCTTCTGAAAAGGTTGGCTTGTTCACCCACTGTTAATCAGTTCAACTTACTAATTTCATGCGATACATTGATTTTCTGACGAAGCTGAAAAAGAATAATACATTAAATTCGTGCAATGAAATATCAAATTGTCACAGAATCTATCGCGCTTATAATATGGCGCGCTTCTGTGCTTCCCACGCAGCGTGGCGAGTGTTTGTTGCAGAGACGAATCGTTGAGCAAACTTGCAAACACATACAGAAGCGACTATAAGAAAGTAGGTAAACTGTTCACTTGAACACTTGAACTTGAAGGTAAACTGTTCAGACAAAGTGTCATATTTCTATTGCAGATGATGTATATTTTCGACAATGGAGCTACAGTGGGCTTTGCAATATTTATGGCCTTGTGGGGTAAGTACGACTATTTGGGCTTTCTTTGTGCTCCCAATAGCACGGTTGTTGCTTGTCTGTGTAAAGATAGGATGAAATATTACAGTCCGAGGGTTTGAGAACGGGCCTGTCATAATTCATATCATTTGGACGAGTGAAAAGAAGCTGGATTTTTGCTAACTGCGCAATGCTGAGTACTGTCACTCTGATAATTATGAATATTTATTCTTATTTGCGACCACGACAGTGCTATGCCACTAATCAGCTACAGATGGATGCCTTGTTACAGCAACAGAAATGGAAAGTGTTTTTTTTTCGATCCAATCGGCGCCTAAGTTATCGCATGACTTGCACTTATGAATATAAAGCAGGTCTAAAGAATGTAGTGACTGAAAGTCATTATGCAATTAATCTTAATGCTTCGTGCCGTTACTGACTATAGTCGCTAGTTTTGTGCGACGTCGAATACTTGTTGCAGTAAGTACTGTGTACTGTTATTTTACATAATGAATACCTAGGGTGCCCAACAGCCGTCACTACTTGCATGGGTTGTGTTCATAAAAGGTGCTTAGATAGTGGAGCACATGCCGGCTTTAGCACATATGCACTACTATCGCATATGCGGTAATAACTTCGGATTCACAAAAGTCTAATTTGCAGCAGGCAAGTTGACAACAAATATATTTAGACAAAATGCGTCATATGTACACGTATCTTCTCGAATGCTAGCGCACTTGTTATTGTTCGCTAAACCATCTTCTTAATCGAAATTATTAAAGCGTGACAGTGCTTGAACACAATACCACCAAAAAATAGAAACAGTTTACAGAATCTGCCAGCATGGTGCGCATTCTGTAGAAAGCGTTCAAGGAAAACAAAAATATTAACCCTTATTATCGTATCTGTAATGTTCGCAGCAACTATTTTCATGGAGCTCTGGAAGCGTCGTCAAAGCGTCTTGGCATTGCAGTGGAACCTGAATGAAGTCGACAGGCTCACGGTGAGAACTGCAGTGCCAGATTATTTTTCTGATATAGGCGCAGCAAGCCAACTTTAACATTATAAAAGGAAAGTATGACCAAAATCATTTGAAAACTTTTTTCGTCTTGTCACAAAAATATCCACCCTACGCACCTTAACTTACACCCTCCGCATCACATCAATCATCGCATTGTAGGTTCATACATAGACTGTTCGTAGGTGTTGTGACACCTATTTACCTGTCGCATAGACATTCCTGCCTGAACCTTTTCAAGCGCTGTGTTCACAACTGCGTATGCCAAGATGGTGCATCAACAGCCAATGCATTGATGTAATTAAATGTATTTCAAGTGTGCTGCATACATTTTGAAAAACTTGTGTTTGGAATTGTGCTGCAAATATGAATAAAATTTGCAAGGTATTTCAGTAAAACCAGTGGGAAAGTAGATGGTTAAGTGTTTCTGCTCGATTCAGCTTCTTTGATTTTACTTCCCATTCTTTTTCACCATGTTTTGCAACACACTTATTTTTCAATTGGTCAGATTCGTGCTTTTCAAGCCTGCTAGGGACGAATTAGTTGATGTGCACATATCTGATGCTCCAGTAGTGAGTTTTCGTATGGTATCCACATGCTGTAAACTTAACAAAACTCACTACACAGTTTGAAATGTTTAATCTATTTTGCAACTGTGTCCTTTCTTATAATTCTGAAGACAAAAGAAATCCGGTGAAAGTAAGTTTTAGATCAGCAGAATACTGAAGAATGGAACAGTACTGAAAAATAGAAAGGACTATAAAGAACACCGTGAAGGGGGCGCACATCAATAATGAGTTTATTATGCAGCGCGCGTATTTGCAGCCTTAATTGTTGAGGCACATTAACTAAATAGGTGCTCGTTCTTAAGCAACATAATCATATGCATCACCGTTTAGGCCCACTCGCAAGACAAACACCTCTTTATGCTATGTCCATTGAGCCTCGTTTTGCGTCAGCTTGCATGCATACGAGTTTTTGTATGTGCGTGCAGGTGAGCGTGTGTGCATGCAAATTTCCTCGTCTGATCACTTTATCTGAGTTTATGCTGCACCAGGCTGCCTTTCCCTTACAGTGGCGTTCGCTACGTTGTTTCATTCGAACACTACTGAGTTAGGTGGACGCAGTGTATGGCCTACCGAAATGTGCTCATTTCCTCTTAACTTTCCGTGGAGCTTCCACGTTTGCTCCCCAATTCGCGTAGAAGTATCATGTAAAATACTTTGGCCTTTCAAAGTACTGACGTAGAATGAATGAATGAATGAATGAATGAATGAATGAATCGTCTATATTTAAATAGGGGATGGCTCTAGGCCGCTGTTGGGGATTAGGAGGGAAAGGAATGTGGGAATGTGGAATGTGGGAATGTTGTGGCTGAAGCACATCTTCATCTCAATCTTGGATCTTCCGCTTTATGCAGACTCAGGTGCATGTTCAGTTCTGCCGCTCTCACATCGGCTGATCGACCCCCTCTACACTACTCTTAACAGGCCACTTTGTCTGCCATATGTCGAAATGGCTTTCTGTGTTTCAGGGTTAGTCTGTATTCCAATTCCTAGTGTTCTAATATCTCCGTGTAGTAAATGATGAATGTTGGATCTCCCTTGGGAAAGAACTGCACGGCTCTAAATGAGGTGTTGCAAGTCTGCTCTGCATGACTCCTGGCAATGTGTGCATCGGGTAAAAGTGTTCGCAATCGTAGCCTGTCTGGGTTGGTGCCATCTCTCAAGTATGTGTGGCGTGTATGCAGCGTTGGCCATAACCTTATTCAAAAAAACCTCTTCCGTGCGACTAAGCCCGCCCTTGTCGTCGAACACATGTGCTGGTGTAGCTTCTAATAGTCTCCGTTTGCTGTCTGCTTTTGTTTTAGTGCGAATGTAATGCATCAGTGCTCTGCCAGGAGAGCCTTCGGCCAATATCTTTAGGTATGGATTTTGGTCCGCGGGGTTTGGCTAAGAAATGGAGTGTGGGGAGCTCTACATGTAACCAAGCCCACCCGCTTGCGCGGCAACTGCGTGAACGGCTGCGTTTTGCCCATTTGTGCCGGTGTGCCCCGGCGTTTATAGGATTTAACATTTGTCCCATTGTCCTGTATTCTCTCTAGCTTTTTTCTGGTGTCGTTGGCCACAGCATCGACGTGGAAGTACTTGGAACTCTCCTTTACCATAACTTTCCTTTCGCAGGACGTTGTATACCCGGAGTACGAGGCCAAAGCGACGTTATACAAGCTGAATCCGGTGACTATGGTAAGAACCTTGTCAAAGGAAGGGAGGCATGATATGACAACAACCGCTGTATTACTACCTTTGGGCAAAAGGTGTATTAGCAAGAGCGAAATGTCCCTGAATGTTTTTACATGGAGGCTCCTACCACAACTTACATTAATATTTACACAAATTCTCGTTTGCGCGATACTGGCAGACCTCATTTTGTCCAACCAGAATAAGCGCAGCTTATTGACTACTGCAAAGAATTACGCAGCTTATTCACTACTGTTTTCAAATGACTGGTCTTAAGTGCGCCGGATTTGTGTTTTCGGCAGTTCAGTACTCCCAGCTTCTCCTAAAGGTCTCAAGGTTGTGACGCCTCTAGAACTATAGATAAGCTACGGAACTTGGAAGTAGATTTGCAGTGGCGCTTCTCTCACATTAGGTGCGATGCTAAAGCGAAATTTTACAACTTATACTGGCTTGAATTTTATCGGCTGTGCGATTGTGGCTTGTGCGAATTTTCTATCCTGGTACGTACCCCGTGGCCCATGTCTGGTCGGCAGTGCAACAGCCAGTGCATACTTAGTGACCCAATTTGACTATCCTACTGCTATGTATACTGTTGCGTACAAAGGACAGGGATACAAGAAAGAACGATGGGACACGCAAGGCGCATTTGTGTCCCATCGTTGTTCCTTGTGTGCTTGTTCGTTATGCGCGACACTGTACCTACTTATGGCATACCAAAAGGCATAAATAGCTACCTGAGTACATAATCCTACCGGTTTCGATTGTGCAAAATCGGCCAACGTCCATCCAAAGTGGACGAGGTAGATAAAGAAAGCTGTCACTTTCAAAGATAAGACAGTGTGTGACCTTGTAGAATGACAGCCCCATTAAAATCAAAGCTGTTTATTGAGTTGTTGCATAACGTACTTCAGTTGCCGGTAATTAGACCACACTGTAAAGCATTGGCCATGGATGACTCACCCGTTAGGAACGCTGCTCGCATATAACACTATCGAGGTCTTTTGTAAATAATTTTTAGCAGAGGCCGCACTTTATCCGCACAAATACACATATATAACTTTGCATGTATTATCGCATTCTGTAAAGCTGCAACGCGCAACACACCCGCGTACTTAGATTTAGGTGCACGGTAAAGAGTCCAAATAATTCCGGAGTTCCCCACTACGGCGTGCTTCATAATCAGATCGTGGTTCTGGATCGCAAGACCAGATCATTTTAACGCGAAAGCGCAAAGGGTCCCGTATCGCCGAAAATCCGGCGCCTTGCGTCCAGCATCGACCGTCCGGCATGTCCAACCACGCAGGCCCGCCATGTAGCGCAAAGAAGTTACTGAGCTAATTGAAGTTCTCAAAGTAATATACGTCAGAAAAGTCGTAAAGTACGACTTGTACACAACCAGCAGACATGATAGCGTCGGCCTGTAATTTGCACGTGCGAGAAAACATTTTTCTGCTAACCTGGAAACTCAAACACAAACCCATTTTCCAGCATTTCTAAATTCATAGAGCAGTCATTACCTCCGAGATTCACGCGCGACGGCGCGCTAATCTCAGAGGCCATAAGGAGGCGCGCCCGGTTCCTTGCAATGCCTCCAGATGGTACTCGTGTCCGCCACGCTAGAGGCCGCGTTTCTACCAGAAAGCTCACCTTCGTGCACAGCATCCGCCGCCAGCGTTTTCCTGTAAACATTACGGTTACGTTACATGCAGCTGCAGAGAAGCGCGAGAAGTGTGGGATCTTTGAATGCTATCGCGTTCCACTAAAAGACGATGCTTAGGCGTACTCCAATCTACTTTTTTTTGTTTAAAGCAGCAACGTGCAATCTGTGGCCGGACCGCTCCCCCGGTCGTGCGGGTAGCGCTAACTTGCAAGACTTTCGAGAAAAAAGTGGAGAGCGTTTGGCCATTCCAGCAAGATACATACCCCCCGCAATTTCTGTCGTCTGCTTTATTCGCCCGCCGAGTAGCTGTCGCTCCACCAACCAAATATAAGCACAGGCGGTTTCGTCTCACGGCGAAGTATCGAAATTGATAGTGACAAGGTTTCGCGTCGCGCTGAAAGGAGCTCGCAAAGTGTTCTTGACGAGCAGCACCTCGCGGCGTTGCAGCAGGTGCATGATGGTGGCGCATCAGATGAGACCGAAGGAAAATCACCGATGTTCATCAGCGCTTAAGAATTAGAATATTTGCCTTTCCGTTTAATGTCTCTTCTGCTCAGGCTAGTGTATGCATCACGGTGTGATATACACACACCTGTTTAGCACTGAACAGCCACGTAGAAAGAAGCAGACACACAGACAGGCCTGTGTGTCTGGTTCTTTCTACGTCCTTGTTCAGTCGCGCTCACGCATTCTATCATGGATTCAAACCAACTAGACCGTCAACGTGTTTTAACTAAATTAACCAGCACGGTGTCACGCGCGCACAGGTAAACATGAACACATCTCGCTCGATGGCAGTGGAAACTGTCTGTGAAAACGCTGGAGTTAGGAATCATGACATGAGCCGCGAGCCGATTGACCTCGGTGCATCTGTCGCATTAACGCGAATGAAACGTCGAAAGCTAAACGCATACGAAGCTACCGGAGCTACACGTACTCTGCAAACATCGCAGACCGCTTTGAAGATGAGGCCCGTGCGGGCGGGCACTTTGGCCACGTCGCAGATCTCTTTCAGGACACAACCGCTGATTCACACTTACATATTCTATCATTGTTAATTTAGTTACTAAGCGAATGTTTACACGTTTGTGCGGCAGAGAAAGCTGCTATCATTACTTCGTACAGCTATCTACTAATTTGCTATCGCAATCCGAGCTTCGCCTTTCGGGCGGAACTGCCAATATTTTTTGTGTAATACAAAGACGTTAGACAACTTCAGACAAGATGCACCAAATATTATTTGACATAGAATACAGAGAAGAAAAGTAGGTTTATAACCGAATATATGGGCCGGTTCTTGGAAGAATTGTTCTTTATAAGCGCCCCTCACCAAGCCACATAGGAAATTTTGGCAAAATTCTCGGAGTTCTTACCTGCCCTCTTCGGTAGAGGGCACGTAACCTTCGGAAGGGACCTTGAACTTCAAGTAAAATGCCTGGTTTTTCCTTGCGTACTTATCGGGCCCATCGAACATGTAGGCAAGAACTGCGGCTCATTCTAGTGGCAATGTGAAATATTCGAATTCACGAATTGCGACTTCTTGATCGTAGGACCGAATCGGCTAGGACAATAACCGGTTATTTGAAAGTTTCGAATACTTACTATACAGCTTGTCCGTACTCAAGCCCGTCGCCTTGCGGAACCACATCTTCGTTTTGGACTACGCGGCGCACTTTGTCTCAATTGAAGAGGCTTGATAAACATTTCAGGTCACACCATGGAATATGCACTTCTCTCTGATCAGTTATCGCTACCCTGCACTGGGCTAGCGCGATCAGTATCACTAAGACGCACCCATTTGCATTTTTCTTTTCTGCAGATATACGAACCTTATGTGCCCGCCTGGGAGAAAGTGGCGCGGATTGCAGCCGCTAACTCCGTCGTTTTGGTGATGGTTAGTACAAGTGTACAATAATCTATGAACAAATGAGGTAAACAACGAGGAACTGACTGTGATGAATCGTTGTTGAGCCTGATGTAGGCTAGTGAAATAACTATTACCACAACCTTTAAAGTAACGTTTAAATGGACAACAAGAAGGCGCATGAAATCAGTTCCGACCGGTAACACATTCTTCCAGAACTTTCTTTTCGTTCATTCTGAGAAAGAAAGTTGATATAGCAGTAAATAATAAAATGACAGATTTCACTTTCTGAATTTTGCGCGAATATTTCGACGTGACGTCATGAATTTGGAACCATTTTCTCAATTTCGGAGCGATTCGGCGCAGGATTACTCAAGAGCTGCGAGGTGCAGCCTCTGATTCTATTGTAATGCAATGCTGATAGGAAGTCTGCTAGGTCATATTTGACTAAGTTCTAAATCTTTACGTCCGGTTCATGTTGGAGCGGGAGCTTCTGTGTTGCTTTTGTGTCTGGCGCATTTGCGGGCGGACTCCTTTAATTATGTGACTGACCACATTGCTGTCGCGCTAGGTAAGTTGCTTAATATGCAGCTGAAAGCAATATTCCTCATTAGTGGCTCGTTAACGCAGTAGTGAGGAAAAAAGGTAGTACATGATTTTTTTTTGCTGGATCGTTGTCGACACAGTATTTACGCTACGGAGCAATCAACTCCCCGAGATCACATCAAATAACGCTTTACGTCACGTTTAAATGTCACCATTGCTACTAAGGGTGGGGAAAGGAGGCTGAGTATTCGGCACGCCAGCAAAACCTCATACAGGGGTCTAGTGGTAGCGGATATCACTGAAAAGTAAACACACACTATTGCCTTGCTGTGGATACCTGAGTGCATTGACACATCTAAAGCGCGTAGCTTGCATTTTTTTTACGCATCCTGCCCTCGGCGCGAGTTTTCAATGGGTTGCACAAAATGTGCTATGAATAATTGCTTGCGGCGCTCGGATGGAATTAAAACTTTCCGCTGTAAATATTGAGCCATCGGCTTCCTAAACGACAGCAACAACGACAACAACAACAAAAACAACAACAAAAGAAGAAGAAGAGTGCGGAACACGAGATTTTTGTGTCTGCACTGAGAGGTGACCACATGAACAATATTTCCCGTGTATTTTCGTCATGGCATTGCCAGACGTCGGCGCGTCTTTTTCAATCTGCGTCATAAGAAGTTGCAAGTATCATGGGCAGAACGCTCACCCTAACGCTAAGAATAACGCATACTGGCCACTCCTTTTGAGGGAGCAAATCCCTGTGCCTCGTCAAACTTCACTTTCGAGAGCCCACGCACTCCAGGATTACTTAGCTAGAAACCGGGTGAACGTGTTGGTGCTTGAGGTGTACGAGAGCCATCAGAAATTAGGTAAAATAAATGGGACACGCAGTTATTCGCGCAGACGAATTTTCCTACACTCTCTCTGTTGTAAGGGTGCAACGTATCCCTCACTGAAATCAAGAATCTTGCACCTTTGAACGTTGTTGTCCCCAAACAATAGTGGCCATCCAGCTTGGGTGCCTTTCTTTAATGAGGCACCCTTGATACTTTCTGGTCGCGAATGGCATACGCTCGTGAGCATGGCATTACGTTCTTGACAGGAAATTTGCGAACTCCGGGGGAAAATAAAGGAGCTGTACACTAGGTTGATGGCAATTATTGTTGACCAGAAGATAAGCCCCAAAGGTTGTAAAAAATATTGGAGTATTGCTACAGCTTATTAGTATAGGGCGAAATCCCATTAAGCTATTAAAACGATTTGCTGGTAATTTGTTTGTTTTAAAATGTATAAAGCTAAATCCTAGTGATTGTAGGAAGCAAAACTACAAAACTGTAGGAAGCAAAACCTCGGACGTAAATTATATTACGAAATATTATAAGTGGGTTGATTTCACGAAAAAAAAATCAGAAGCACCAGATTTGCGACTCCTGTAGCAGTTCGTCGATAATAGAGAAATCGTAATTGCGTAAATGTCGCAGCCCTGATGGTGCTTCACATGCTAATAACGGCTTTTGTTCTCTACGGAAGAATCAGTACGCCCGAAATAAGATGCATGCTGTTGCCGCTTTAGAGCAGCTCACATGGTCATCCCCACCCGCGTTGCAGCTCTGCCTGGTGGTGTGCTCGGTGTTCGCCATCATCGCCTATCGCATCATCACACTCGGCTGGTTATCGCAGAAGCCCCAGCTGCGCCCCCACGCCCACATGGCGACCGCTGTGTCCGCTTCGCTCCTCAATCTCGTCGTCATCTTACTCATGAACAAGGTGTGTGTGCTCCGTTCCGTTTTTATTTTAATTTCCTAGTATCCTAAGAGCACAAGGGTAGTGGCCAGTAGAGCTCAGAAAAAGAGTACGTAAGAACTGAAAATTTCTCGTTATGCAGTACTAGCCCGTAATCCACGAAAAGCAGCAATGCCCTACAAGCTAGGAATTGATTGATCTGGGAAGGCGATTCCAATCCTCATAATTCCGTGGTATGAATGATTACGGGGAAGGGTTTGTGATACATTTGCTAATACCGATCTTGCTTCTACGATCGATGCGGGAAAAAACGAGAGGCTGGGTAAATTAGATGAAGGCGGCACCGTGGGATGTGACAATAGATTTCGTGAAATGCTGGAAGCCCGCAGTGTTGGCGTCGGGATCCAAGTCAAGAAACGTCAGCGGTGATTTTTTACGGGTGTGGAACTAGCGGTGCAGTTGTAATTGTAATAAATCTGGAAGTGCTCTTCTGAACAAGGTCAATTGTGGTAACAAGCTTAATGAAAATACGTTCAACCTAGAAGCCGCATATTCAGCTTTAGTTCCGACAAGACCTTTGAACAAAGGTAATTTCAGAGAAGAATATTCCACATGTTCCCCTCTGCGTATACATAAACGAAGGAAAAGACAACTCAAGCACCCACCAAGATAATCAGAAAATAAAGGGGAAGCGGAATGCAGCAATAATGAAACGTATAGACCACTTCGGCGCCGCCATAAATTTGAGGTGATGCGTGGAATCTGTAAAATAGTAATGGCGCTAGCGCTAACGTTCGTAAATGCGATTCCGTGCTTCAAATCGGATATCTTGTCGGGGTTGGAAGTTAACCAAAGATCGGTAGGCCGGTCGGCTTCGGGGGTCCACGGGAAAACCACCAATGAAGCAGTGCAGGGTGACACGCGTAGAGACTCGTATGAATACGAGAAGCGTACTTCAGAGAAGCGTACTTTTGAAGAAAGACTCAGGAACCTCGATCAAAATAAATAGGCGGCTAAAGTGCACAAGTATCTGTACATGCAAAGTGTGGACATAGAATCGAGTAAGAAGTCAAGAAATTTGGCAATCAAGTACAGGGTAATTGAAAGTGTAAACAGACAACCAGGAGTCAAAGAAAGTGAGTGAGTGAAACAGAGACAGTGAATGGAATACAAAAAATGGGAACAAAAACCATGAAGATTTACAAGAGTATCAAGAAAAGAAAATTATAAACTTTGTACAATAATACGAAGGGAAGTGCCTTGCTATTTGAGGCTGGAGCTGGTTACCCAGGAAGAAAAACATACCGGAGCAAATATTCGCAACTAGGTGAGGCATGTGTAATGCTGCAACAAAAATGTAGCGACCAGCCATCACATTCTAAGGAAATGCCAAGGAATTCGCCCAATGAGACCCGTGGGTAACGTACGCCTTCCAGAAGCGCTTGGGTTTAAAGTGGACGGAACCGTCAACCGGTGCAGCAGTCCAGATAAGCAAGTACCATTTAAAGTATTGGTGGAAAAAGAGCAGGGAAGAGATTGATACGACCGGATCCGTTACAGGCATAGGTAGCGGTAAAATGTAGCTTGAGGAGTTCTGAGGAAGAGAAAAAAAAAGATCGAAGCGATGTAGGCTAAAAAATACTGGAATAAAAAGCACGTTTGAGATACCTCACTCAAGCAGGCTAGGTGACTGTCTCACCGCCCCGTCTGGAAGGGAATACCAATAAATCATCTTCATCATAATCATCAACCACAAGGTAGAGAAGTTTGAGTAAGAGAAAAATAATTAAGGAGACGCATACGAAAATATTAGAGTAAATAAATGTATGGCATACCTGATGACTCAAGCAGGCTAGGGGACTTTGTCACCATCGCGCTTCATAGGGATCAGGCATAAACAATAATCATCATCGCCATCAACACTACCCAATTCCTGCACTCTTAACAGTACACCGCGGGTGTGAGGTCAGCCATCCCGTCTAGGGCAGCCTAAAGGCATCGGGAGCCTGCGTACGGTATATTAAGCATGTGTCTAGTTCTTACGAAAAATTATATAATTACAGAGTTTTAGCATGTATAACGTATCGCTCTGTCGGCATTGTTACTGCACCCGCCAGCTCTGCGCGTGCTAGCGCAGCCGCGGAGTTAAGCCGACATGGCGATGAGTTACTCTCAGTCTGTTTGTGCATGTCTGCCTATTGTTCACGGTGGTGTTCGCTTGCATGGCACTATACGTCCCGCATATGCAAATTACCCCCGTTGCGAAAGCCAAGATAATTATAGGCTCTGATAGTAACGCTACGGTGTTAGGCTCTCAGCCATGAATTTCTGCCGGATTCTACATGTGTCGCTTGCAGTAATTCCCCAATGGCAACGTAATTTGTTTTTGTTCCACAGATATACAGGAAGCTTGCCAGACGACTGACTGAAATAGGTAGGCTATCCCATGTTCTAAATTTTTTTTTCATACTCATTAAGCTAAAGCAGGTGATGCTTGGCTGCTTTGAATGAAATATATGGTGGAAGAACTTGAACTGCGAAGCTACTTGAAATGTAAAGGGCAAGCAACTTTGCCTCCGCAGTTTAAAGGTTGTTTCTAGAAATGTTACGGCTGCTGATATTACTTTATTGCCCGTTTCCTTTCTCGTTTCTACTGAATTATTTAATCACCTGCGCATATATTGACTGCCGTTGGGCATGACTTACCTGTTGTTGTCTGACAGCACTCACGTGTCACTAACGTTTTCTTTGTCATCAATTCTGTTGCTACTCTCTCACATGATGTGCCTCGTACAAAGATGGAGATGCGTCTACTCTTTGTTTTAGTCTTGGTTTACACTTAAGCACAGCAATGAACGAAAAGAGCACAGGCGAAATTAACTGTAGTTTTGGTTGAAACATGCAAATAATAATTAAAATGGAAGGGAAAATGGCCGCAAATACGCTTTGCCGTCGGTGGGAGCCGAACCCATATCGCTCTGCCACTTCTGCTACGGCTGCGGATGTCCTTCTCTGCGCTTTCCTGCTCGTCTAACTATGTGCACTGGATCTGGCCCTAGGAGTCATGTTAGTCATCGCCACTCAGGGCCATGCCACCACACAGTAATAATGTACACGTTTGCCGATCTTCGCCGGTCAAGCAGCCCTCTTTAGCATAAATAGCGACAATAACCTCACCGCGTTCGATGTTCACGTTAGGTCTGGGTAGGTTATCGGTGGTAATAAAGCTGGCAATAGTACTATGCATTTAACTTCAGCAGCAGACATAGCGTTATAGATGGTGTAACAAGGCACATGGAGCCGCAATTACATGTTGGCGAAATACTCTTGCAAATTTTACCGTGAATGATCTGAGCTTTAGGCCTGGTACTAGCGTTATTCGGGGCAAACTAGCATTATTCAGGGCAAAGAGCTCCGGTAAACTCGAAAAATGTCAACTTGGGGCGCTATAACGTCAAACTATTCCAAATTTTTCTATTCCATTTCTGCTATCAGCCCTCCGCAATTGGTCAAAAACTCTTTTGGACCACATCCACTTCACCTGTCTGTCACGCGACGTCCCGAAAACCGCGATACCTCCCCATCTGATATGATGTGTACACAATGATTATGCATGATTTGACTGAAAAAAGAAAAACAGTTTCTTCTGATTCGACGCCTTCTCGCCATTAGCCCCCGGCTATTGGTCAAAAGTTTTCGGGCTGCACCCACTTCACCTGCCTGGTACGCGACGTCACAAAACAGCGAAAACTCAACGCGTCAAAGTGACGTGTACGCATTAAAGGTGCATTAATATGCCGAACAAAACTGAATGTTCTTCTGAATAGCCGCAGACTGCCCCGTTCCGAAAGGAATAAAAGATGGCAACCGCCGATCGCTCAGGCGCTGGCTAATCGCACCTGCCGGAGAGCATGGATTTATTTGCGTATAATAAAACTGCTTGCGTGGTCGTGTAACGTTTTCGAGCACTTTCCGCACGTTTTAACCTTATTCGGCCAACTCTTCTTTGCTGAGGATCCGTTTTAGCGTCATTCTTAAGCTTCCGTTACATGCCGCCGCGATTTTCCACCAGCTACCGCAAGCTAAGGAAGGGAAAGCGGATCAATCGCCGACGCCGGGACTACCCTCTTCATCTGGTTTTCGATTTTCAGTGCACTGGCTCTGCCCCATTGAATCCCTCTCCACTTGAGCGTTCTCCTCACCTTTTGTCAGCCAATTAGATACGACAAGCCGCTCAGTGTAGCCAATGTTATTCATTTTTTTTTTTTTGAAGCAAACAAAAGTGACCTCCTATGAATGAGGAGAGCGTTTGATTGGTCTGTTCAGACAACCCTGCGGGTGACCGCCCGGTGCTTGCGTCGATGGTTACGCAAATTTGACGTCAGGAGATTGGAATACAAACATATTGAAATAGTTTTACGTTATAGGGCCCATGGACGCGTCTAGAGATGTTACTTTGTTTAGCATGCACGTTGAAGGTAGAAAAAACAACAGACGAGAGGTCAATTACTTCTTCAAGTCAGAAAAATTTGTGGTTTCTTTCGCTTTTTTTTTTCAGAACGTCCAAGGACGCAACGCGAATACGAAGACAGCTTCACATTCAAGATGTTCCTGTTCACTTTCCTCAACACGTACTCTTCGCTTATCTACATAGCGTTCTTTAAAGGAAGGTACGTGCTACTAGAGTTAAGATTGTACAGGACGCGTTATTAGTACGTTGCTATTTGTTCTGACGAGACTTTGCGGCGAGCTTTGCTTGTGCTCCGAGGTTGTGCGCATAAACCTATACCTCAATCCCGCACACTATAAACAAGGTACTTATTTTAAAGAATAGATGTTCTCACAATGTATCAACCTCCGAGTTTTTGACCATGCATACATAGGCTGGATAGTCAATTAAGCTAAAACCCGCATTTGGAGCGTGACTGGGTCCAGAAGACCAGCACAGGCATTTCATGGCAGCTGCGATGCATAAAACACCAGAAAAATGAGGTATATCGTGACAGCGGTGATTCAAAATGAATAGGAATTTTTACAGTGTACATTGTCACATTATATCGTGGTGTGGTGTAACTTCGTGGTGTGGTGTAGGATCGTGGTGAGAATTGTGGAGTGGTTGTGGTGGCGGTATGCAATGAAATTAGGTTAAGGCTAGCCGCGCTTCTAATGACGCGTTTATTATTATAATGTCAGTTCTGTAACAGTGTAGGCAAAATGAAGTCAGGCTATGTAGGATAGGCACATTGTTCTTACCGAATACGAGCTAACATGCAGTGAAGTCGAACTAAATGCGCATATGTCCTTTGTGATCCAGGTTCGCGACGCGCCCAGGACAACACGGAACTCTGTTCGGGTACAGCTTGGACAAGGTGCGTGTGGTTTGTTCGCACCATTTTAAGATAATCTGAATAACATTTGTGTTGAGCTCTCGCGCAGTATGTGAGGGTGAAGATAGGTAAATGTGTCACACGGCCACAAGGTTGAGTGACGTCAGCGATAATGATTCTGGCTCGCCTGATCACGGCACGGCAGAAAACATTGAAATTGGCACATTTACGAATTTGCGCGAGAGGAGAAACGTGTGTGGTGTCTTGTTCGGATTGAAATGCGAAACAAACAAGCGAACAAACGAACAAACAAACAAACAAACAAACGAGCAAACACAGAACAGCTGTTGCATTCAGTTGAATAGTTGCGTAATCACTCAATTACATTCAATTAGTTGAGTAATCGTATTGCAAGTGACAGCAAAATGCTCTAGAACCGCAAGGCTAGGACTCCAAAAGATAGAAATCCGCATTAAAACACGTAATATGTCGAAAGCGAATGTAAAACTGCGCTCTCAAATGTTTTCTTCGTGTGCACAGTTTAGTGCAGTGTCAAACACATCCACACTTCAGCGATTTGGACATCAACACCGGAATGTTAGGTCAAAAGCACGTGGCTCGAAAAATAATGCCGAAACTTTGAAGATCTCATATGAAGCTAAATGTTCAACGATATACATGTGCACGGTGCTTATTAACACGCAGGGTTCAAATTCACCACAAGTCAGAATTAACTGTCGCTCGAAAATAAATGCGCTGTTGTACAGTTATGGCACTGGGGCCCGGAAAAGATGGTCTTCTCATTGCAATGCTGAAAGTCGTCTATATTTTTGAAAATATTTGAATTTTGCATGAGAAAACGAAAGGCAGTGCGGATGAGTATGAAAACGGAGAGGATTAGAAATGAACCGCTGTAAAGTGCTGAGTTGGTCTGATTGGTGCAAACCTATGCAATAAGTTATCAACTGGCACCAAAAGCGAGGTATTTTGTTTTATTTCGAACTGAATTCTTTATTGTGAGCTATGAGAACACATTTTATCATTTGCACCTGGCCATAATGATCTGTTTGAGAAATCGCAATGTCAAGCGAGCAAACAAAGGAATCACTAATTATCTTCTTAACGAATAACTTTCGGCCATATGTTCTTCTCCTCTTGTGCCCGTTGTTCCGCAAAACAAGGACGAGAAACCTCAATCCTCCCTCTAAATTCAACCGTTTTTGTCTGATGTGCCCTTTTATGGTCATTGGTGGCACTGGACGCCTTGCAAGGTGAATATTCCTGGCGATAGGTAAAAAAAAGTTTATTGTTCGTCAGGGCTGTTCATGTGTTTCTGTACGTCGTTCGAGACTAGACGCTGTTGTTCCTGATTCAGGATGTGTTGTGAAGTTGCAGAGGTATCGTTTCAGGGACACAGCTGCTGTAAAGAAATTTTTAAGACAAAAGTTTTGAGATGAATCTGTTCCAAATAGGACGACTCGCAGTTAAATAAAATTCGTCGCTTTTACACGCAAGCGCTGCCGTGATTTGTGCGACGGTAATGTGCATCATCTTGTGCTTGCATATTTATCAATCTGGTACTCCTGGCCATTACTCTCGTCAAAGTGGTCGTTACTCTAACGTGCCAAATTCGAAATCCAGAATACTTGCAAAAGGATCGCCATCGTATATAAACAGAAGCTGTTTACTTGCATCTGTTAGCCGAAAACTTAGAGAACTACAAATTGGGTTCAACAATCCCAAATGCAGATTATTCACTCTTTGTCGAAAGTTATTGCAACCTCTAGGCCTTCTGGTTAACTAAATCAATTTTTTGGATTCTAGCTCGCCATCAACTCATCATATATGTTAGAATATAGCAGCAAGGAAGCGTTCACAAATTTCGAACGCTCTCTTTGTCCTACTTGTCTGATTTTACTATAGTAACACAAACCTTCTTGGAACAATGTTTAGTGATACAAGTTTACTAGCTTAACAAGGGAACCAGGACACAAAGAAAGCAATACGAAGTCACACAGCTGATCTCACCTTGGCTTACTTTTGTCTCACTTTGCACTTACAGCAGTTAAGTATTTATCAGACCCCGAGCCCACTTCAACGCCTTAGGTTCTACCCACTTCGCACCTCTTCACCAGTAACGCATTCTGTAACCTTTTGCAAATGAACCACTCCGTTGTCTTTCAGTGCGACGGCGTCTGCCTCTACGAAGTAACCGTCCAACTGGCAATAGTCATGGTAGGCAAGCAGGTCGTGAACAACATCCGAGAGTTTACACAATTGTAAGACTCCGCCCTTCTTCTACCTTTTCTTACAACTGTTCATCGCCTAATCGTGACTTTGCTTTTCTTGGAACTTCCGCCTACATTGCTTAATTTGCAGTTCTTCTCCGCGGCCGTTTTCATCGTCAAGATTCTTTCTCCTTTGATTATGCAAATGTGCAAGTTCCTCGTTAAAACGAAATTATCGCGATAGAAATAAAGTTTGCAATGCCGGGTATTTAGTTAAAACTGGAGACGCCCCAAAAGAGTCTCAAGATAGCGTGGGATAACTACTACGGCAACAGCACGAGACTTCGTAGAACCTATATTAAAGGAAATCTACGCACCATAGTGGTGACATGACAATGCCGAATCCCTTGACACCTCCGTGCAGCGTTGTCATTTGTCGGTTATCAAGTGATAAAGTTAGTCCCACGAAGCTGCCGTCACTCGCATGTGTTTGGCTTTCGTAATGCTTCTTGCATTTCCAGGTTGATAAAGAAAAGAAAGCAAAGGGCCATCGCGCACGGTGCATTAAGTTCCCCATGCGGATTTCGAGCTTCGTACTAAGCGGAGTTCGGGCGACTGCACTTAGAATAATCCACTCTGAAATGCGTACATTGTAATATGGCCAACGAGAAGCTTCGAATAAAACGATTTAGGTATAACGAGGGTTTACATTGTCGTCGTTATAAATTTGTGTCGCATTTCAAGACGTCGACAGTCGTAAGTTTAAGCTGGCTAACCCAGCGCATCCTTCCTCTTTGAGATGGGTTTGAGGCTTTATGGAAGCACGGTTGCGGGAAGGTTTAGCATACTTTAAAGGAGTACTGGTGCGATTACGAGTCACCTTCATCATTACTTATTATTATTATTAATTTTTTACTGCGTTCAATGAAGATCCAAGCTCTCTAAATCCTAAAGAACACTGGCACGCGCCAGAGGGCTTAAATAACTCAGAATACTTGTTCCTACAAACCAGTTTTCATAAAAATGATCTTACGATATGATTGCACGTAAGAACGTCATCAAGCCACTCATAATATAGCAGATATTCGTATCATAAAAGACGGCCGGTCGATAGCGAAGAGCACTTGCAAACAAAAAGCTTCGCGAATTCGGCCTCACTTTTTTGTTTTCGTACCGAAGAGGTAAATGCGTCATGACCGCATCACACATTCGTGACGTGATCATTAGAGAACAGAACTTTGGGCAATATGTCTATGTATTTGTTATGTCCTTATCGCGCTATTTAACATACACGGACGAACGATGCGGCTAGAAACATATTCAGCGGCGCCTTTATCGGGGTTGCCTGTAAATGCCTATACTTAGGAGACAATAAATGCCCCTAAATTTGGTGGATGTAGAGCGCTCCTTTTCTACATACAATGTCAGTGAAAAAAGGCACAACATTAAACCAGGAAATGTCGAGATGTCGATTTTTTTTTTTTCGCCACGGCTTTCATAACTTTTCGCGTACCTGCTTCTAATTTAATATACTGTAACAGATACAACTCGTCCCATTCTGTTTTATCAGGAAAATTAAATGTATTTAAAAAAAGCAACTGGTGTTTCCTGGGCTCTCCTCCTTCACGAATTATAATTTATCCTCAGATGCACAGCCGATCTTCTTATTAATTGAGCCTGTACATGCTTAAAGGACAATATTAGGGGTCTATAGATGCCTTAAATGACTGCTTTAGTGCCTTCTATAGCCGCTCAGAGCAGCAAGAGTGGCTGTTTCTTGCGAGCTTTTCGGGACGCTCGCGCCCGTACTTAAACCAACATAAACCAACGCAGGCGGCTCACCAACCGGTGGCGCTCGTGGCAGCGGGGTCACGTGACGCGCGGCGGCGGAGCGCACAGTGGACCGCTGGCCCGATGGGAGGAGGACTACGTGCTCGCGGAGTGGAGCGTGCTGTCGCTCTTCGACGAGTACCTCGAGATGGGTGCGCGGGCCAGTCTTGTGCCTATGTTCCAGTCCCTACTACGAGATATACGGGCTTACAAATGAACGGGAATGTTGTAGCCACGTTAAAACTACATCATGCGAACGGGTAATGAATACCAAGAAAGCATGGGGGAAATGAACTGTTTGATTAGCTGAAATGTAGAAATAATAACGGAGGGAGTATTGAACGTGGACGAAAGGACAACTTGTCCTCACATGCCGTATTGCTGCTCGAAAGCGCCAGTTTACATTTGGAGACCGAAGGAAAAAGTCGCCGGGGGGCTACATCCGGTGTGCACGGAGGGTATTCGAGCATAGTGATAGAAGTGTGTGCTAAAGCCTCAAGAACTTTTAACGCAGTGCGCGCAGTGGCATTATCGTGGTCCATAATCCCCTACCCCTCTTTCGACCACTCACGTGGGAGTCGAACCAACACCTTCCGCATTACGTGCCAGTTCAGCTACGCAGACGGCTGTCGACCCGTCTACTACCTGCATCTTTTGACAGCGCGTATCAGCTCTAGCCGTGACAGTGTTAGCCAGCGGCACTCACAGCCAGGATGTGGAGTGTGGAAGAGGAGGAGGAGACACAGGAGAGGAGAGACAGTGAGGTTAGCCAGTGTAAGTACCGGCTGCCTACCCTGTGCTGGGGAAGGGGAACATCCAGACGTCGCAGTAGCTCAATCGCAGGTAAAACATCGCGCCGGCAGATGGCCCTTTCTTCGTCCACTTTCATACTTACTTTACTTATTATTTCTAAATTTTAATTAAAAGAAGGGTAAAATTCTCTTATGCTTTGCTGGGCATCACCGTCTTTATTGTCTTGTAGCCCTTCGGTTTCCTTTACTATACGTATACGTTCTTGCTCAGATGAATACGTTTGCACTATGCTTTCCGCCGCTTTGAACAAGAAAAAACCGGAAGGGTAGTTTTTGTTCGGGATGGTTGCGGTGTGGGACGTCAGGGTTGGCTATCAGATTAATATTGTAATTATTTTAATTGTATTGTAATTAATTGTAATATTGTAATTGACGCATAGGTCACAAGAGTGATTCCTGTAACTTCTGTGCTTCAGTGAATGAAACGTTTTGTTAACACACACACACAAACACACACACACACACACACAAACACACACACACAATATATATATATATATATATATATATATATATATACATATATATATATATATATATATATATATATATATATATATATATATATATATATATATATATATATATATATATATATATATATACGTTTGAAGCTGGATGCACCGAAGCGATGCACCCCGAATCCTCGAAATGAAGCTATAGGGCCGTTACCAACAACGCAATAGAGTTAGAGCGCACGCTTGAAGAAAAACCCGTCCGCTTCCAAATTAGGAAGACATCACAACTTTTTCGTACTAGTGTATTTCGGGAAAGGTTCGTTAAATCGGGTTTGATGGGAGATAATTCGGGTTGGTGACCACATTGAAACTTATGGGTGTTTGCCCCATAAGTGCCTTCCCCGGCAAGCACTCCATCGGGTGCTTACCAGCGAATGGAAAGTTCGTTAGATCGAGAACTTAGTAAACACGGGCTTCGTTAGATCGAGTATTAACTACATAACGCATATATATATATATATATATATATATACAGTGAAGTAGACGCGCGTATGAAGCGGTTTATTGACGTTTCGGCCGGGGTCCGGCCTTCATCTGATGAAGGCCGGACCCCGGCCGAAACGTCAATAAACCGCTTCATACGCGCGTCTACTTCACTGTGAATATTTACCCGGACCCAGAACTGCTTTTTTTCTGGTATATATATATATATATATATATATATATATATATATATATATATATATATATTAATGTAGTGATACTGCAATCCAAGGAAGGGATTCTCGAAGGGTGGGCGTACAGATACAAGCACTGGTCAAATATTTACAAGCGAAGCCAGAAAACGACAAAGGCCGCAAATGATTTGCGAACAAACAAAAAGGATCAGCATTTGAGAGAACAAAGTTCAATGATGGCAGTGCAACATAAGAGTAGACATAGCAGCACTGTAAGGTTTATGGCCTATCTTAATTATTCAGGAACAATATTGAGCAATACAGTAATACAAAATGTAAGGGAAATAAAGTTGATAACAATAAGAAATTAGTAACTCTATGGGCAGCACGGAATGAATACAACAGAAATAGGTGGACGTTGAGGCTTCTGGTGAATGACGTCAGAGATTGCTGTAGTACTTGATCGTTAGTCAGTCGATTCCACTGCGTTGCTGTTATATAAATATATATTACGTCATATCACACATTATGCGTTACATTTTTCCAGACAATAAAGTCAGTCGTTTTTAGTCAACGCGTCGTCCCGACATCTTCTGCCGTGTTGCGTCATGGCGTCGTCTGCTGATTCACATAGCTAAGACGTTCCAACTGGTCCTGTGCAAACCTTTCGCAGTCATCCAGTTCGGCTTCGTGACTCTGTTCGTGGCCGCATTCCCACTGGCGCCACTGTTCGCGCTGCTCAACAACATCGTGGAAATCCGCCTGGACGCCTACAAGTACACCTCGCAGATGCGCCGGCCGCTCGCCGAGAGGGTGCCAAACATTGGTGAGCAACGCCCAATGCCAGTTTTGTCGGGGGTGCTCGAATGCAACAATTTCGGAATCAAATCGAATACTAATAATTGAGAAAGACGAGCTTGGCCTATCAAACCGAATACAGAATATATTTTTTTCTTCTGGATGAAGTAAAATATTAAGGCTACAAGAAAAACCAAACGTCCAGTCAATTGAAAGAATCGTAAATGAGAAGCAGCTAAGCTGAATGTTTCAAATGTACCATCACGATCGTGGTTCGTTTTGTATTTCACCCCTTCCTTTTCGCTTTCACAAGAAGCGTTTTGTGCGTGTGACCAATGGTACATTTTTTTTCTTTTTCTGGGTGCAGGGGCATGGCAGGTCATCCTGAAAGGTGTTTCCACTTTCGCTGTCATCTGTAACGTAAGTGCGCCTCCCGTAGCATACGCAACGTGAATGAGATGTGTGTTAACTTGTAGTTGTGTGCACAGGAAAGTCTACTAAGCGTTCGCTCTGTGTGTGAAGCTAATCTTTCGAAAGTTCATTTAAAGCCTACGGCCGTTGACAGGACGTGCTCCCAGACACGTCCTTCATCAGAACTTCATTTATGAAACTTGGTGCTAGCACGATCTCAGTGTTCAAAACTACCTGAAGAAATGCTTCGGCGTGCACTTAGTAATTTCATTTTCGTAATTTAAATTACGTCGGCTACATTTGAATTCTGGGACATGTATTAGCGCGCGAGATGGTAGAAGAAATGTGGTTATCAAATAGCATATAGGGGGTAATTTTTCACTTGCGCACACGTTTTCTTTATTACGACACAGTAAAATACCTTGTTTAAGTATATTTGAATTCCAGCACTTCTCGTTTGACTCTGATTATCAACTTGCATCACTATGTTGAAACTTTTTCGAGCAAAAAGAGCCCAGCGTCACAAAAATACCAGAAAATTCGTGACAGCGGAATTTTAATAATTGCAATTATTCGGGAGAACTTATTTGAGAATTTGGGCATGAAGTTTCAATTAGAAACTTGCCAGTATACTTCAGGACAGTGCGAAAAAAAAGCGAGAAGATTAGAGAACACGGGTGCAGGCATGCACCAGCTTTATTTGAAGACACAAAGGCATAGCACCGTGTGAAGAGTCACAAACAGCCAAGTTCACTGGTCTGACAAAAAAAAAAGCTTATACTGGCAGCACACAGCCCATCACCTTGCGACAACTTACAGCAACACAGCCAAAACAATTCTTTTTAAACTCCAGCTAAACCTGTCTTTAGAATATAGATAAACACACGTGTCCACAGTAGCAGGTGACAGGGCAACGTGCCTTATTCCTTATACAGTCATGGCTGAACAGGAAGTTCTACACACTCTAGGGTATCGACAATGAAGAACACAAAAGCCTTCAACGACAGTCACATGCTAAGCGCTGTGACATGTCAATCAAAGACTGCGCTATTACTCATTGCCAAGCTTTCGCCATTGCAGAATGTAAGTACGTAAATGCGTGTGCTCAGCTTTCTATAACTGACGGCAGTGCCAGACCACAAAGCATAGCCAGTAAAAGAAGCATGTCTTGCAGGCAGCGACCATTCTTCCGGCAGACGCGAGAAGTTCTGAAACGAATTTCTCCCGGCATTCATCTCCTATTGGCGCTCTGAAGTCACGTGACAAATTGCCGGGAAAAACTGCCTGCAGGTGTGACAAAGAGCCTGCAGGTGTGCTTTAACCTAATCTAAACTAACCATCAAAGTGCCAGTAGGAGGTAAGGTGGGGGGCGAAAAATTTGTTTCAGAAATGTTTCCGGCTGGCTCGAGAATAGACGTTGCCTGTCTCGTAGGATTCATTACGCGTTGAGCTTTCATGTTCGTCTCCAAGCGTACAACTGTGCATGCCGTGCATGTGTACAAGTCGTGGTGGCGAAGGCAAATACATTGTGCGTCCTAGTTGGCTCCGCGCCTTCGACAGGGCAGGGCAAGTCGCCACGCATCAAGTGCAAGCACACCATCAAACTGGCCCGCGTTTGTTCTTGTTCAGATCGCTGTGTAATTTCTGTGGTCTCCCAGAACGGCTGGCTTCTGCTGAGCCTGCAAGTAGGCTCGGGTGCTGAAATTAATTGCGGGTTAAGGAACTCCAGTAGATCGAACCATATCAATCAGTGATCCGCCACTGTCGTGTGTGTCACAGCTTCCGTGTTACCTTACAACGCTGAACCCAGTAATTCTGCGAGAGTTTGATCTCCCATACTATTACGGAAACACAAAAAGAAGCTATACTCATAGCTAGGCTGCTACAGAAGGGTTGATATTTTTCTTGGTTTATCACCATGCAACGCGATAGCTTCTGCTCTAAATCTGGTGCCAAAGTCACGAAATAAAGGCAGAAACTTGAAGTGGTTTGCGCTACCAAACTGCCGACAATGGGCCGATTTCGATGCTCCCAACCTGATGGGGAACAATGCAGTCGTTTAGCACACATGAACAGGGTCAGTGAATGTGTTTTTAACTGTCCATTTCCATTTTGAATTCTTCGTTTGTTATGGTGCATCAAAGTGATCAAAGTGACACCGGCAGTGCGACAGCGACGGTCATCATAGGGCGCGCTTGAGACGTTCGCGGCTATTTCGTTATTCTGTCGCCAATTGCACTTCGCACCGTTTTGACGAGTTTTCAGAGGGCTGCAGGGACGATAATCTTGTTTATATCTGTGTTCAAAAGGCTCGGTAAATGTGTGT
Source organism: Dermacentor albipictus (assembly GCF_038994185.2). Classification (NCBI taxonomy): domain Eukaryota; kingdom Metazoa; phylum Arthropoda; class Arachnida; order Ixodida; family Ixodidae; genus Dermacentor; species Dermacentor albipictus. The sequence goes on from NC_091830.1 coordinate 61,087,209, forward strand.
GCAACAGCTGACAAAAGGTTGAAAGGAAGAGCGTCAGTGGCCGCACATGGCCAACGATGTCAATAGATCCACTTACTGTGACTCGCGGGATTGTGCGTAACATAACTTGCGCCGGTGGCAAAGTGTTCCTGTATCGGGCGGGCGGGTCGCTGCATTTATGTTCGGTTCGGAAAACTTGACCATTCTTTAGAAAGTGTAGTGTCGTGCATTTCCTGTCGCGTCATTATCTGCCGTGAGGTTGCATGTTTTAAATTGCCGTTGGTGATCACAAGGCACCAGCGCACGCACGAAGTAGTTAAATCATGTTTTATTAATTTTTTCGCTGTACAACATGCGGGCATGTGCATATGCCAGGATTCAATGATGCTACAGAATGGAAAAAAAAATAGTTTTTTTTTATGGCTCCTGCTTTCGCTGTTCACGTCAGAGCGTGCGGTATGTTTCAGTGCTCCACCTCTGCAGGGTGAGCCACGGCAAAACAGCCGAAGAGTCACAAGGGCATTTATTGCACCTTTCATAGATCAATGCCTGCTAGCCGAGTCGCTATGCACAAGACATGCCGATGGGCGCGCGACAAATCTAGAAGTTCGATTCACCGCGACCGGATAGCGAGCGAATATGTTCGCCCTATGCTCGATCCCAACGCCTGGTCGTTCGCGCGTACGGTAACGCGAACGGTGGCGCGTTCGCGCAAGGCCTCGCGAGATGCTCTCGCAGACCCATGGATCGGCGCACGCGCGGCACGTCCGCGCTGCTTTCCGAAATCAAGACAAAGAGGGAGCGCCTCTCCCTTTTCGCGCCCAAGTAACCCCGCCCGTAGGCGGCGTTAGCAGCGCAACACTCGCGCCATCTCTCGTCCTGCGCCTCAACCAGACCGACTGCCGCGGGCATCACGCAGGCCACGCGGCAAAGCCGGACCGCAGGAGACGGGAGCCACGCGGGAAACATCAGGGGACGCGTGTGAAAGTCGTGCATCTCCACAACGTTCGTTAAATGCTACCGGCAACCGAGAGATTTTCGGCTAATACGCTGAGCCTGTGAGGTCACGCATTGGGCCGACTGTTTGAGGGGAAAAAGCGAAGTGGATGTTATCGTGCTGAATTGGCTTGCCAAGGCCGGCTGCCTGAGCCAATATCTTTCTTGTCGATACCCTATTCTCGACAACGTTTTTTTCATTGTTTGAACTCCTCTATCAACAACAACAACAACTCCTCTACCAATGCAAAAAAAAGGATAGGCAGGCTGGCAGGCAGCTGTAACGCGACAGAGAATGCGCGTTGTTATTGGTTTTCTGCACACGCCGCATTAACAACGCGCATTCTCTGACGCGTTACAGCTGCCTGCCAGCCTGCCTATCTTTTTTTTTGTATTGGTAGAGGAGTGCACACACTGAAAAATAATGTCGGGAAAACAGTGTCTAGTCTGCTTCACTTCCTTTTCACCGAAGTGCGCTGAGTAGGCCTACATACACCGAAAATAATTCAGTCTTTCGCTAGGCGTTCGCAGGTGCGAAAATCGTATCGTGACAGAGATCGGCGCATTCGAAACAGCAATGTGAAATTCGCATTCGCGGAAATCACAGCCACCAATAAAACGCAGCGCGAAATTCGCTCCGTGTGAAGCAGGCATCTGCCGACAGATGAGTGAAAAAATGAACGCTCCTAAGCACACTTCCCAGACACGTAAACTGGTTCACTTTTGCTCACTAGTGCTACTTTATTCGAGTAGAATATTCACGGCGCGAGTACAAACGCGCGACGCGCGCGTGTTCCAGGCGTTCCAGATCGCGTACACCAGCGATTTCATTCCCCGACTTGTGTACCGCGTCGCGTACAGCGGCGACTTCAGCATGCGCGGATTCGTCAACTTCAGCCTCTCGTCCTTCGACACGAGCGACTTCGACAACGAAACGCGGCCGGACAACGCGACGCTGGACGGAATTGTCGTCCGAGAGTGCAGGTAGGTTGTGTAGGCCGGGGAACGCGGACCCTTATTGGTCGGTCGGAGGTAACTCATAAGCCGGGCTTGAAACTGTAATAACTTAAATTGCTGATATCTTTTTTTGTTTGTGTGCCAAATGTAGGCGATGCTCCTGGGATGACCGTGGATCGAATTTATAACGAACACGAATTCAAACTCCGAGATGTGCCCACGTACCTTTGACTGGAGCGAAATGTATAATGGAACTGCCTTGCACTCATACCTTCGACAGCTGCGGGTGGTGGTTTAGCGGGGCTGAGTGCAGGTGGCGTTATATGTCGGTGCCATGATGCGATTTTGCGCGTGTAGATTGCATGTGACAGAGGTGGCGGTAGAGAGTCAAAAACAACGCACTTACATTAATTAACACTTATCACCGTAAATTATGCATTAGCGTGTCGTACCTGGCGTGGCAGCAGATGTATAAAGTAGTAGATGTTTTCATGGAGTTGAATGCAATTGCGTAGCGTCGTAAATAGTTGCGTAACTCCCAGTGGATCTTGCAGTCGTTCAGGCGTAGGATCTTGTACTTTGGGGGGGGGGGGGGTAATATAAAGGAAAACTGAAAACGCGCAGTGGCAGCGCTGGTCGTAATAGTCCCGTAATTTCCTTCGTTTATTTATGCTGCAGTTAAAAGCAGCCGCCTAATTGATGGTGCAGTAGGCTTCTTATAAAGCAAGTGTGAAAGCTTGGACAGGTTTTCTTGGCGCAAATCAAGTTCATGAACGTAAACGCATGTGCCCGACCGTGCTCTTCTGTCTTTACAACCGATTATCCTGCATTATACAAGAATCACCTCAGCGCTACGGTATATTACACAAGGTGGGCGAGAACTTTGCGCGCGCTCCCAGTTAGATTTCTTAGCGTTGCTGGCATCAGGCTCGGTGTTCTGGCGCCACTGGGAATAAGATCAGCTGCCCGGGGGAACGCACTGAACTTATTTTCAGTATTTTGTAACATATCGAGCAGCGCGGACATGTACAGAACTGCTACTGCTATTCTACTATTCTGCTATTGCACTACTGCTATTCGGAAGACGGAACCCATAGCACCATTCTGTGGAGCGCCCCCACGACCGGCGGCTCACGAGGTCTTGCGGCGCAGGCGCGTTTGTAGCGATTGGCAAAAGGCCTAAGAAGTGTTTTGCTTTGATGAGTTTGTCTATGGCCTCCGAGATCGGCGCGCGCGTTTCAGAGAAACGTGCGCGGGGGTCAATCTCGTCGAAGGCCATGGTTTGTCTGGCAAGACTTCACGAGGCGTCGGTGGTGGCGCTCCACGGAACTCTGCGACGGGCTCTCGTGTTCCCTATAGCATTGACCACGCCTGTATGTTAGCACGAAAGATACTGAAGCATTAAGATGAGGTTTTGCTGCATATGTTTTGGCTATCTAATGTTAAGACGCAAAGAAAAAAAATACTGATTTTGCGACAATCAATGCTAACATACGTTCGGTCACGTGAATTGTAAGCTCCGACACAGTGCCCGTGGTGGAACTCGGCCCTGGACTACAGGACTATACTGACAGACGGAATGCTGGTTTGATGAACACCAGTAGTTGGAAAGTGTGTAGCTCTTTAACTTTTGGTATGTCGGCGCCGCTGTGCAGTCTTGGGGGCCTTTTCTACCACGAGCACTATTTATCCGTTAATATTTAAAGCAACTGTACATTATTTCTTTTTGGGTGAGCCTTCTTTAGTCTCTAACCACTGTTCCAAAGCTATCGGTTAGCTCAAGACGCGCCTGTGTGTATTTCTGATATCCGGAATGTCGTCCCGGGTTCAATAGCAAGTTAGCGTCATATAATCAGATTTCGCGCGCTATGGCGTACATTCTCGACCACACATGAGCTCCCGAGATTCCTCTGTAGCACATGAGCGTTCCAATCTGATCAACCGATGCCTTGATCTGTAGATCAGATTCAGAGGAAGCGCTGTGTTGAGCGTAGCGATGGTTGTGCTTCGAATGTTACTTTCTTTTCCGGCACTAGCTTGCCTTATAGTGAGTTAGATTTGTGACTAACTCTTTCTGAGCTGCCTTGACCTTCACATCATTACTACACGGCAGTATAGACGTGCTTGATTTTCATCGAGTCAATACTCGGCAATGGACTGGGACTTTTTTTGCGTGTGCGTTTACACTTTTAACGCAATAATTTTATTCATAACTTTTTAACTTAGGAGGTTGTAAATGTCAGCAACCCTATATAACAGGAGGTCATAACAATAAAGGAAGTTGAAATGCTTATTAGTCAGCTTTCACGTCATGGCAGGGAAGAAAATTTCAGTAAAAATATCCTTATGATAATTAAAAGCCTATCCACTTGAAAACGTTCCATCTCAGTTTTCACTTTGCAAGCTGATACCGACTTGAAGGTGGTTCGTATCGTGGGCACTTGACACATGTGTCCAACCGTCGAACAAAGGGTTATTGCGAATGTTTCATTTCGGGAAGGCGTGTCATCCTCCTGCCCTTCACCCCAGTTCCCGACTACGCATGAGACGAAAGTACTGCGTAAATAGCGTCGTTAGCACGAGGTCTCGGGATCAAATCCCGGCCACGGTGGCCGCGTTTTGCCGGGGACGAAATACGAAGACACCCGTGTACTTAGATTTAGATGTCCGTTAAACAACCTCAGGTGGTCCAAGTTACCGGAATCCGCCAATACGGTGTGATTCATAATCCAGTTCTGGTTTTTGCACGTACAGCCCCATAATTCCACCAACACGTGAGGCTTACTCGAACTGCCAACATCCCTTAATGACGTCCTCGACAGTCACATAACTCTTGAATGCAAGTAAGTGTAAGGACTTTTGCGCGAGGCCTTTGAGTACGCGGGCACCCTTTTTGTCGTTCGTTACCTGCTTGTCTGCATTGCGCCTATATTATAAAGGCAGAACGGCAACATAATAGACAATATGGAAAACAGACAAATGCTGCATGCATTACTGCACAATATTCTTAAATAGTGGTCGTCTTTCACGCACGTGAATAAACCTGACAGGGTTTATTCACGGTTAGCTTTGACAACCAAATGCAAGTACTGTACACGTCATGCCCAAAGGTGTACCTGGCCCGGTGACCAGTAAATGTGGCGTGATATTGTGGGCAGCTTCGACCACAGCATGCTAAAAGACGACGACAAAGAAACCGTTCGCAGAATTATTGTGTCATGCCTTTTGCCCCAAAAAGCAAAACGAACTTGGTCATGCTTCCATCTTAATACCTAAGCACATCTTATCTCGATTTGCAGCTGCTGCTCTAGGCCATCAGTACGGAAAAAAATTGCAAGGGAAATAATAGAGGGTACCTCAACGAAACCAATAGGTGAAAATCAAAAGCCGTCCACGACAGCGTTTCTCGTGTACGCTGCGCAACGTTGGGAACAATTTTGCCCGGGCCTCCTATTTAGATACAGGAAAATTGAGAAATCGTCTTTCTCGGCGACTACAGCGCCAAATGTGATGAAGTTTGTTGCATTTAAAAGAACAATTTAAAATATAGTTACTGTTGCTTGCAAATGTTTGATTTAGGCCGTGATTTCTTTTAATAAAAATTGGAAGAAATCGTATATCATCAGAAAACGACATTACCTGTTCCTCCCCAATCAAAAAGTTTACCACAATTTCATCGACTGCTTCTAAAAGTACATCTAAATCGGACTAAATTGATATATTACACTTGACTCTAAAAAAACCACTCATTTGGGAATACAACTATAGCGAGACCATCGTAAACGATCTAACGAATTCACGTAGGATATAAATCAACATATCATATTTAACCGCTATGGATGCTCTCATGGATACAGTTTACAGAACTGCGATATCTATTCTGCGTGCAGACCTGTGACATTGTAAGCTTCGTGCTTCTCTTTATTTTTTTCAAGATTGCCAATTTTGGAAAATTCCTAATAAAACATCCGAAATTAATTCGTAATTTTGCTGCTCACATTCACTATAATGTAACAACCTCTTTCAACTGCAACGAATTTTATTAGAATTCGGCCAGTGGATATCTCAGAAATGCGTTTCTGCGTTTTACATGAATTGAATGGGCGACAATGGAGTCCTAGCCCGGTGACTTCCCAGCATTAAAACAAAGAGAAAAAGAAAAAAATGCCATGGCTGCCTTTAATAATAATAATATTTGGGGTTTTACGTGCCAAAACCACTTTCTGATTATGAGGCACGCCGTAGTGGAGGACTCCGGAAATTTTGACCACCTGGGGTTCTTTAACGTGCACCTAAATCTAAGCACAGGGGTGTTTTCGCATTTCGCCCCCATCGAAATGCGGCCGCCGTGGCCGGGATTCGATCCCGCGACCTCGTGCTCAGCAGCCCAACACCATAGCCACTGAGCAACCACGGCGGGTATGGCTGCCTTTCGGGAAGCCCCTGAAAAGGAGGGAATCACTCACCACTTGGTTTGCCTCGTCGCGGCCAAGTGTTGTTAGGATGACAAGTGTTTTCCAGCCGACGAGCGGCAACTCTTTATCAAGAAGAACACCGGCGGGACAAGCTTTGCGGTGAAGTTCAATGCGCAGGGATAGTTTTTTATTCGTTTACCTTTGTTTCGCTGACATCACTAGGTCACCGGGGGAAGTTTGAAACGTTTAATGTCACTACGCCATGCGGTGGCACTCCCGCGAACTAAATCCTGATGTCCAGAAAAGCTGAATATGGATCTGCTGCCTCTGTAAAATAAATCAGTTCTCAACAGAAACAAAAAACTGCGCCATGCTTGTCCAGGCCGCGTGGCGCTGTATGAAGCCCCGCCCCTATGAGCCTTGCCTTCATAAAAAAGAACAATGATAACAAGAAATCTGAAATATTCGAGTTTTCCAAGCTGTGTGTTAAGTCACAGATATGCACTGAGTACGAGTTTATATGTTTGTTTAAAGTCGCATTGCTTTCTTTATGCAGGTACCGGGGATACCGAGAGCCACCCGGTTCGGAAAACGAATACCAGCTCACCCTCACCTACTGGCACATATTCGCCGCCAGGCTTATCTTTGTCGTTCTGTTTGAGGTAAGCCCACACTCGTGAGCAAAGGTGTGTGAAGCTTTTTGTGAGGCATATGGAGTCAAAACACTAGTACACACGCACGCGCACACACACGCGCGTATCTCTTAAGGCGAGCTCCATCTGGTGGGGGTGCAAGGAACCCACCGGCGCGCACACTCCGCTGTGATTGGTTGGTCTATTCAGCCAATGAAAGGCCAGGCCGCAGCGCCCACGGTCACAAAACCCGCTGAGGGGCTAAACAAAGAAGAAAAAAAAAGTCCAATCGACCGATCTCAACACGTTCAGAGGTCGTGCACACCATCCCTGCCGGCGCCATGATGTATGTATACGAACTTGTTTTTCACTGTATTTTGGTTCAAGGCAACACTCACTGGAATGCCGAGTAGAATGAGGTTGATGAATTTCCCCAACGAATTATTAGGGGAGATAGGGGTGTATACGTCTCGTCTAACGACGAGGTTATCGTATTTTCACAGTTTAATCCCCTCTCCTTTAACCCCATAACCCGTGAAATAGAACGGTTTGTCACAAGAAAAAAAAAACGAAAACACAAATTTTCTTGAGCAACTTAAAGTACTATGTTGGGCGGGTTAGTGTGTAGCTAACAAAGGTAATGTGGCGTAACCAACATTACGTTTGTTAACAGTTCGTCTGCAGTCCGCTAAGGACTAAACCTACCGGTATCCATTGCAGCAGCGGTGGCATGTCGGAACTAGTTTTGAGATCGGTCTATTACTTGGTCACTTGGAATTGCGAATCCTACAGCCCTAGTTATGTTATGAAAATGCATTGTAATGTTTTTGTCACCTTCAGGTTTCTCACCTGTCTAGGTTGTCAAGAGATCGACTTTTTGGGATAGCAATAGACCGTCTATTTGTGATCCCCTGTGTCCACAGTGCACCGTAAAAAATTGGCTGAAGGCTTAGCTTGGTTAAGCCTGGAAGATTGCGAAAGCAATACCCTTGGCTGTGCCTTGGTTCGGCTGATGGTGTGGACATGGTTGCCGTTTGTTAAACTTATGGCTATACATCATCCGACGTAGCGCAAGGCAGCGCGCCTACCACTGCGAGGCGCCGAGCTGTAGCCCCATTTATCCTCCTAGCATGACGTCACACCAGCGAGCGCCCTCTGTCGGTAGCGCCGCAGCAGCGGCGCGCAAGGCTTCACCTCCACCATTGATGCCGCGAGCTGGGGCCCCATCTCTCGGTCTGGCGTGACGTCACACGGTCACGTGACGCGCAGCTGTGTAAGGAGGCGCCACGACCACCGATGTGCCGAAAGTGCGAGCAGTATTGCTTTCGCAATAAAATGTTTACACACCTATCGGCGTTTTCTTGTCGAAAGGGTAACACCCCTATCGCTAGGGCCTTCCAAAAAATTATAGAGGACGACAACGGAGCTCTAACTGGACGTGGTATGACAAAGGATGTAGTTGAAAACCATGTAATCATTCTTACAGCCTTGCGCACTCGGAAATATCCGACAGGACACTTTCACAAGGTGAGATATGAAGCTCTCCTGTCGGATATTTCTGTGCACCCAGGGCTGTCATAATAATTGCGTAGTTTTTAACTACGTCTTTTGTCATCGCACGTCTAGGCAGAGCTCCAAAGCTCCGTTGTCGGCCTCTATAAATTTTTGTAAGGCCTAAACGGCACACTCTTAATCAAATGTACACCTTTTGGGTCGTACCTTGCCGCACAGCAATAATCGTCATCAGCCTCGCTTGCGTTTTCTTTCTTGAAAGCGCTGCTCTCGGTACTTTCCTGTCGAAAATGCTCAGTCGTGCTGATAACGTGCATGGCGTTCGTGACTTGGAAGTACCGGGCTCGCGGCGTTAATTAAAGGAAGGAAGTGCGGACAAGATAGATGACGTTTATTGTGTGGCAAGATACGACCCAATAGGTGTAATATTGCTTAAAGGGACCCTGAAACGATTTTGGCGATTTTCTACAAACGTACTGAGTCGTTAGAGCAGGTCCTTCTGATCAATAATTGACACATCTAAGTGCTCTGCGTAAAGCGTGTAATTTATTATAAGGTTTTAAAAATGCACATCGCTGTCGATCGCAGCGCACTGCTCGGCGGAATTTTAAGCCGCCCCTACCCATATGATGCAAATAACCCATATTACGTCACATGGGCGAGCTATCTGATTGGCTGACCAGGGCGCGTGGTCGATAATTTTTCCAACTTTATGGTAAACAAATGATCTTCGTAATAGTTGGAATGTTAGTTAATTTGTTTTTATAAAAAGAAAGTAGCATAAAGAGAATGCACAAGAACAATTTTTCAGTACAACTTAAGCACTTCCGGCACACAGCAAGTGTCGTCTGCTTGTGTTACAACGTACTCCATTTTGACGAGAGCTCCGCGTCACAGTTGGTGTCAGTCTTTTCGCGAGCACTATGATTCGACTTTGTTGCCTTGTGGGCTGCAAACGTAGCGACTGGCAATATGTCAAGCTGCGACATCGTGTCCCTCTGCAAGGCAGCGTACGAGCGAACTGGCTGCTGCGCAGGATTTGCGCGTTTGTGGCCGTCACTTTACACCGGAAGATTACTAACGCAATAGCGTTTCGCGAGTCCCGTATTAAGGCAAACGTAAGCGCAAGGGGACAGGATCTGGCCGCTTGATTGTGCCGTAACGGCATGAGCCGAAATGAGCAGAAGGGCAAATGTGAATGGTCTGCACGGTGCAGCCACCTGGTGGCATAGAGCTCAACCATACACAGTAGCAGCAACGAAGCGTTTCCTTCTTTGCTGCTGGTGCGTACTTTTCGCAGGAGTGTAATCATCAACACGTTGTTTTTTTAAATGTTTAAAATGTTTTACACTTCGTTAGAGCAATATTAGCGCTTTGTTTGACTGGTTAAGCGCTGCGCCAACAAGTGTCTGGACCATGCAGACCGATCAGACCGCTCACGTACGTCTACGCCAAAGTTCCGTCATCAGCTTGAGTTTATGCCTCCAGTCATTTGCCGAAATGACCAGCTTGCCTGTGGTTAACGGAATACCAGACACGTTCGGCGCTACGACAGAATGCTCGCAACGCACGCTGCTTCGATAGCTCTCACTTGGGGTCGACAGCCAAGCAGCTAGCGGAGAGGTTTCGCGCGGGCGGGGGCGGTCTCCAAAACACCCGGAAGTCGACGATGTGACGTCGCATCGTGACGCAGGGCCAGTGAAGGCGGAGCTTAGCCCCGCTCGCTCGGCGGACGAGTTGAGGAGGAAAAGCATGGCTGGGGAGGAGGGTAACTTATAATCGCTTGTAGCTCCATTAATACGTAACGCTTCACTTAAATTGTGGTGCGAATGTTCTACTTAAGCTGTACCCTACGCGCCTACAAAATTTGTCCGAACCGTTTCAGGGGCCCTTTAAGAGCGTAGAATGTGTAGAGTGTGTGTTAGAGTGTGTAGAGTGCGACAAGAAAACAGCCTTAAGGGTGTAAACATGTTTACAGTGTACCCTGAAAAAATATCGCTAAGCGCGTTTACAGTGCGTTAACGCAAAATTGTGTGCATAGCACTGTTCCTCATTATGCAATTCCTGAATGCAGAAGCTGTGCTGATAGTACTCTGTACCACCATGACAGTCTTTCGGTGCATGATTAAACTGAGATCACGTGGACGAAAGTATAGACCGAGTGTGTCCCATTGTTCTAGTGTTATTTCTGCGCAGAAATTTTGCCAAAGCTTTGCATTTTAAGCTCGCCTAAATCTGTACCATGATGATAATGATGGTGATGATGATGAGATGACGATGATAGTGATAATCCATTGGCTTCCCTTTTGAAATAGGGCGGCGACAAAAGCAAGCACTTCTTTCGGTTAACTTGAAGAGCCGGCTGAGGACACGAAGTGGAATTTCAGCTAGAGTACTGTATGGGTCCGGACCCAGTGCTCTCCTAGGCCAGGCTCTGGTCGAAAGCCACGGCCTCGGTTTGGGCACAGACCCATTCGCTGATGGGCCTAGGTTGGGCCTTCGAGCATTCGTGGAAGCTTTGTACACGCTCGCATATCCAAGGCAGTCTGTGTGGTGCTTAAGTTACTGGTTGTAAAAACTGGCTCTTAATTATGTCTTAGCTTTACTAAAAGAGAAAAAAAGCGAAACAGCTATTCTAATTGTTTTCTTGTAAAGATTATTATTTTTAGTTTCAACAAAAAGCAAGCTTAAATTGTTGTCGGTAAGGAAACAAATTATATACTAATAACTGTTCTTGGTGCGATCTCATTGTTGGCGTTTTTGCGATCGCACTACTTTGTTGTTCTCAATGCGATTATTTTAGTGGAATTTCCTCATATTGCTTCTTTTCATTTATTGCACCACATTGATGATTGCCTTATTGTCGCTGCAGTACCCATGAATGGCTTCCACCTGAAGAGCATTGGCAATGTTATTTGTGGACGTTCAATTTATAAATGGGGTGTGCTTCGTTGCTGCCTCGACAGGGTTGGTGTGGCAGCCCATTTTATTCCTACAATATTTTCACCCTTAAGTTAGAATATAGGCGTTTGAACGTTCAGCTGGTTTTCACATGGCATAATTTTAAGCTCTTCTTGCTGCCAGAAGTGTTGAGAGAAACCATTATATTGCAACAGGAATTTGAAAGCAAAAGCAGGTGCGTGCGTGTAGTCGAAACTTTCTAATAACAAATCATATAGTGTCCTATTCGATTGGATCGTGGAACCGAATAGTCGCTATTCGTAAATGCGAATATTTTTCCAATACCTTTGGAATATTTCGAAACGTCAGCTGCATCCAAATAAACATAAAGATAGATCAGAAGTACGGTAAATGTTCATCCCAACGAGCATAGTACAGACATAAAACAGCAGAACTTGCATAGTGAAGCAGGCCACGTCGTATAGATAGCCATAGTTTACAGGCTCTACAACAATCATTCGCACACAATGAATAGTTTTGTGCATGCCAAGAATTTTTTTGCTTCTAATGCTCTATTTGTATTTTCAATAAACTTTATTTATTAAGATTTTATAAATATAAAATTTTAAATAATATAAATATAAAATATAAATTATAAATTATAAATATAAAATTATAAATAATAATAATATTATTATTATAATAGACTTTACAAATGTTAAAACTTAAACGCTGTTTTATGTAATTGTATAATAAAGGCTGTCCATTATTCCAAAATTAATAGAAGTTTATTTGATATTCGATCCGATTCCACACTATTCGATTTGTATTGGATTCGGGCTCAAGGATCACTCCTAGTTACTAAAGGCACGTTCATACCACCGCCGTCCGACTACAACTACATCGACGAGCACGCGCCCCGGGCACGTTGGATTACACCAATGGGGTATGTAGATAGGCTGGCTTAACGTAGAGATGAGCAGTGCGTTCAGCTGCAAAAAAGCTTCGTAGCCATGCCATGCAAAGCCACTCTCATGCAGGGTGCGAGAGTGGCCTAGCTGGTGCTCCATCTTGTTCCGCACTCTGTAACGATAGTGATCGCGCTCCGCTCCGTCGGCTGTGCCCGAAGCCAGGGCATCGTCCGGGCTTCCACTGCTGGCATTGTGCGCAGCAACATCAGCGCCACCCTCTGAGAAACTGTTTGCTTAGCACGGCGTGATGCATACACTGGTCTGAGTGGAAAGGACAGCAAACGTCAAGCTATGTTTAGCGCTGACCAAACGCCGGCACTTCTACCCAATTCTATGTCGGTCGCATCTCGTGCATCATTTATAGGCGACTCCGGTAAGGCGGGTTGCCGAAATTCCTTGTAGCGTTGTGGGACACTCCGTCTATTTGTTAGCACACTGCTATTGCTACGAATCAGCAGTGTTCCTGCATGCTGCGCGCGCCTTCTCACTTCCGCGTGTGGTTAGAACCATGGAGAAACGAACAAGTTAGGAGGGAGAATCGCGCAACGCGATTGAAGCCAAACTTGTCGGCCCAACACGTAATCGCAATTGAAAGTTCGCCGTTGGTTTTAGTGTTCCCGCTCTGCAGGCAGAGTCACGGCAGTGTGGTCGAACAGGCGGGCACCGAATAAAAAAAAATTACGACCATTCTACTCTGTGAAGATGGAATGGCAGCAAAAACACTTCCCTTTCGTTTGAGAGCTTTGACAGTCGTCAGATTTCGCTGCCATTCCATCTTCACAGAGTACAATGGTTGTCATTTGTTTGAAGTGCCTGATGATGGGAGTTGATGTGTTTGAAGGGATGATTTACTACAGACAGTCGGTGATGTTCGATTGAGACTCTTTATTTTGTCCGGGTAGTCATGATTGCTTTATGATCACTGTGATATACACTGAGTGGTTCGACTGGCACCCTAGAGAGGTTCTTGATTAGAATCTAATCAGTGCACATCCGGTGAAGCGTGGTAGGCATCATGGCGTAAGAGTAACATTGCACCATGTATTGAATCATTTCTTCTATGGATTAGAAATGTCCACGTTCAAGTCTCCGTTGATGATAACTGGTGTGCTATCATCTTTTCTAACCCACTGGAAATAACGTGTTCATATGTTCCTCGATGTCGGACTTGGAAGTAGCGGGTGAGATGTACACCGTGAAGACCACGATTCCTTGTTCCATTTGTATAGCGCAAACATCCGCACAGTCGGTGGCGTTTCTGTTCATCCCAAGATCGAACGGTTGCGCCTGAATGTCGTTCATTACGTATTTAGCAACACCTGCAGCGGACGACTCCGCCCGGCGATGCCACACGACTCAGGTGTAGCCGTTGAGCTGGACGAACGAGTCTTGCCACGTTTCCGAAAGACACAGGACGGGTATTTCGTTAAGGATTGCATCGCGATTGAGATCTTCCGTATGCAGATTCACTGAACGAATGTTCAATGCCGCAACTGAAATCGTATGCGGTTCTTGCGGCAGTGCTTGGCAAGTCTTGGTTTTCATAGGCAGGTAATGATTTTCCAAACGCTTGAATTCGTCTTGCAGAGCTGTGCCCTAGTTTTCGTCTGGATGGTGAAACGTGTGGTCTCCGTTCGCATTCATGAGGGAGAGGTGGTTCACGTCCGTGCAACAGCTCAGAGCCACGTACATAAAGCCCTCTTTGGGTCCCACGTGTGACAAGAATGGTGCAAGGGCGCGTCACAGGTTCCCGAGCCCAGAGGGGTATGTGCCATTGAGCTTGCACCCTTTCTCCACTATAACTAGGGTCGGCCCACATGATGATTTTTTATGTTGCCGGACGCCGAAAAATCTACGGAAGGTTAGTCATGTACAGCTTTCGCGGTAACTCTACTTGCATGGCCACAGCGAACCAAACGTTTCAGCAAATCTCGATTCTTGCTCCGTGATCTCGACGGACGAATGGACGTTTTGGGTCACCATTGAGCAAAGGTACTGGCCTCACAGAACGTTTGCTTGACAAAGCTGGCTGTGTGACGTAATGCCCTCCCCTAACTTTTTCGTTCCTCCATGGCTAGAACACCGTGCGAGGGATCTTTTACTCCTCCGGGTAAAACCGCCGCTTTCGTTTACAAGTGCTTATAATTATTGGTGTTTAGAACACATGGTGTATGTTGCTCCCATTACCGCAGACCATGTTCGTGACGTGAGTTCTGTCGGTCTTTTTTTTTTTTCAATGCTTTATTGTGACTGCCGTTTTTATTGTAATGTCCTTGGATGCACCAACTAAGCAAAAGCAGTTTTAAGGCATGTACGCTGAATTCCTCCGGCGGACCCGGGATAGGTCCATTTATACAGATGTTGAGCACGGGCTGGGCCTGGGCTTCAAACGGCGGGCTGGGCCCGGGCAACGAAAGGTGAGCCACATAGTGCTCCAGGTTCAGCACAGCACAGCTCAGTGGAGGCATCCTATATACCGAATACTTGCCGGATTACCGGAAGAAATGGCCCCGATGAGCTTAGGCTGCTGGCAATTTTTTGCGCCGCTATATTTTAAGAAAGCACGCAGCACTTGTGTTGCAGCGACCACCGACTGCTTATTGTATTTATCTGCTGCCATAAACGTGCGGAAAGTAAAGGTCAGAACCAATTTATCTGAGTTTCTCATTTTTCTAGCAAAATGTTTGTGAATTCTTTCATGTAAAATTACTTTATATCTTTGAATTAAAAGAACTGTTCATATATAAGCCCGTCTCTGGATTTTATTGCCTATTGCGTTCATATTGCCGTAACTAACGAAATATCGAATTCATAGGTCGTTTCCCCCTTATTCTTTTAGCTCAAAAATATTTTAGCATTATGGTTTGTTACAGCGTAACGAGGTGTCACCAGCGACTCTGCTGTTTAATGCGTCTAACTGGACAGGTCACGACGATCCATGTCCAGGAATATCGGACATTGCGTCTTACACAATTTGTTGAACTTCACCGCGATACACGAGCGTAACTCAACGGGCGGCATTCTCAAAAATTATATTTCAGAACGCCTACCGCGTTTCCACAAATTTTCCTTAGCAACGTCGCGAGGGCACTGTCTTCCGATACCACACCCACTTACGAAACTTATTCGACAGGGAGCACCAAGTGCTGACAAAGCACCGTAAATGCGTACGTTACGAAAAGGAAGTACCCTGACGACGTTGCTATTTGAAACTTGTAGCTCGGAGCATCTTATCAAACATATATATTTATTTCAAATTTCTGCCCTCCATTAAGTGAACTAGTGTATTGCGTAAGTTAAGGTAATCTATTGCGGCGAAGTCCAACTGATTCTCCAAGGGCCAATTTCAATATTTCCCAGGTATGACCTGGGAAATATTGACCTGACCTGAGTGTGTGCACTGATATTTGAAATCATTTTGCTGAAAAACTACGCGACTCGTTACCGTTCCGTTAGGTGCACGTGACCGTAGTGCCCACATCAACGTAGAATGTACAGTCCCGGAGAGAATATTATGGACCATGAAATCTAAGAAAAAGTTGAATATCTCCGCAACCTCACAACGCAATCTTGTATTTGCATTTCGGACCTCGACTAGAATATGCTAACTGGGCAGTTTTACTGGTTATTGCTACAGGCTGCTCGGGAACTGAACGTTTTCGGAGATCCCGTGGTCCATTTTATTCTGTCCGCGACTGTACATTTCGTTAAAATCCGAGCACCTAAAATAAATACTAGCTGTCGTCATTTTACACTCGCAATTGTTTTTGGTTATTATTTTTTTGCGCATGCGCAGCACGTGGTCTTTTTCATAACGGGTCTCGTGGCCGCTCTCATACCGGACGTGCCTCAGTCAGTGCAGCAGCGGATAAGGCGGGAACAGGTCGTGGCACAGAATCTGATCGCCGGCCTGCACAGCGACCAGCGCGCTCAGTCCCAGCAAGGATCCAGGAGTAGCTCCTCCAATGTCAGCAAGTGATCGTCACCAACTTCAGGACCATCGCTGCCAAGACTATCCCGCAATACAAGTGTGCTCATCTAAGAAGAAGTGGAGGAGTTCGCTTCGAACTGTTGTTCCTGAAGCAACATGCTCCGGTCATGCTGCAATGTCTCGGCGTAGACAATTTCGAAGAAACAAGCGTTTGAGGATTTATGCGTCAGAATAAATTAATGACACTGAGCCGGCAAAAGTATTTTCAAGGTTTATTTGGCTCCGCCCGCAGGGCTTTGTTCAAAACATTATTTATTTATTATTTGCGCGGTTTACAACCTCGCGAACTTGCGCACAGCCCAGCGTGGTAGGTCGTCTGGTTGGTTGCCCGCCGAAGGTGAGAAATGGAAACATGAAAGGAGAATCTGGCCCTGCACGATGGCGGAGTAACGCCGACTTCTGGCGTCACTTAGCTTCACAGGGAGTGACGTCAGGGCCCCTCCTTAGATTTTGCTTTCTCCATGTCCATATTTTCGGTCGCTTTCATGCGCGGCCGCGCCGTGCGCAGTAGCCGCCGGAGTAGATCCCCTCCCCCACTCCCTCCCCTTCCCTCCCCCTGGTGCCTCGCGCGCGACAGAAGACGGTGCGCTTCCTCCCCGCTTTCCTCTCTTGCGTGCGCGAGATGGAGCCGCAATCTTCGGGGGATCCTAGCATGTTTCACTCGCGGATACAGCATACGGGGCGCGGCGACGATAGAGAACTCTACAGAAATAGAGAATTCTGCCGGCATACCGACCCTTTCAGCAAAGCAGTTTGCTCCGGAGAAGCGAGATGGCGGTTTCGATGGCGCGCTGCCAAGGTCCCTAGATAAAACAAATTTACGCGCCGCACGTTGCCTCAGCGAAAGCGCACGAATACGAAACCATTACCTCTTCATCCCTGCTTCTCTGAGATCAGCTGCCCGGAAATGCAATTGACTTTTCGCTCACGCGCTGTGCTCCATTCATGTTGCAAAATGTGGAGCGGTGGAGTGCATGCATGCGCAGTAGTTGGCTGCAAATATTGACTTGCCTATAAGGAATGGAATGAATCTGCGTATCCACTTTCACGGACCCCTGCTAAATAAGGACTGCCTCTGCTGCCGGCTCTTCGCGGTTTACAGCTTCCCTCGATGAATAAAAAGGTCATTCATCAGCCAGGGTTGTATCGCTAACCTCCAAGGAAAGGATTCCTATCCCAGAACGTCTGCAAGAGTAAGTACCGCTCGTTACACAGTGAAAAAGGCCGTAACGCAGTTCCTTGCGATATAGTAAGTTTCTCACACGTTATTTAGACATGTCCTCCCCACGTCACACGCGAACTCAGCTCACTCTATCGCTAACGTCTCAATAAGTGAACGGGCGCATACTTGAATCAATGCGCTGAAGCTTGGGTGACGGCATTTACACGGACAGCACGCCAATGTTCAAAGCTGAACGTTTGGTAACTTGTTGGATCTGGAGGACAATCCCAATTGCTGTCCCCCACATATTTGGACTTTGCCGTTGGGTGCGGGAGTTGGCCGAGGTTGAGGAGGACTTTCATATTAAAATTTGAGGTTTATTTACATTATTTACAGTTAGAGTACAAAGAAATTAACAGTTATAAAGTCATTACGGGCCGGCAGCAACTCGAACGCTGCGGCCCGTGGTAAGAAGCTTGAAAGAGATGAATGAAGGAATGCTCTCTTGCTGCTCCCCGCCTCTGGCTTTGTACCCCTTCGGTGCCTCGAGGCGACGTCACGTTCGGCCAACCGGCGAGCCCGCTCAGGTGGCGTCATTTTCGGCCAATGGTAGGCGCCCGTGCGAATGTAAGTCACACCCGGCGCAGAGGGTCGCTCCATTGTCTCCACCTGTCCGAGGGAGTACTTCTCTGCGGTATTGCCTTCCTGGTCTGCAACTGCCGTCACAAAGGCGGATGGGGGGTTGCTGCCAGGGCTTTGCGGTGCATTGTAGCCGTCTTGCCTCGCGGCTGGCAAGCGCCGTCACAATAGGCGGATGGGGGGAGACGGGTTGTCTTCCAGGGACCTTTCAGAGCTGCAAAGCGGCTTTGCTCGGGACCCACGTTACCTGAAACCGTGCCAGGTTCCCGCTACACTTTTGGGAAAAGCCAAGCAGTGAATAGCTCCACATGCAGATCATGAAGTGGGGGACGCCAACTTGTTTGGACGTGCTGGGCCTCGGAAACGTGGTAGATGTGCTTCTGAGTTCCTTAATTAGGTGTGACGCGATTCGATGTGGTCTGGTGAACTCGAAGGAGGCTCAGGAAAAGGTCCCATATCTAACACTCTCCACACTGTAAGCGACCGACGAGGGACATTACGCATTTGCTACAAGCTATTACAAAGTATAGAACATCTACGTTGCAAGGGTTGTTCTCCGAAATAGTAGATCTATCGCAACTTAGCCCACCCGCGAGCGATCAGGCAGAAAATAAAAAAGATTGTTACTGCCCAGGGAACTTACCGACTCAAAAGCGTTACAAGGCGCAGTTTAGAAGTATGTGCTAAATAAAGAATGAAGAGCTAAACGCACTGATACTCACTCAGTTTGTAAGCGAAAAGTTCGGATAGCTTGGGATACATCTTTAGCCCCAGTTATAGTACACGCACGGTAGACGCTGCTCGCGCTGTTTGGGGAAAGCGTAATGAGTAGCGGAAGCGCTTACATGTCCTCTGAAGCGGTGGCCAAAGCTTCGAGTGTCGTCCATCTAGTCATCCTCTACGATATCCGCGGAAACAAAGGTTCGCAGAGCTTCACCGGCGTCATGTACATCTATTGTAAACACAGAGGCAACGGAGGCAGCTGGGGCAAGCAATGGACGCGTCACCACGTGACCAAACGTAACAGCGCCCATGACATCGTCGTGAAAAGGGTCTGTAAGTAGGAGCTTATGCTACTCTGCATAAGGAAGGAGATCGGGGACACAGAAGCCCTAGGAGGAGGAAAGCGAAAAAGGAAATAGAAACTAGAAAAATGTGATCATTGTATATGTAGATGACACAAAGTTGATTGGTGTTATAGTTTCTCATGCTATATAGTTTATTGCTTTAAGCGGTATTAGCCTAGAGAGGGAGAGAATAAACATCGTTATTTAGGGATTCTTCAAGCGTTATCTCTGGGGTGGTCTCCGCTTTCCAGGAAACAATAGGCTTTCGCCGCGTCGACAGCCCTCACTACCAGCTGGCGCTTGCTTGCGAGGGTGGAGTTGTTTATAAGGCTCTCTCCCAAATCTTAGGTGTGTAGTATAAATTGGCTGTGTTAAGGGGTGATTCCGTACAGCTCCATACTACGCGTTAAAGGATGCCCTGTGCTCCACAAAAGTGGCAAATTGGAGAGGACATTTAGAGGGTGAAATGATAGATGGGCGCGCGGGGAACCTGTTGGTTCTGAGATCCCTGAGACTGTGGTCTTGACCTTTGGTTAGCTTTCTATGCGGAGGTGTGAATCTTCTATGACACAACCTATAGTGCATGATGAGAAACTAGAGGGTGAAGGTGCCAGGGCTCCTGCGTTGCGCCAGGGGCTTGGTTAGTGAAACCTCGAGCCGCGAGATGAGCAATCTCGTTGACTGAGATGCCATCATACGCTGATACCACACGATCTTTACTCGTCTGTAAGGGGCGGCAGGTGTCTCTGTGGAGTATATGCCAGCAGGTTGGGTGAATTCTGCCGTAAGAGAAAGTGCGGCACGCTTGCTGGGAGTAATTTATTCTGGCAGTCAAAATTTTCTCTCTCAACAAGGCATTGATGAATATTACACAGAGTCTGGCATGACGACTGACGGCCGACGCAGCTAATCCAGCTGAAAACATATGTAGCTGTTAGTGAATTAAATAAACTGCTGACACCTAAAAACACACTGGGAAACGCGTTCGGGGTATACCGACCGCGCCGACAGCAGCATGATGCCTCGAGGTATTATGCTCACTCGTAAAATTATAATGAAGTGTCAAACCTACACTTTCCTCACAGAGGCGCCTGTGTATCCCCAAGACCAAGGACTCTATCAGGGGTTCAGGTACGTAAACACACCCAGCTTCCGTCACCGTGTCTGGGACTGTAGAGCCTTCTCGAATCAGCCGAGCTGCGCCTCACGGCATGACCATATGTTCCCATGAGAAATTGATATCTTTCAGAGAAAACAAAGCCGTTAAAATGTCACTGGCTTTATTGCGGTACGGCCGAGAATTTGCGATTCTCCATAAGAAAACTCGCAGCTTCTTCCGAAAGGTGAAGCATCGAATGGGATAGCAAATTAGTAGACAACTATGCGAAGTAAGGACAGTAGATTTATCGGCCGTGTAAACTAGGAAACATGCCTTTACCAGCTGTATCAACAAGCATGGTGGTAACGCGAACACGCAAGCATGAAAACATCATACTCGATAAGCGCGGACACTCGCCGTCGAAAACGCTGGACACTGTAGCGAGCAATCGCGGCAGCAGCAGCAAAAGAAGTGACCTTCGTGCGGTTTATTGCTTCAACGCGAGAGCCGCGAGAGAACAGCGCGCAGAAAGGTACGAGGCAGCAGCAGATCCTGTTCGAGATACGGCGCGGCCGACCGCGCCCGGCCGGGCAAAGCGCACGCTTTTTCGCGAAGTCGAAGCCCTCTCCCCCTCCCGTGCTGCGACCCCGCTTTCCTCCACATATGGCGCGCGAGATTGTGCCGCCATCGTGAGTGACCTTTGCTCCTGGTCGCGAAATGCGCAGTTGCTGCCGGAGCACAACGCCGCCCCCCCTCTCCCTCCCTTCCTCTCATCCCCCCACGGCTGATCGCGCGACGGAAAACGGCGCGCTTGCACTCCGCTCTCTCCTTCTCGCGAGCCAGATTGAGCCGCGATCGTCGGCTTCCCCCGCATGTCTTCGCTGTCTCGTAGAGTAAACGACGCGCGGCAACGGTGTCTTCAGACATGCAGCTTATAGGGAACATCACGGCGACGGCAAAAATGCGCGTGCAGTGTGCATGTAGTTGATACCGCAATGGTATGCGAGGAAATTCTTGTTGCGGATCCAGAGTGCCACCTCTCTCCTCCCCTTTCTTAGCACGTCTGCCCTTCCCCCAAGTTGGTCGCGCGCTGTCCTTTTCGAAATGAATTCATTCCATCATCGCGTAATGGCTGCAGGGACGACTCACTATGTCACTTAAAATCCGTGAACGCCACGATAATACGTGCAGCCGTGGTGTGCGTTCTTTCTTTGTGCCATTGCGTAGTCTTTATTTCTGTGCTGAGTTATCGCAGTTTCGTTGTCATCACTGTAGTCGTCGCGTCGTCACTGCTGTCATGACGTCATTTTTGTTTTGCAAGCTATCGTCATATTGGGCTTCGGTTTTCGACTTTATGTACTTTTTCTTTTTTTGGTGTCTGAATTCCGAAAGACAGTAACTGTGCAAGAACATAATTCTGTTCAGGGTCGAACAGAGAGAGCAAGTAATAAACATCAACAAAAATCGGTGAATTACACAAATGAGTGTAATATGTAATTGGATATATTCAGGAGTTTTCTCGAAAGTTTACGAAAACGGTAAAGCAAATGATATAGAAACGTGGCCCTAATGACCTAGATGTCGCCAAAATGTCATATTGCCAAAGCACTTTGGCAAAGGGAGAAACGTCGACACATGGTTGGAGACCCTATCAGTCAAACTTAATGAGTAACAGAAACAAGTTAGATCACTAGGCTGATAGATCACGAGTTAAAGTCGAGTAATCTTCGAATGACTATTGAAGTTTGCGTCCTCAGGAAATAGATTCGCTGGATTGAGCGGAACGATAAGAAACAAAACATGTGAAGTTTCAGTAGCTCGAAAATCTATCGTCAAGTTTGGAACGTCGCGCGGTGGCAGCTGGAAGAAGCGGCTTGTGCCAGTCCTCAAAATGATGCTAACAAGGTATCAGCGGCGACACTTCGATGTCACAAAGTGCCGCGCGTTTTCGCAAAGTCGGAGCAGCCGCTCTCATTCCCGACGTTGCTCATCGGCTGGCATTTGAACGCGATTGAGAAGTCGGCGCTGTGCCTGGTAGGCCCATTCACCCAACCGCGGCTGTCGTCTCTGCTGCATCGGAAGTAGGCGTAACGGGCGTAGAAGAACTGCGCCTCGGACATGCGGTACAGGCTCCAGGCGAGTTTCGTTCGAAACCACTCGGTCCTTGCGGGATCCCCGCCGGCAGTGCTCGAGGCTGCGACACTCGCGGCTATCCTCAGGCCCATGGTCAGCGCAAACAGGTCGTCCTTGTAGTCGTACATGGACAGCCTCTCTGACTTCTGCACGCATTCCCTACGTCGGAGAGGTGATAGCGGACAGCAGGAAAAAAAAACATCTTTAGTAAAGCCAGTTCAGTCTCAAAAAGGTAGCTTAGTCGAAATGGCACATTTTACTCATGTAAAGTAACCAACGTGATGTAGTATAGGCAACAGCAAAGCGGAAGCTTTCGGTTACTTCAATGAGGCAGCATTGTACAGGACGTTACCGGGATTCAGCCATACGAGTATGTAGTACGATTACTCCCGCAAGTAAGGGGAAGGAAGCATAGTACAGGCAACTAGTGACAAGAAGTCGCGAGCAAAGAAGCGCCCTGATTGGTTAGTGCGTGTGCTGACGTCGATAGAGCGCTAAGGGGAAAGGAAGAAGGGTGCACGCAATGAGCAGGAAGGAGGCCAGCCTATCTTCCTGCCGTTGATAGATGACGTGGCGTGAGTGATGACGTCGCTAATTATCAGGCACGGTGGACACAGTGGGCGTGGGTTCGCGCACGTAGAGTGATGAGAGTGTTATCCAGGACACTGTCAAATTCTGCCACATTTTCTTATTTGCCATCGTGAACAGATTTAGTAGACCCGCACTCTTCCAACAGCTCCTCTGGTTGGCATAATACGCCAATTTGGCTGAATTGGACTTTTATAAAGAATAGCACCATTGCTGGCTTGATCGATCATACTCGTTATATTCGGGAGCGAACATAACGAGGTGTGATATAGCACACGGAGTACATCATGATGTGAAATGTCAGCAACCCGCATCCTGCATGTAATTGGCTAGAAGGGCGTGGCATAGACGCAGTTAGCGGAGGCTATGTATGAACGTGCACCGTTTCGGCGTTACGTTGTGAAATGGCGAGACACATTCTGCGTATTTAACAGCTTTGGCTGGCGTTGCATCAATCGACACGGAGGGACGTGACAAACGACGAAATGGGAGCCGATGGAATCGCTGAATGTGCGTTGACTTTAAGGGACAGTGTCGGCAGCAAGCCCACACTATTGTATCACCGTGAACACATGCACCGGGCAGGCCCCATACATGCTACCGCATATATCTCACTCAATAAACGCTTCCTAAGTGATTTTGGCAAACTTTAACACCCAAACTCTGACGAATGAGGCTAGCTTAGCAGAAGACTGAGACTATGCATGTGACATAAGCTTTCCAATGGACCCTGTCAGGTTTAGTTATGACGGAATTATCAAGATAATTACCAATTTGAAAATCTCCTCTTCTTGCGGGCCTGATAACATTAACACCAAAGTCCTGAAGAATACTAAAGTGCACTACGCAATTTTTTTTACTGAGGATATGTGACAGTCGCTTGAAACAGGAGATATACCGCATGAATGGAAACTGGCTAAAGCGATTCCACTCCATAAATCTGGCGACAGGCATTCACCCTTCAATTATCGTCCCATATCAATACCTTCCATTTCCTGTAAAATCATGGAGCATATATTATTTTCTCAAACATCTGGTTTTCTTGAATCATTTTCGTTTTTCACGCCTACACAACATGGTTTCAGGAAACAGTTTTCCTGTGAAAGACAGTTATTATCTTTCAGTAATGAAATTTATTCCATTCTACATGAAGGTTCAGAGGTCGGCGTCATCTTAGATTTTTGCAGGGCTCTCGATAATGTGTCCCATAGTCTGCTGTTGTATAAGCTTGCTCATCTTCATTCCGACCCGAATGTTCTAGCATGGATTCGTTGCTTTTATCTAATCGCTCGCAGTTTGTCCACGTTAACCATCTTCAATCATGTTCAATGCCGGTTACGTCTGGGGTACCACAAGGATTGGTACTCGGACCCTTGTTATTCCATATGTGCAGTAATTATCTGCCAAACAATATGAAATATTCTATCAAACTCTTTGCAGATGATTGAATACTATACCGTGAATTTAAAAACACTAATGATGTCCACTTATTGCAAGTTGATCTTAGCTGCGTTACTGATTGGTGTACTAAATGGAAAATGGTTTAAACGCATCAAAATGCAAATCCATGTGCTTCTCACGTCAAGGCGTCGCGCTATCAGCCTCTTACAGCATCAACAATGCTTCGTTGGCCCCGATTACCTCGTATAAGTACCTCGGTGTACATCTGACATCAAATTTATCCTGGAACTAGCATATCACCTACATCACTCGAAAGGCAAACCGCATGCTCGGGTACATAAAAAGAAACTTTTCTAATGCACCCCTTTGAGTCAAACTCCTTCTTTATAAAACACTGGTTCGTTCAAAGCTTGAATACGCCACGTCGATATGGGACCCTCAAGCTAGGTCACCTATATCTGTGTTGGAAGCTGTTCAGAACCATGCCGCTCGTTTTATCCTCCCCAACTAGACCGCACATCAAGTATCACACTAATGAAAAACACTTTGTCACTACCATTATTTTCATTGCGCAGAAAAATTTTAGGACTCTGTACTCCTTTAAGATCTACAGTCGGAATCATGTTTTGAAAAACGCCTTGCTCCTTCCACCCACCTACGTTTCATCGCGCATTGACCATCCACAAAAAGTGGGCGTTCCACCTTGTCACACTACCGCCAGCTTAAATTCTTTCATTCCAACTACGTCATTCGAGTGGAATCACTTGACAGCAGATGTGGCAATCGCTGATGATCTCAAGCATCTGAAGAAAAAGTGTCTGCATTTCTTGTTTATGACATGTCTGCCCTTCGTTTTGTGGTCCCTCATGAACCCTGTGTTGCTGATTTCTAGTTTGCCTTGTTGTTTTCTTTTCTCGTTTTTTAAATTTTAGCTTTCCGTGGATGTGCACAATTGGTCAAACCTGTATAACTGAGTACACTGAGCTATATGTAATGCTATGAGCCATGAATGCATTTGCATTTTTTGTTATCTGTGTTATTGTATGTTTTGTTCCACTCCCCTCAATAATGCCCGCAGGGCCATAAGGGTACTTCAAATAAATAAACAAATAAATAAATAAATAAATATTTCAAGAAATATCAGATATTCTGTGGGATACCATTAGCCTTAGCGAGATTAGAAGAACTGGTGAAGCTTCTACAGTGCTAACGGCTATGTGCTCTGCTATAGAGGTCCCCCAGACAAGCAATGCGGGGTAGGATTTTTAATCCGTAAGGGCATAGCCGGCAACATTGACGAATTCTACAGCATTAATGAGAGGGTAGCAGTAGTCGTAATCAAACATAATAATGGGTATAGATTAAACGTAGTACAGGCCAACGCTCCAACATCCGGCCACGATGATGATCAAGTATATCAGTGTTATGAAGATGTTGAATTAGCGATGAGAAAAGCGCAAACTCAGTGTACTTCAGTAATGAAAAAGTTGGGAAAAAGCAGACTGGTGAAGAAGCAATTGGCAACTATGGCGCCGATTCTATAAGCGCTAGAGAAGAGATGCTGGTGGAATTCGCAGAAAGGAAGAAGCTGCGAATAATGAACAACTTTTTCAGGAAGCGCAGCAACAGAAAGTGGACGTGGAAGAGCCCTGATGGTGAAACAAGAGATGAAATTGATATCACACTCTCTACCGATCCCAGCATAGAAATTATAGGTAGGGTAAAGTGCAGTGAATATAGGTTATTGAGGGCTAGTATTCACCTCAATTCAGGTCAACCTTGAGGTAGTAGGATTAAAGACAAATTTAGGCTGGTACTAGGAAGCAAATATGCAGTCTTTGAACAGAGAAATGAAGATGACATACAAGTAATGAATGAAACCATAATTAGGCTGACTTCCGAGGCAGCAATCGAAGTGGGAGGCAAGGCGCCAAGGCAATCAGTAGGCAAGCTTCCAAGTAACAAAGGCCCTAGTAAAGAACGACAAAAAATGAAAGTGTCCAACTCATGAGATAAGATAGATTTCGCGGAACTGCCAAAACTGATTAACAAGGTGAAAACAAGTGATATCCGAAATTATGTGAAAAAGATTGAAGAAGCTGTGGACGCAGCCTGAAATCTGTTAGAAGAAAACTTGGCATAGGACAAGCCAAGATGTATGCTCTGAAAAATAAGCAGGGTAATATCATCAGCAATGACGAAGCTATAGTAAAAGCAGAGGAAGAGTTCTATACTGACGTGTACAGTATCCAGAAGAGTACTCAGGATACCTCCATTCGAAACAGTAATGAACAGGATACGGAAACTGATATGTCCCGATGTGAAGTCAGATATTTGATGTGCTCCTACATGGAGTGGGCATCCCTACATGGAACCAGTGTAAATAATGTAAAGCAAAACTTTTTTCCTTCATTGCTTCTACCGGACGTACCCATCAGTGTGCTTGAAAGTACTCCGAGCCGGAACATCGCAAACGCGTGAAGCAAATAAATAATGAATGACTCATACGTGCCTTCGACGCACTCAAAAAAAAAAAAACACGTCGATCCCCACAACCGCGTAGCTACAACAACCCGAGCAAGAACTGCCTCTCTCCAGCATGTTTCACGATTGTGCATTTTGCTGAATTCCGCAGTATTCTATATATTTAGTAAGTACAAAATAGCGTACTCGTCTTTACTGGTCGTGGTGATGATGGTGACGTAACTAAAGATAAGATTTGATTTGGTATGATTTATAAGCCAATCCAACCGTAAAAGACGAATTCGACAAAATGCAGGAATTGATATCGATATTTGTAGGTTGACGCCAGGTAACGGCGAGGACCTTACTGAAAGGAGTGTAGGGCGCTCTGTGTCCTTGTCGACCAGCCACTCCAATCGCGGACGTTTCTCCACATCCAGTACGCCATGCGGCTCGCAATCACCGGCGCATCCGCGAGAAGAGGATTGGCGGTGCCGGCGCTCAGCCAGGTGTACGCAGGCGCAGTCACGTAGAGGGTGCTCTTGTTTACAAACAGCATTCGTTCAGCCGCAGACTCGAGGAAACTCTCGGCGAGGGCAGGCATTCCTCGTCGCTCCTTCTCCACTCTTACGTCGTATTCGAAGCTCGTCAAGCGGAAGATGTTGCGCACGAAACCACTGTTGTTCAACGCGGGCACGGCCATTTCCGGCAGGACGAGGTCTCCCGGAAGCATGAGAGTGAGGCTCCGCATTAGATCCTCGAAGTTCGCCGTGTCGTTTCCGGTTGCCACGAGCTGTCGAAGCGGCTCGTAACGGACGAAGCTCTGCCTTGTCGCCTCGAAGATTTTGCGCAGTTGGCGGTCCTTGTCGGGGCTCGTGAGGGCCGCGACGTAAGTGGCCCTCCACAACTGCTGGTTTCCGCGGAGGTGAAGCTCGCAGACGTCTGCGCTACGCAGCCCGGGCGAGTTTAACGCTGCGTCTCCGAAGACGATCCATTCCAGGGCACTGAGTGCGACGACGATCAGTGCGTGACACAGCGACAGGGGCTGATTTGCGACGTTCCAAAAACGCGCTATGTCGGCGAACAGCTCCGGCTTGGATAACACAATTACCGAGTTCGCGGTGTCGACGTAGGTAAAGAACTCGCGCAATATGGCCTTGAACTGCTCCGCTTCCATGCCTCCGAAAACCGCGGAAATCTCGTCCCAAGCGATGAAGTCTGGTTGTGTGTGGTCGTCAGTAAACAGCTGCTCCCATGCGGCTATTTGTTCTTTAGTGAGGTTAGCGCCGAAGTGCGCGTTAAATGCGGACAGGACGGTGGAATAACAGGCGTCGTCGCAAAAATGTCTGAAGGCCGCGACCCGGAGCAGGTTCCTTGTGAAGTAGATGTCACCGTGGTCGTCGTAAACAGAGAAGTAGAAAGCGAGGTCGTACCGTGTCTGGACTTCCAAGGCAAAGCGTAGAAGTTGGGCGTGGCTCATGCGCTTCGTGGTGTTGGCGATTTCAAAAACGGCCGCCAGGGTGTCTCTCAGTCGCAGATCTGGCTGCCATATCTCAGTGACGCACGATGTGTACAATGCCTGAAGTGCTGGAGCGGCTTTCACACTGTAGTTTGAGGTGCCCGTGAGGATGTGCGCATCGATGTCCCACTGCAAAGAGGGAGGCGTGGTGTTAGTAGTACTCAAAGGCTGTCTCGTATTATTGAAAGATTCAATGAGCACTAAGGATAAGCATATATTGTGTATAGTAGAGATTAAAACAATGGTGGGATGACGTCAAGTTGGGTGGGATTTGTGATAACATGGTAGATTACTATGGAAGATGCCGCAATTGAAATGAAATCCTATTAAAGGAAGCAAGAAAACTGATACGGTTTTACAATAAGAAACACTGTAATTGTAGGGTGTTTTAACCTCCATAAGGAGAAGAGTAAATCCTGAGCTCAGACTCAAGGCCTTTATTTTGTCGTCAACATCAGTTAAGCTAGTGAGGATGATGGATTTGGTACCAAGCACCAGGTAACGAGATAGTACTGTAGTTGCACTCACTTGTATGATTTTTCATGCTAGTTAATTAGGAAAAAATTACCGACGATTACGTTACTTCCTAATGCGAAATTTGAGCGCAGCAAATAAGCTGTTTCACCTTTTCGATAGATTGAGGCAAAGAAATCGAGCAACACATGTATGCGCTATCACAGATTTTTTTTTTATTTTTCACACGTATTCCTTTAACAAAGACTGCACTAACAGTTCTTGACAGTCATGAAGGAAGCTTTGTGGTCGGATAGACTGATATATGTTCGACTTGGTACACCAATGCTTGATTCTCAAAGACGAGATCTATACAAGTGCCTCGCGAGGTTGTCACAGCCGTGGGACGCGTTACGAGCGAGAGGAACGGGATGTTCTCCCGCATAAGTGTTAGGAAATTGCTGTTTGTCTTTATGTCAACATTAAAGTCCCCCACTACTAACATCGGTGTGGATCGATGGACGGTTAATGCGAGTTGCAGGAAGTGCACTACGTCTTTCGTGAGTGCGGTAGCGGACTCACGAAAGCGATATCAGTCGGTCGCTGCTAGCGCTGGGGGGATGAAAGGGGGGCGGAGCTGGTTACGAGGCCGACGACAACGCCGACGACGACGCGAAACCCAGGAACGGACGCCAAAGAGCCATTTGTGTAGCCAGCCCTCCTCCACAGTCTCTCCTCCTCCCTTCCATCATCCTCCCTCGCCCGGAGAGCCGACAGCGCGCATGCGCGGCGGCGGAGCAGATTCGTCGGCGAGCTGGTTACGAGGCCGACGACGACGCGAAACCCAGGAACGGACGCCAAAGAGCCATTTGTGTAGCCAGCCCTCCTCCACAGTCTCTCCTCCTCCCTTCCACCATCCTCCCTCGCCCGGAGAGCCGACAGCGCGCATGCGCGGCGGCGGCGGAGCAGATTCGTCGGCGAGCTGGTTACGAGGCCGACGACGACGCGAAACCCAGGAACGGACGCCAAAGAGCTGCGCTCTAAAATAAACCTGTTTCGAAAAAAACGGTAAATACTTAAGAATAAATGCGTAGTGTTTTCCGAGACTGGAGTTCTTTGGATGAAGAAAAGCAAGAAACAATACTTCAGTTTCTACAATAGGATATCAATTTGTGAAGTGGCTCAAACAGATTTACAAATACAAGACTTCTATGTATTCAAGGCTAGGTGTTACGTTAGCCAAGAGAAAGAGATCAGTTGTGATCAACCTCATTCTTAAGACCACATCGAAGATGGCCTCATTACAAATTTTGCACGCTAAATGTGCTTCTCACACATCGTGCTTTAGAACGAATATAAAATCGCTATGACGAGAAAACTGGGTGCTCTGCTTAGACGTCAAATGTGAGCGTCAAAATAATGGTAGTTGATATTGAGCAGACTCTCTTTTTGAACATAAGATTACATAATTTTTATCTTTAGAAATTTGTTCAACTTATAACATGATTAGACAAGAGAAAGTTCAGGCGAACAAAAAGAAAAAGGCTCCCTAACTATTTAATTCTTTAGAAAATTGTTCAGAACCGAATTGTTTTAATGCAGTCTAAATGTTGCGCTTACGACGTAATTGGAATCAGGTGCTCTAACTTTCTTGTCGACGGCGGTTCAGATAAAAATTTCTGCAGTGCCTAAGAAAAAAAAAGGAGATATGGCGCTATAAGAAATTGTACAGTTTTAGAGTTCACACTCTAAAGTTCATAATCGTACAGTTTTACAATACTCACACCAATTGTATCGCCGCCCTCAGAAGCGCACACTATGATAAGGATGTCGCCGGTTTGACGTAGCACCGTTTCCGCTACCATAACAGACCACTGGTTATCTATCCTATAACATCACATGAGATGCCCGAGTCCACGTCTTCCTCTAGACTTCCCTTGGAATATCGCTGTCCTTGTCCCAACTCTAATCACTAATGATGTGTATTACGTGTAATTAGCATATCTGGTGTTCTGTTTCAGTTTATGGCACTCTGCCAAATGCTTAGGTGCTTACAGTGTTTCCATAGAGATTTATCACACCTGCAAACTCACTTTTCTGACCGGTTTACGAGTGCCGGCGACGGTAGCAGCAGAGCTAATTTTTCAAAATTTAATTCTGGGGCTTTACTGGTCGAAACAAGAATCTGATTATGAGGAACGCCGTAGTGGGAGACTGGAATAAATGTGACCAGCTGGGGTTCTTTAACCTGTACCCAATTCACGGTACACGTACGTTCCTACACGTACACCTACGGCGCAGCGGTCACGTAGAGGTAGAACACCCGCCTCGCGTGCAAGAGGTCCATGGTTCGAATCCCGGTGCCGTCAATTTTCCACCGGATTTTTTTTAAAAATCCGCGTATTGATAAAATTGCACAAACAGGCCTGGAGTGTGGCCTGATCCCGGTGACCAGAACCGGTAACGCACTCCCTCACCAGAGCAGGATTGGCCACCCTGGTGCAGTACTTGGCCACAACCTCCTCTATATGAACACAACAATCAAACCCCGGCCCTCAGTCCCAAGCAGCTGCTCAGCAACTGACCACGGCGGCGGTCAGACCTGCGACGCAGCAGAGGGTGCTAAGAATCACTGGCTCCGGACAGGCCGCCATTGGAATATGAACCTGGCAACGTTTAACGTGTCGAGTCGAGTTAACGTTTAAGTGAAGCGAGTCTAGCAGTGCTGTTGGAGGAATTAGAGGGCAGTAAATGGAATATAATAGGGCTCAGTAAAGTTAGTAGGCCAAAAGAAGCATATACAGTGCTAAAAAGCGGGCACGTCCTGTGCTACCGGGGCTTAGCGGAGAGAAGAGAACTAGGAGTCGGATTCCTGATTAATAAGAATATAGCTGGTAACATACAGGAATTCTATACCATTAACGAGAGGGTGGCAGGTCTTGTTGTGAAACTTAATAAGAGGTACAAAATGAAGATTGTACAGGTGTACGCCCCTACATCCAGTCATGATGACCAGGAAGTCGAAAGCTTCTATGAAGACGTGGAATCGGTGATGGGTAGAGTGACAACAAAATACACTATACTGATGGGCGACTTTAATGCCAAGGTAGGCAAGAAGCAGGCTGGAGACAAAGCAGTGGGGGAATATGGCATAGGCACTAGGAATAGCAGGGGAGAGTTATTAGTAGAGTTTGCGGAACGGAATAATATGAGGATAATGAATACCTTCTTCCGCAAGCGGGATAGCCGAAAGTGGACGTGGAGGAGCCCGAACGGCGAGACGAGAAATGAAATAGACTTCATACTCTGCACTAACCCTGGCATCATACAAGATGTGGACGTGCTCGGCAAGGTGCGCTGCAGTGACCACAGGATGGTAAGAACTCGAATTAGCCTAGACCTGAGAAGGGAACGGAAGAAACTGGTACATAAGAAGCCGGTCAATGAGTTAGGGGTAAGAGGGAAAATAGAGGAATTCCAGATCAAGCTACAGCACAGGTACTCGGCTTTAACTCAGGAAGAGGACCTTAGTGTTGAAGCAATGAACGACAATCTTGTGGGCATCATTAAGGAGTGTGCAATGGAAGTCGGTGGTAACTCCGTTAGGCAGGATACCAGGAAACTATCACAGGAGACGAAAGATTTGATCAAGAAACGCCAATGTATGAAAGCCTCTAACCCTACAGCTAGAATAGAACTGGCAGAACTTTCGAAGTTCATCAACAAGCGTAAGACAGCTGACATAAGGAAGTATAACATGGATAGAATTGAACATGCTCTCAGGAACGGAGGAAGCCTAAAAATAGTGAAGAAGAAACTAGGAATTGGCAAGAATCAGATGTATGCGTTATGAGACAAAGCCGGCAATATCA
This sequence comes from Dermacentor albipictus, assembly GCF_038994185.2. Classification (NCBI taxonomy): domain Eukaryota; kingdom Metazoa; phylum Arthropoda; class Arachnida; order Ixodida; family Ixodidae; genus Dermacentor; species Dermacentor albipictus. Next base: position 61,119,959 of record NC_091830.1, read on the forward strand.
TAACTAATATGGATGAGATAGTTCAAGTGGCCGAGGAGTTCTATAGAGATTTATACAGTACCAGTGGCACCCACGACGATAATGGAAGAGAAAATAGTCTAGAGGAATTCGAAATCCCAAAAGTAACGCCGGAAGAAGTAAAGAAAGCCTTAGGAGATATTCAAAGGGGGAAGGCAGCTGGGGAGGATCAGGTAACAGCAGATTTGTTGAAGGATGGTGGGCAGATTGTTCTAGAGAAACTGGCCACCCTGTATACGCAATGCCTCATGACCTCCAGCGTACCGGAATCTTGGAAGAACGCTAACATAATCCTAATCCATAAGAAAGGGGATGCCAAAGACTTGAAAAATTATAGACCGATCAGCTTACTGTCCGTTGCCTACAAACTATTTACTAAGGTAATCGCAAATAGAATCAGGAACACCTTAGACTTTTGTCAACCAAAGGACCAGGCAGGATTCCGTAAAGGCTACTCAACAATAGATCATATTCACACTATCAATCAGGTGATAGAGAAATGTGCGGAATATAACCAACCCTTATATATAGCTTTCATTGATTACGAGAAAGCGTTTGATTCTGTCGAAACCTCAGCAGTCATGGAGGCATTACGGAATCAGGGTGTAGACGAGCCGTATGTATAAATACTGTAAGATATCTATAGCGGCTCCAAAGCCACCGTAGTCCTCCATAAAGCAAGCAACAAAATCCCAATAAAGAAAGCCGTCAGACAGGGAGATACGATCTCTCCAATGCTATTCACAGCGTGTTTACAGGAGGTATTCAGAGACCTGGATTGGGAAGAATTGGGGATAAAAGTTAATGGAGAATACCTTAGTAACTTGCGATTCGCTGATGATATTGCCTTGCTTAGTAACTCAGGGGACCAATTACAATGCATGCTCACTGACCTGGAGAGGCAAAGCAGAAGAGTGGGTTTAAAAATTAATCTGCAGAAAACTAAAGTAATCTTTAACAGTCTCGGAAGAGAACAGCAATTTACAATAGGCAGCGAGGTACTGGAAGTAGTAAGGGAATACATCTACTTAGGGCAGGTAGTGACGGCAGATCCGGATCATGAGACAGAAATAATCAGAAGAATATGAATGGGCTGGGGTGCGTTTGGCAGGCATTCTCAGATCATGAACAGCAGGTTGCCATTATCCCTCAAGAGGAAAGCGTATAATAGCTGCGTCTTACCAGTACTCACCTAAGGGGCAGAAACCTGGAGGCTTACGAAAAAGATTCTACTCAAATTGAGGACGACGCAACGAGCTATGGAAAGAAGAATGATAGGTATAACGTTAAGGGATAAGAAAAGAGCAGATCGGGTGAGGGAACAAACGCGAGTTAATGACATCTTAGTTGAAATCAAGAAAAAGAAATGGGCATGGGCAGGACATGTACTGAGGAGGAAAGATAACCGATGGGCATTAAGGGTTACGGACTGGATCCCAAGGGAAGGGAAGCGTAGCAGGGGGCGGCAGAAAGTTAGGTGGGCGGATGAGATTAAGAAGTTTGCAGGGACGGCATGGCCACAATTAGTACATGAACGGGTTTATTGGAGAAGTATGGGAGAGGCCTTTGCCCTGCAGTGGGCGTAACCAGGCTGATGGTGATGATGATGATGATGTACGTTCCTGCATTTCGCCCCATATCGAAATGCGACCGCCGCGACCGGGATTCGATTCCGCGACCTCGTGCTTAGCAACGGAAAGCCAATGCCACTCAACCACCAGAGCGGGTGCTTTATTGGCTTTTAGTTGGCATATAAGGGTACTGCCACATGTAGGTCATGGGTCGAGGCCAAGAGTGGGTCGAGCCCAAAAGAACAAAGACGACCGCGGGGCTTCGCTGCTCGCGAGCCAACCACGACGGACGCGCTCTCCGAGAGCCCGCTGCTCTGCGCTTTATTAAAACCCGAAGAGTATTCTGAAGGCTCGTAGATAACCGTTGCACCATTAGGGTTACAGAATGGGTGCCAAGAGAAGGGAAGCGCAGTCGAGGACGGAAGAAGACTAGGTGGTGCGATGTAATTAGGAAATTCTCTGACGCTATTTGGAATGGGTTGGTGCAGGAAAGGGGCAATAGGAGATCGCAGGGAAAAGCCTTTGTCCTGCAGTGGGCACAAAATTGGCTGATGATGATGAAAGCAGATTAGAGTAGAATAAAGTGAAATAACGTGGATTAGGGTGGGTTAATGTGGATTAAGCTGAATTACAGACGACTTAACAAGGCTTTCCCCTTCGCATCTCTTAGGTGATAGCTACGGACACCTGGGACACTTTTTAAACATTTGATCAGCTTCAAGTCTCTAACTGCGCTATACGTGCAAGTCAATAAGAAAAAATTATGAAAGCTTTTGTGCTTATTGCGGTGATTTGTCGCTACAAAATGAAGAGAGCAAAAGTTATACTTACTGCACAGATCGTCTATATTAAGCAGCGCGAGAAAGTCATCCCCGTGGCATACCTTGCGTAGATTTCATCGAAAAGCGTTAAAAGTACCACCAATTATTTGCAAACAAGTCATCCCCTTGTGGAATATTCATACAATAAGAGTGGAAGAGCGGGCTAGTTTATCTAGTTTGAAGTAAACATGGTGATCGCACGTTTTAACTTTTGTAACCTACTTTTGTAGCCCCTATGGTTACATCTTTCTGCTATTAAGCACGAGTTCCTGGGTCTAACTCTCGGCCATAAATGTGAAGCTCCGATTGGGGTGGAAGGCAACAACGTTAGTTTACTTAAGCACAGCTTGTATTAAATCCACAGCCTCCCACTAACGATTCTCTCATGTTGGTATGCTATTCGGGCTTCTGTTTCTCGATCGATCAAATCAACGAGTCTTCCTCTGGCACATTGTTTCTACCATATTACCAAACAGTCCTCGACATGAAGCACTTTCAACCACGTCGCACAGCCTACGTACTCACGCAATGGTTGTTGCCTTTCGTGCTGCGCGATTGTGTACTACACGATATGTTCTGCGCGGTTTGGATATTATTATCCAGACTTATATATTACGAAGGAAAAACGAAATAAAAAAGCAAGTAAACGAAACAAATATTTATGGCAGCGGGTCCCCGGGAAGCCGCAACTGCTGTCGCTAGTATTCCTTCGAATGTCCAGAGGACCTGAGGTTCTTTAGTGACACGATCATCGAGTGACAATCTCGTCTCTCGCGCAGCACTTCCAATTCACCTCCTGAGACGGCCGAGGACGAACTTCAACATAGAACATTTTTAAAAAATACAAAAAATTGCGACCTCTTTCAGTTCAGTCAGCGTAGGGTGTCACTTGCTAAAACGCTACGTAACGAAAACACGCCATAAAGATATCGCAACCATACTACCCACGTGCCTTGCTTTGATACCGTTGTGTCGAGGAAAAAAGCGTCATGCATGGGTCGCATGCACAGATGACGCTGTTGTCGTGCCACGCATAGCACAATCCAAGATAAATTTAGCCGCTTGCGACGCGCTCAGCGAGGCATACCTCGGCAGCACTTTTGACGATGCGAGTGGTAGTGACCACGTTTGAGAGATACGACACGTCTAAAGTCGGCTCTGTGCTCGTCGGGAGTTATGAGGCTTAAAAGCGTTTGATTTGATGCAGAAATTTGACTGTTGCTTGGCTATGGCGCTGTCCTTCTTCGACAGGCAGTTTCCAGAAATGCCGTGAAAGCATTCAGGCAATACGACAGCGAAATGTTCATTCGCGCGCGCCGCCCATGAATACGCTGTGGACGCAATAAATAGGGAGTGAGCGCCGATGCGAGATTGGACCGTGGGACCTTCACTAGCTGTTTCATAAGTTAAACCAGCATGCTTGGTAATACGGGAATAAATGTCACGTCTATGTCACTGCGGCCATTTTTGTACCATGAACCCTCAGCAATACGCGCAATACAGCAGCCAGATTTTGGAGAACAACAGCCGATAAGACTCCCAAAAGCGAGGCTTTCGTACTCTGTACTTGACCACGTTAATCTGGGCGCTTTTCATCGATCGCTGAAATTGTAGTGCTCGTTGTTTTCGACCAATGTTTAAGGTCTGAAGGGTCACCAGCCTGCAACGCGCATCCCCCTAGGGTTTGAACTTGGCAGCCTTAGTGACACTGCCTTCTGCTGATCAACGACACTTACCAAAACGTCGTGCTCAACGTTCCGCTGTGTTACGTATTGGCCGACGGCGTTCTTGCAGACGTAGGCGAAGAAGTCCTCGCAGGGCGCCGCCTGGTTGTCGATGACGGCGAACAGTTCGGCCGCCTCGCGGGGGCAGCAGAACGGCGTCTCCCGGAGGACGGTGTCATTGCGCCGCATGGCGGTCAGCCGAGCCGAGAGCCAGATGATGACGAAGGCGGCCACGGAAAGCGAGAGGGCGCAGGAAACGCCGCCGGCGGCGATGGCTGTTCGCGTCCGCTTACTTTGAGGTGCTGGCGCTGGAGAGATCGCACCAGAGCCGGCCGCTGGGGGCTGTTCAAGTGGCGACTGCGCTACTTCGTACCGGGCCATGAATTTCATTTCTTCCTCTTCGTCTTCTACTTCTGTACCATCAACATCTATGACACCTACTCACGTCGACATACTGGGGAATAGCGATCGAGCTGCGTGTTTGACCGCTACGCTGCTCCCTTGTTCCTGAAACCAGATATAGGGTACTAACCAAGATGACGGCGGTTAAAAGGAGGAGCGAAGTAAACTAAACGAATAGAAGACATGCTATGGCAGGAATCGTACAAGGACCTGAGTATGCTTAAACGAACAAACAAACAAACAAAAATGTTGGAGTTTCGCCCGAAACGGGAAGTATCGATTGCGATAGCAAATTAATAGGCAGCTATGCGAAATAACGACAGTAGCTTTATTGGCTGTATGAACTTGTAAACATTCGCTTACCTAACTAAATTAACAAGCAAGGTGTCAAGCGCGCACACATAGACATAAACACATCTCAGTCGATGACCGCGGAAACTCGCTGTCGAAACGCTGGAGATAGGAAGTGCGGAAGCAGAGGCGAGGAGATTGAAGACGGCACTTTTCCTCCTCGCTTACCTCCCTTCCGTGCGCAAGATTAAGCCGCGATCGCCGGCGACGTTGTTATCGTGCTTGTATTTCATTGTGAACCCCTCGGCGACGATGACGCCGATGACAGTAATGAGCCTGGAGTGTCCATATATTTCCTGTAGCCATGAAAATTGTCTATAATTTCCAGACAGTAAATTTCGAGGAATGAAATAATGGCAATGATTACGATCCAAACATTCTTTCAGAAAATTAGCACGGTATTCTTGCGTCGCAGCGGTACTCATAAATGCTCGTGTAAAGTCCCAATGGCTGACGCCGAACAAAAGGCCTTGAATGTGGAAATATTTGCAGAATTTACGAAAATATCTATTAGTCGAAATGAAAATTTCCAATACTTGTGTCTTTGAGTTTAATGTAATTAGCATTCTTTGGGCAACTTCATCAATTTGGCTGCTGCCTCTCTGTCTGTATATTTGTGCCGGGCTACTCTCGTTCACGCCAAGTGCGGTCACAGTGAAGTTCATGGTTTAATGGGTGGAGGAACAGGGTGGCTGTGCTGAGGCAACGTGGTTGAAAAGCAACCATGGCACAAACACGGCTCACTCTGACAGTGGGTATGTGCCAATCTTCAATGAATTTCTTTCACACCAAGTTGTGTTATGAAGTACGTGCCACTCTTCCCCGCTTTTCAATGAAAAACAAAACAAAAAATATTCGTTACACTATTTCTGCTGCCATGGGGAATATCCTCCACAAATGTTTCTCTCAATACAGACCAGGTTATTGGTAGCCTCAAAGCGGGGGTGCTAGCCGCATAGAGTTTCTAGCCGCGCCCCTATTGGATGGATGGATGTTATGAGCGTCCCCTTTGGAACGGGGTGGTGGGTTGCGCCACCAAGCACTTCCTATTATATGCCCTACCTAGGTTAAAAAATAACAAAATAGAGAAAAGTATCCACAAGAAACTCACATAACCAAATTCTCCGACCCCTATTGTGATCTTTCTTTCTGTACGTCTCCGTTTTTTGTCGTTTCCCTAATTTTCTTCACCATTCTTCCAATCGGCTTTTACTAATCTCCATTGCCGACATGTTTACTTTCCCCCTGCCCTCGCTGAACCCAAGGGCTTCAAGGACGCCAATGGTGCGTAAATCGACCGCTGGGCAGATATCTTCACATTTTAATAAAACATGCGCATCGCTTCCATACCTTTACCGTAGCAAGCACATGCTTCTTCTACCGTCTTAAATCTCGGCTTTATTATTATTAACTTCATTAAAGTTATCCCTATCCTATCCTAGGTGCGTGTTTTAAGGCATCCTGATCTCACTTCGAAAAGTAATGAGTTTCCCTTTGAGTTATCACAAATTGTTTCTTTGCTGATTTCGTTTTTTCCCCTTAGGTAGACTCATGGCAGGTTTCTTTTCCGTTGCCAGCACCCATGAGAATATTTCAGCCTCTCTGACTTACCGCTTGACCTTCTTTGTTGCTGTTTTGCTCACCCCACAGGTAGCATATTTGCTGGTAAGCTTCCTAGTTCTTTTCCTGCTCTGTGAATCAATGTCTTTCCTCTCCAAACACATCAACACTCTCCCAGCCTATTTAATTACTTCCATATTCCTCAGTCGTTCTTCAATATCAATTTTATTGTGAGCTTCCGTCACTCCAAAATTGTGCAGCCCACATCACCCTGCACAGATACATTTGTAGTCTTCCCGTGAGCGCCCAATGCGAGGCGTCCCACTGACCTTTGGCAGCTATCAAGTCCTGATCGTACCCCTAATTTCAACCAAACAACCGCATTTCCAAAAGTAAGTCCTGCAACCATTACACATTTACGTATGTCCTGGAGCACCTCATACGTATTGTACCTCCAAAGCGCTCCGTGCTTCATTATAGCTGTATTTCTTTTCCCCTTTACTGTTATCGTTATTCCTGTGTTTTCATATATCTATTGCCTTCGTTTATCCATACAGCAAAGTATTTATCTTCTTTTGGACCAGGTATTTCCTGGCCCTGTATTGCCACTGTCTGTTTTCATTGATAATCATAACACCTGATTTCCTAATGCAGAATTTCAAATCTAAAGTATTGCCTTCCTATCCTCAGATATGAGCCAGACCTTGCAAATCACTTTGTTCGCTAGCAACGGATTGTCGTCAACGTAAAATAAATCTGGAAGCTGCTGCTCTACTACAGTACGCGCGTGTTTGCATGAAAGATTATGCCCGATATTACTTCCTTCTAGCGTCCTCTCCATCCTCACCATGTACATCATAAGCAGCCGTGGGGATAAAGGGCACCCCTGCATCAGTCCATTGTTGATATCGAGTGCGCGACTCGGTGTCAGGTTGTAATAAGACTAACCGTGACGCTCACACAGTTTAAAGGCGCTACAAACTCGCATCAACGTACACTGTGAATATCGTTGTGTTGTCATCATCGTAGTCGTCGCATTGTCATTGCTGCATGACGTTGTCACCATTCTTGTTCTTTTGCATGTCATTCTGTTCTATTGCCATGTCATTGGTTTGTGACCATGAATACCCCCTTTTTTGCGGTTGGAATTCTCACGGATAGTAACTACGCAAGAGCATAATTCTGCTCAGAGTCGAACAGAGAGGGCAAGAAACAAACACAAAAAAGCGGCAAATTCCACAAATTAGTGCAAATTGGAGATATTTGAAGTTTTGTGGTATGTTTGTAGAAACATTAAAGCAAACAGCACACAAACATGAAGCTAAAAGCCTAAAGACGAAAGATGATCGCAAATCGTACGAGCCAAACTTAATGAGTGCTGGAAGAAGTTAGATTACTTGGCTGAGCTGCTGAACGAGTTGAAGTCGAATAATTTTTGAATGATTGTAGAATTCACGTCCTCAGGAAAGCCCGCAGGGGCGTCTGCGTCAGCAGGCGTTTGGTGTGTTGCGACACCACGCACCCGAGCACACGAGGGTTGGACCCTCCCGCGTGTAGCCGTGCGCGGCTTAGCCGTATCTGGGGAAAAGGCGATCCTGGTGGTTGAGCCGATGCTGGGTGTTTGGACCTTTAAGGCCCCCCGGCGGAGGCAACACACCTCTTCGGCCTCGGCTTCACATAAACGGCACCTCCAGGCTGACCCACCTGGAGGAAATCGGCAGTCACCTTTTCCTATCCTTCCCTTCAATCTTCGTCTTTCTCTCTCACTTTCATTCTTTCCTGTCTTCTCTTCGCTTCTTCTTACTTCCAGACTTCCAGGTGGCGAGGGTTAACCTGGTGTAGTTATCCAACCTTGGGTATCGTATATATAGGTTATAGTGACTATGTACAGCTGGCGTCTTCGTAGCTTTTGGGCTTCGTAGCGTCCCCTTGTTGGGCTCGGTGGTGGGCGGCCGGCATAGCTACCGAAGTGATATTTATTTTGACGGGTTTTTCATCATTCCCCCGACTCCCTGATCACCCTCTTTCCAAGAGAGGGAACACCGATGACTCCCTTAAACTTTTTGGCCAGACCAAAGAAATGTATCCGAAGTACCATGTCTTAAGTTGTGGAAACCCTGATAAAACAGCAAGAACCCTGTCACCATTTGTCGTCGCAAAGTCTCTTACTGAGAAACTGGGTCCCGGCTACAAGGTCACGAAAATGGCCAGCGGTGATCTGTTGCTCGAAGTTAGTGACAAGAAACAGTACGATAATCTATCTGAACTTGTTCAAATTAATAGTACCCCCGTCTAGATAAATCCGCATCGTTCTTTGAACAGCACACGCGGAGTCGTATCTGAGCAAGATCTCCTTGATTTGACTGAAACCGAGCTGCTTGAAGGCTGGAAGGAACAGCACGTGACAAATGTCCAAAGAGTAAAGATCAGGCAGGATGACAAAGAGATCCCCACTAAACACCTAATTTTGACATTTTGCACAAGCACTTTACCAGAGTATATTGAAACAGGCTATATGAAAATAAAACTAAGACCCTACATTCCGAACCCGCGCCGCTGCTTTAAGTGTCAGCGATTTGGTCACGGCTCTCAGAGCTGCCGGCGCCGTACCACATGTGCAAAGTGCGCTTCAAACGAGCACCCTGCCGATAATTGTACCAAGGCACACCGCAGCGCAAACTGCGAGGGTGACCACCCTGCATACTCTCGGACATGTACTTCTTGGAAGAAGGAAAAGGAAGTCATCACATTAAAGATCAAGGTGAACATTTCTTTTCAAGAAGCGCGAAAGCGTATTTCTTCCCTCCATACCGCACGGTATGCTGGTGCGGCGCCTAGGGGGGCAGCACCGCAGCAGACTGGGGCATCAGCCCGGCCCACAAAGAGTGTGGCCACGGCAGTGTCCTCAGCCCCCCAGGCGACAGTAGCGAGCGCTGCTGCGCCGTCTCTAAAGGAGGGCCCATCGACGTCTGGCTTGGTGGCCTCCAAGGCTCTGCTTTTCGAGGCAAGGCCTACCCTGAAAACACACCGCTCTAGTGAGCGGAAGTCCAGCGGCTCCCAGGAGTCGATGGACACAACCCCGAGCCAGAAGGCGCCTCCAGCGCCTCGGGAGCAGCGCGAGTCTCGCGACCGCTCTAAAAAAGACAAAACCCGTGCCATAATCACGGGGCCTGAAACGGCTCCGAAAGGCATCTCTCTAACTTAACTCCTCTTGACACACAGCATAAAAACACGAACAATATGGCTACACAAATAATACACTGGAACGTTAGAGGTCTTATCCACAACCTCAATGACATTAAAGAAGTCTTAAACAAATATAATCCAAAGGTGCTGTGCGTTCAGGAGACACATCGTAAATCCACACAAACAAACTTTCTTTCTGATCCACTTGCATTGCTTCAGACAGCGGTCCTGTGGTGCGTAGCTTGCTCCTACTGCATTATCAAAGCGCATCTGTGCCGACGGAGCCACCGCTGAAAATTCCTTCGGGGTCAGTTGTTACTTTGGTGCCTGGGTTCAAGAGGAAGAGGAATACAGCCGGCCCAGTGCTGACATATCTTGCTCTAGAGCATGTTAACACCAGCTGCAGGGCTCACCGTCATATTTACACTGATGGCTCCCTTACGCCTACATCATCTGCCATTGGTGTGTGGATTCAGTTTGTAAGTGTTACCATGTGTGCCACTCTCAGTCACCTCACTTCAACTACAGCCGCTGAACTAAGTGCACTGCAGACCGCTTTGATTTACGTCATCGACCAGATAGCTGAGCCTTGGACAATCTTCACCGACTAAACAGCACCCCTGCAGTCCTTGAAGTCGCTACGCATGCAGCAACCAGTCGTAATGACCATCAAACGTCTATGCTATAAAGGCTATAAACTACAACATAGCACTGTGCTGCAATGGTTACCAGCCCAATGCGGAATACAACGCAATGCCCCGGCTGACCGTGATGCCAAAGCTGGAGACGACACTTCGACAAAAATGGTCGAGATACCTTTCTTGAGAAAAGACGTGGTGACAGCGGCGACACTGGTAACAGCACGCTCTAGGCGTCTTCAGCGATACCTCTGGACACATGCAAGCCACCAGTACCGACCCCTGCATAAAACAGATCAATAATGTGGCTTTTACATGCCGCGAGGACTCCACAGACGAGGCTGATCATGCCTACACCGCATCAGACTCAACATCGCTTACACGAGCTCCTTCGAGTGCAAGATGCAACTGACGGACTCCCCAGCGTGCTTTGAATGCAACGCCCCAGGTGACCTGCAACTGGTACTATGCGACTGCTGCTGCGCGGCAGAGAGTGTCTTTGAGTGTGGCACTACACCTTAAGCGGGTCTCTAGGTTGGAACTGCGTCACATTCTCGGCCCATGACAAAGCCCAACCTGTTCGCTACGCACCACCAAAGCGCTGCTGACGTTCTTGCGGACCTCATGTCTTAATGAAACTGTGAGTGCCTCTACAGTGCATATTGTGAACAATATATATGTATGTGGATGACTGTATGTGTTCTTCAGTGTTTGTCGTTGTACGTATCATAATCTTCACCCAGCAACCGGAGTAGCATGTCGGGCGAAACGCCAGGATAGCAATTCTCCAGCATCTCACTAAAGTTTGTTTCTCTCTCTCTCTCTATCTGTTCGAAGTAAGAACACATTATACATAAATCAGACTCCAAAAAATACGAGAGAAGATTGTGATTTCTAGATACGGAAAAGAGCCGTCGATAGGGACTTTTTTTCAATAATAAACTGCAAATCGAAATTGTGGCTGCGCAGCTACAGTGCTTTCAGATCTTTATGCTTCTTTCTACAAAACTCACTATGTGTTGCGTATGCCTTCTTAGCGGTTCACTAATGACGGCATGCGAGCGTTGTCATGTAATTAAGGTTTAATGATTTATGAGATCGGTATGTTTTAATCTTGCATCGTTTCAGACATTTTACTTTTAAAAGAACTTCCACATCAGGTTGTACGAGGCCTTTACACAACCAATAAGGCGCATTCGATCCTCAGGGGTGTCCCAAGAAATCATGAAAAACGATCTCTAATGCCAAATAAGCTACAACAACTTGGTACAAGGCGGAGTGACATTATTTGCTACCTTTCTCGTCTAAGAGAAAGCCCCAGCGGTCGGTAAAAAAAAAGCTGATGTTACGGCCCCGAGGTCAGAGGCCTTTTGCGATATCGTCGTCATGGAAAGACCAAAGGTCCAGTGCTGCTTGAGTCGGACCGCAGGCCCCGCAACAATATCGATAGCAGCAGTCCGTGTTTGGCACCCCTATCAGCAGTGGCAACCGAATAAATCATTCACGTCCACAACAAGGATGGCGCTCTGACCTACACGCAAGCACACCAACCCACGATTGCCACTGATAAGCCGTTCGGCTCTGTGACAGACCAGCCTTGTCTAACAAAGACGACCATCTCGAAACTCCTCCGCATAACGAATGGATATTGCGGACTCATTAGTATTTGACATGAAGGAAGCCACGTGGAACTAAAAGCTCCCTCCGCATCCCTGCAGTGAACGAAACGTTCATTTTCTTGCCTTTTGAGACAACAGTTTCAATTGATGTGTGATCAACTATGTTTAATATGTATGCAATGTTGTAAACGAGCTCCCGAGTCTCTGAAGTAGTGCTGTTGCAGCGGTTTGGAGCTTGACCGCTGCGGAGAGGGCCTAGGCAAATAAGGGGTGACGTAGCGAACCATAAGACGTTTCATTACATCGTTACGCAGAGTGGTCAGCTCGACAAGCTGTTCGTAAAGAAGAGCGAAGGCGAATGCTCATAGATCAATAACGAAGGATTCCTGCTTAATGCGAATTCTTGCGATGCGCGCCGTCTTTTCGTAGCTTCTCGGCAACGGACGTAGTCGGCGCGCGGCTGACTTTTCAGGATTCGTTGCCGCTCGGTGCCGCCGTCGGTTTGAGTCACAGTGAAGGAGAAGGCTCTGCTTCAGGCAAGACGTAAAGCCCCTTAAACTTCGTAAAGTAGCGACACTCTCATCCTCCGCCTTCATTCCTCGTTTCTCCTCTCTTTCACGCTCCTTCCTCGACCGTAGCGCCGCCTACGCCACTCGGGCGGAGCAACGGCGCCAACATGCACTCCTCGTAACTCTGTAGACGCTTCTCGAGCGAAAATGGCGCTGAAGCACGGCGCGAGGGCCCACGTGATCCTATTAGGCCAATGGCGACGCGGCGTCGGCCAGAGCGCACGAGGAAGACGCGACATTTTTCAAAGCGTGGCGCTACTTATAAAGTTTAAGGGGCTTTACACAAACGCATATACAAGCGCCAACGCTCGCGGGTGGGGTTGTCAAAGCGAGTGCAAGGAACAGAAGGGCACCACAGACACGTTTTTTAAGAGTGAGGAGGAATCTACTCGACGAGAACCCGACCAGCGACCGGGAGACCGACCAACCCAGGTGGAGCGATGGGATGGCGCGCTAAAAAAGCTCCGCTATATTTAAAAAAGTATTCTTTACAGCAAGCTGTTGTTTATTCTGACTGGAAAATTTCTGGCTCATCGCCTCTGCAGATGTGCAGTAACATAAATATGAACGAAAGCAAAATGTGTGAAGCAAGAAAACCTAGGTTTCTAGGTATTGGTTATGGCGCTCGTGCTCGCTACGCTTGACCGTTGACCGATGAGCTGTTGTTACTGCCGTATATCACGGCACAAATGACGCCAAGATCTAATTTCGTGTTAACAAACGTTATACTCAGCACTTTTTGAGAGTATATATTCACTTATTAGGGGCTACAGGCGTATGTGACATAGTCCGCCGTAACGTCAACGTTGTCGCCCAGTTCGCTTTCCTTCTACATCTGATCTTTTCATTCCCACACGCTCTCCGCCAGTTTCTAGATTAGAAGGCCAAACGTTTTATTGCGTAAGAACTCTATTTATGAGGTTCTGCTCACTTCTTACCATACAAAGAGTTGAATAGCCGATCACGGTGATAGCGGGTGCGCGGCCTGTTCGTGGCAATGACGAAGAGAAAAATAGAAAACGAAAATAATCTTTCCGAATTTGTTCTTATCTCTCTGTCTCCGGTCTGCTTAGAGAGAGAAAAGCGAAGGAAAGACAGGGAGGTTAATCAGAGATTGTCTCCGGTTGGCTAACCTGTACCGGGGGAGGTGTAAAGGGATGTGATAAGTGAGAGAGAGAAAAAGATTTTAAAGTAAAGGGAGAAAGAAAAGAAAAAAATGCAAAAATGCACAAATACAACACAGAGCTGTTTCTGTGCCCACTGTCACGCAGTCCGCGAAGGCGTTCCTAGTGTTACACTCGCTCAACGTCGCATCATACGTCACACAGTGTACTGTCACAGTTTGTGTTAAAGTCCAGTGTCTTTTAAATAACCCAGTAGTTGCCATCGTAGCGGCTCGGGCTGATGTTCGCGTAGGCAAGTTTCCAAGGATGTTGTTTTCTGTTATTACTGGGCGCTTGTCCAGTTGGTCTAGCGTGGCTCAGAGCGCTGCTCTTTGCGCGTTGAAACGAGGCAACTCACAAAGAAGGTGCGCAATTGTTTCGTTGCACCCACAGAAGTTACCAAGTGGGCTATTGGCCATTCCGATAAGAAAGGAGCACGCATTTGTAAATGCTAGTCCAAGCCACAGGTGGACTAGAAGGGTGCAGTCATGTCCTGGAAGGTCGGAGGGAATATGTAGCTTTAATTAGGGTCCAGGGTATGAATGCGTTCACTTGTGAAGTAGAATCGATTCCATTGCATCAATGTTAGGTCACGCGGAAGCGGGGAAAGGTTTTTTGCTGCGGTTCTCGAAAGAGGAATGACAACGCAGTTGACGCCATCATGGGCTGATCAGGCAGCTGAGTCCGCTCGACCACTGTCATGTATGCCACAATGACTAGGTAACCACTTATATATCGTGTCTTTTGTTAACTGTGCGATGGTGGGATTGGCTGAGATCTGCGACGAGCTGCTCATGTGATCCATGGCACAGTGCTAAGAGTAAACTCTGGAGGGATGCTTTGGAATCACGAGAGATTTACCATGGAAGGAGTCACACGGACGGCTACCAGTCCAGCAGCTGTCGCTGACGATAAAAAAATGTAGTGCATTTTCTGCGCATGCCCTTTGTTGTATATATACACACGATGTGGCAACGCAATAAAATATTGTTGGAAGTCAGCGCTGTGTATGTCGTCTATCGCTGTCCTTGTCCTTCGCGCTGTACGTTATTTTTGATCAGGAATTACCAACTAGCCCAAGCAACCACCCTAATTAAAAAGAAATGTCTTCCCAGCTTTTGTCGTATGGTCATGAGTTTAGTGGTTTCCGTGTTCATCGCTTTCCTCTTGGTCCATCCAGTTTCCCATTTTCCGTCGGTGGTAATTTTCTCAACAGCGAGGTGTCTGGGCGAAGCGCCAACAAAAGGCGTGAATTCTGGAGGACAAACCACGTGACAGGTGGCACGCGATGACTGGAGCAGGCTGCTGTCCATCGACCGCCGTGCGCGCTACCCACCAGAGGGCGTCTTGGCCGTCGCCACGCGGTGTCATCAATAAACTCGCTCTGGCCGTCCCCACGCGGCCGCAACAAAAGCCGCCTGTTGAGCCCCGCGCGATCACAACTTCGTAGGTCGGAGTTCCCGCACCGCGTACGCTCACGACTACGGTGCCACAGTGCGCTACTACGTGTTGTGAATGCTGCGAGCAAGCTTTGACTTTGCATTTTTTTTACCGTTTCCTCGGGCACCGTGAAGTGGGTTGGAAGATACTGCAGCGAGTGCAAGCTGGAGAAGCGAGGCGGTGAAGGAATCTTTCTGCTGCGGCAGCCCCGAACGCCTTCTGCTCTTGCAAGTCACCCACAAGCCAATCTGCGCGTTCTCCTCGTGTGTTTTCGAGGCATGACTTCCACTGTAGTGCTTAAACAGCGGTAGCGGGCATATTTTTGAATTGCATTGCTTATATCGACTGAAACGTTCAGGAGTCTTCTTTATTGGCTACATATGTATCGTAAGCCTGTGGCACAGACGCATGAAGCGGGTACCGTGTACAGATGCGATCTCCTGTACCCCACGTGTGTGGCCACTCGTACGTCGGCTGTAACCGTAGAAATTGACAATTGACGTGGTTGAAATTCTGTTCAACACTGCGAACTTTATTCTCCATTTATATCGGACAACAGAAGCGAGAAACCTTTAGGATATGCACCACTGAGTGCCTATCTTCTTATACTGCGGCTGCATAAGGGGACGAATCCGATAAGAACACCACAAAACCTACGCATGCGTAGCATTGAATAATTCGCTCACTTTATGCGTTTAGCGCTTGCATCTTCACGGAAGAATTTGGGAAATATTGATGTGTAGG
Organism: Dermacentor albipictus; assembly: GCF_038994185.2. Taxonomy (NCBI): domain Eukaryota; kingdom Metazoa; phylum Arthropoda; class Arachnida; order Ixodida; family Ixodidae; genus Dermacentor; species Dermacentor albipictus. Next base: position 61,135,765 of record NC_091830.1, read on the forward strand.
TGTTCTTGGGAGGAGCAACTTGTGTCGAACTAACTTTGAAAGAAGGCCTGATAATATATATGCACTTTATTTAGCGGTATTACGGCTGAAATAATGATTACACGCTGTTTATGTTTCTAGCAGTAGGATCATTGCTCCAGTAATTCTAGCGAAAAGAGATCATTTTCATAAAGCCAATGCCGAAACCACTCTGATGCAGATTGTTAAGGGTTGTCAGTGCATATTCACCGTAGTTCACGTGATAAAGCAGTATTAATGATGACGCTCAAGTTTATCTTAAACTTGCCTAAACTGCAGTCCACACCCTACAGTGGCGTTAGCGAAGCACCCTGAGCCGTGTTAGAATTTGTATTTTGCTCATTACGTTATATGCTCTAGAACAGTGACTATCAATGATTGTAACATGTGAGGTTTATCTTGATTTGCAGGCGTACAATTGAGTATGAGTAATAAATACTAGACCCGCATGATTTCTCACTGATGGTCAGAGAATGGCGCTTTCATGGTGTTCTGTAATATCTTGAATCAGTGAAGTTAATGCTTCATACGCCACTAATAAGCACCACTAATAAGCACCACGAAGAGCACCGCAACACTAAGATTGTGCGTAGAGAAAATATGTAGTGAACCAATACGGGAAATGGAAAGCGACAAAATACCACTATATCGTACAATGACTACGACACGTCATAATCGGAGGGAGCAGTTCTAGCATTTGCATACATTTGAAAGCACATTATCTCTTGCGGTTCAAGAGAATATGGACGTTGCGGTTAATTTTTTTTTTAGTTTCCGTTAACCTTGCGTCATCTTGGTCAAGTTAGTTATTCTCGTCAACTGGACCTGTAAGGATATGCCAGGTCTTAATATTTGCTCCTAGTAATGGGATGCGAAAGAAGCACGGGTATCGATGAAAAGGTTTCCATGCAATTACACTCCATCGTCGTGCTCCCTGTTTATTGTGCGTGCTTTTAGACCGTTAAATTCAAGCACAGGTTGGGCTTTTAATGCTGCAATAGCTTCAACATGCGCCCAATATGAAGGATTCTGCGGTGCTTTTTGCCAAGGTTGTTTAGGCACGCGTTTACATTTGACCTTTCCCGGGGGGTAGGCAGCAAACTAGGAAACGCATCAGCTCCAGTTCAGCATTTTCATAGTTCGGCGCTGAATTTGACTCTTGGTTCGCAACTGGTGCGCTATGAACGGGGGATTTCAGCTTTTCTAATAGGGTGTCGGAAGCATGCTTGCTGATTGTTAGTACATAAACGTTTTCTTAATAGTCATAGGCATCCAGGCTGGTCTGACCCATGGACGCGAGACTAATGATAGGCGTCTGAGGGTTTCTGCTGAGAAACTTATAGCGATGCCCCTCCTTGAATATTTTGAGCCTAATAAAATTCCTATATGTATATAGTGATTCAGGTTCCTGCGATGACTACGTTTTAGTGTCCTCATTCACAGACTCCCTTTCGTACGCATCGTATAATGCTGCTTCTCGGTCGTATGTTTTAATGCTCTTTTGCTAAGCACTTAAAAGGGAAAAAACATTACAATTTTTTTGTGAGTACCTACATTATGCAGTGAAATTTTAGATTGTTAAATATGCAACGGTTCATTGTATGTCGTCGCCCATTGCTTGAAGACAGACTGATAATCAATATTCTGGCGCCGTAGTAACGTCAGTGAAAATTTAGGAGACCTCGCTGAACCAGTAGCCGCCCGTAAATAGATGCTCAATACTGCGATTTGCGTTTCCAGGCAGATTTAATTGTAGGAGCTTTTTTGACACATTCTTGACAAATTGCAGGCCAATCTGGTTTTGTCCTCACTCATCAGATCCCCTAAGTCGAGGCTAAGGTATCTACTATACTCTGCAGATACAATAAGAACATGTGACGTAGTAATCCGTGGTACATAAACCACAGAAATCTGAGTGTTCAAAGGACAAAGCACATTCCCTATCATTACTTAATTTGTCACCCTAAGCAGCGAGACCAGCCTTAGTAGTCCAAGACAAAGTATAGCAGCAAAGGCTTCCTGAAACGCCCAAAACCATTGAAATCGCTGTAGTAGTGACGGAAAAGAAGATACAAGTGTGCCGCATCAATAACCATTAGTGACAGATGTGCCGAGCGTTTCTGTCCCATGCTTCGTGCAGAATCAGTGCAAAGAGCAGTGTTTGCCATTTGTCGCCGACATAGAGGGCTAGCAAACCTATACAGCTAGCATGCGCAGCGGGGGACTGCTGTACCTATCGTTCTTGCATACGGGGGTTGGAAATTAAAGCGTAAATGTGAGCCGCGCAAGTTATGCTCGATGCCCCCCGTAGTACTTCGACCGTAAAAGTAACCATGAAGCATCAAAAGTTATGCCACTTCAACGTTGTTTCTACTTATATATGAGGCTGCCACTCGTTTAGCGATATACACATTTGCTGCCTCGCGTATATCGTCTTCGGGTAGCCAGGAGACGCCCCTGTGTATAGCAGTGAACTTTCGGAACCGTTCACGTCATTATAACAAGCCCACACAGCCTGGAGAGTCATCCCACAACTCGGAACCCAACGTTCCCATCTGCTTCATTAGTGAACAATGTGTGTCTCTTCTCCAAGGCAACCAGCGATTACATTATAACCTAAGTCGTTCCAGCGAATGGTTAACTCGCAATGTTTCTCGTACAACGCTCTCCTGTTCAAGAAACGTAGAGGGCTCAGCTCCATGGACTAACTAACGAAACCTGTGCTACAAGTGAAACTTCATCGCCGGCCTGAAAATAGGTGACCGACAACGTCGCTGGGACTCTGCCGTGATTGGACAACAAGGAGGCTGCTGTTTGGGTCATTTGCGAACTTAGTATTTTACTTAAACGGCATTTCCTCACGGACTCGTCGTTGCTACGACACAACCTTCGATTTGCCGCTATTCACAGTCGTCGCTAACTTTCGAAGAGATCCGGATTATTTCTATTCGGGAGATCTCCTCGGTACACGAGTGACCCATCGGCGTTCTGCACAGTATCGGACAGCTGCAGCGGTGAAGCGCGCACGACGATCCTCGGTAAGACTGGCTGCCCGATCTCCGGCGCAACCACCAGGACTTCTGGGCGACGCATCGCCGCCTTCGTTTCGACATCGCAGCCCGTGTTCCTCCAGGGAAAACATGTCTCTGCACGTGGTCAACTCGATATCTTTCTTGCTCGGTGAGTACAACTACGGCGATCAGAACTTCGTTCCGTGGCAAATGGGTGCGTAAGTTCAGTACCGTGTTTTTTTTTCTTTCATTATGATAATGAACACGTGTAGGCTTTAGTGGCGCAAGAGCCAGGTCTGGCCAACGAGAACCTACTTCTCTGTTTCATATGAAAGAAATGCTAAAAGGGAACATTGAATCAGCATATTTCCGATGAAGGCACTGTACAAGTAGCATCGCATTCTTATTTTTAGGCGCACGTTAAAGGAGACTAAGTGGCCGAAGCCGAAAACAAGTCTTAGAATAGCTAGGCGCTGGTACGACTGATAACAGGACTCATCAACAAGTTGTTGCGCTGTAGAGACTTACTCTAAGCCAATACAACCTGCACAGTGCTTGCTGTTTTCCTAGGGAATTGTACACCCTTAGCGCAAGTGTTCACACCTCAAATATTTTGAAGTGAAACGAAATTATCCCTTAACCCTCAACTTCGCTGGCGGTCATAGCGCACCTTGCAGCTCAAAGGGAAGGTAACATGCCGTAGTAATCATCATCATCATCATCATCATCATCAGGAGTAGTGGTTGTTAGCAGTTACACGTAGTAATAGCAGTAGCAGTACTAGATTTAGTTATAGCAGTAGTATGCAGGTTAGCCTCTTCAAACTCTGGTAGCGTTTCTTTGGCAGAAAGTGGTTGCATGTAAACGCAGAAAATATTACTCTAGCTGTTCTTCTAGAATTATCTGCCTTCATTGCGGCAGCCTTCCTTGCAGTGTGGCGTCGCCGCTATCACCGTTTCCTCGCGTACTTGGGATATTTCTCTCTGGAAGAACATGAAAGTATCCAATTGTACCTGGTAAACGGTTCCTTACATTAAATTAAAACCGAATACTCCTTGCAACCAGGCTAACAATTACCAAACTTTTATTAGAAGCTGCCGATATATTATGTGGGGTCACGAGGAACTATTATGGGTTTCAAAGTGGCGTCGGGAGCCATGTTTTATCTTGTTTTCTTTCCGAGAGGCGGTGTGCAATGGCTGATTCCGGAACTATAATCTATCGCTAAGTCTAATGCTGAAGCCGTATTTCGTTACGATCTCTTGCTTTTTCATATTCTTTTTGCCTTTCCTCATTGGCTTGCACGAAGCCCGCCTGGATCGGTCAAATAAATGTAATCGAAGGAATTTTTTTTTTACAGAACACAGCCTCATAAGTCTAATCTATTGGCAATTGACGTTAATTAATATAAACACTGGGGTCTCGCGTTCCTAAACCACCATCTCATTAAGAGGCACACCGTAGTGAGGATTCTGGAATACTTTCGGGTTTTTCTGACGTGCACCCAATGCACGGCACACGAGCGTTTTCGCATTTCAGCCCCCATCGAAATGCAGTCTCAATGGTCGGGAATCGTGCCCTCGACCCTGTGCTTAGCAACACAGCTCCATAGCCATTAGGCCACCACGGCCGGTAAACAATCAGATATTTGTATGCATCACTCTAGCATGATTTGCCGCTCCTTTAAAAGGGCGCGGGGCAGACAACACCTAGTTATGCTTAGCTCTTATGATTATTTTTTTCCACTCTCTCCGCAGTTTCACGCGTGTAGAAAGCACTAATTAGCGAAGAAAAAGAAGGCGACAATTCCGGTTTTCGATATAGCGCACTCCACTCCTCTGGTGACGTCATGTGGTGCTGTCATGCGACTTCAGCGCAAGTAGGCTATGAAGGTTGCCTAGACTGACGTAACCATTCCCGAGTCATTGTGTTGCCGGTTTTGCGAAATTTTGGCTCTGACTGTGTGTTAAAATGTGTCGCTGCTAGAGCTAAAAATATTTCTTGCGGCATTTTTTTTTCTCATCGAGGGAAAATATTAACCGCGAAAGCAGTGCATTGCACCGTTACATACTGATTAATTTTTTGCGAGGGTATTGCAGGAAACTGAAAATTCTAGTAAAGTTGTACGCTTGGAGTACTGGTTGTATTCAATTCTGAAATTCCAGCATATCCGCCGAAGTCATTAGTTAAGATGCAATTATTGAAATACGGTTATTTGTAAATGGTAATTAACTATATGATGAATAATGGAGTGGTAATGGCGCGTACCACCCAAATCCTGATGTGCGCCGCTGCTGTAAGGCTCCGTAAGCCAATAATACTATTTTGTCTCAAACCCCCTTTCTTTAGTAAGTTGAGGCAGTCGTCGCAAAAACACTCCGCTAATAATAACATTCGTCGCATTCATTCGCATGCTTTTTGTTTGTGTTCACCTACAATCTGATCCCTTCTTCGCATGCTTACGTGGTTCGTGTGTGGCAAGGTTCGAGTATGGTGAGAGCCGAGACAGACCCCGATTGCTGACGCTGTCGCAAGGCTGATTCTCTTCGAAACACCGGCTGGCGCAACGTATATTATCAGAACGCCTGACGCTACAAAAACACCCTCTATTGCTAGTTTTCTTACCCCCCCCACCTGTCAGAAATTTCTACTCCAGCGATTCTGATGTGTCACTCGCGTGTAAAACCGACACGGCGACTTAAAATCAATCGACATATTGACCACCCCAGCCGAGAACCGACACCCTCCCCCTCTCCTTTTGGGTAACATGCGACACGCAACGGACATGAAGCAAACGTGCGCGTCGTTTGACTTGTCGCAGTCGATTCTAACTATAGCAGTACGTGCACAAACGGACAGGCAGGCTAACGACTCCGTGGCCACCTCACTGCCGCGGCGTTCTGGTTTCATTAGCAGTGATAGCCCGCGTTGGATTGATCTATTGCCTGTAGCCCGCAAACTGACCGTTATTTTTTTTTTTTTGAAACCTTCGTCGAACCGCTTTTTAGGCAGTACGGGCTCGCCAAATCGTCCCGCTGCCCGAAGTATGTGTAAACTGAGATGTAAATCTCGATGAGGGTAAACAAGAAGAACCTCATTGCGACCTTTCCGGTTCTACAGAGCGATCGAATCTGCACGTGGGCTGCCGGGTAGCCCAAATGGCAGATGCGCCTGTTTGCTCAAGAAGGCAATCCCATATTACACAGGGGTAATGATGACTAAAAAAAAACTTGTTTGTTTTTTCTTTTAACGGCGAAGAGACTGATCATATCTCTTCCATTTTGTGCGAATCAAAACGACATCGAGGAAGCATAAACGAAGGTTATCGATCCTCGTCAGCGCAGGTGCTTTAATGCGACAGCAATATACTCGTACTACTGGTTGTGTTACTCATGTCACCTCATACAAATTTCTTGAAATTTTTTCCCTCCGATGAGACTTTCCTTTCTTACGGGAACTAGAAGTTCCGCTGTCGCTACGGAAAACTGTGTCATCTCACGCACTTGTGTTCGTGCCTGGCCTCGGAAAAGTCCCATTGTGGAAAAGTTGGCTCCGGCGACAATCCCTGTTAGACCGATTTTAATCACTGAGAGCTTCCATCTTCTTGTGACATTCTCTGTTGTTCGGATTCTTACCAATTTATGCCAGTTGCACTATGCACCGTAACAAGCGTTTCAGCTTCGCTTGCTGGCTGCCCAGGAAAGTGCAACCTTTTTTGCCAGTCAAGTGCGTTAACCTTCGTGCAGGTGAATCCAAGAAAGCAGTCATGAAAGCCACGGTTCTTGCAGTTAGGACACCTGTTTTATCATGTTTATGTTACACTTGTGAATGGCCTAATGCCGTGTTTGCAAAATTACGGAATTAAACTTCTACCTCAATATTGTTGCAACAGCTCCACATGTATACTTATCGACGTTTTTTGATCGGACATTGCTTGCTTTTTACGCATACGAGTGCTATATTTCAATTTATAGTAGGGAAGAACATCTGCAAACTTTTGTAGACTCTTTGTAGAGCGCTCGTATCACCTTTCTCGTGGCTTGTTCTCCAAGTGAGGCCCCAGCACACTGATCACGCAAAATTACACATGCCGACGCATTTTATTCGTAGGAACAGCGACCAATGCGCTTACACTTATTTACTTCGCTTCCGTGCTTCTCTCTGCACCTTAGCCGTCGTCAGGATAACACAGCTAGCGACATTTTGTCTTCGTGTTTTTCAACCGCGTGCGGTACGCCCCATCTCCTAGCTCATGTGGAATTGCCATCGGTTTGTTTTGATCACCATCATTGATAGCATAATAGGTCCCATGCATCGAAGCAACAATACGATAATAACATTAAGACGATGTTCAATCAAACAAGAACCGACTTGCAGTAGCTAGTTGTTGGGTTAGGTACGCCTGCGGTAGAAACAGCAGCGCAAGTAATGTAGGCTCTAAGGAGGATCCTGCTTGCCATCAGGCCCCGTACAACATGTGTGCGGCATTTTCATTACGTTCATCAACTACCCCTCCCTATTATCTAACTCCACCTTCCCTATTTTTCCCGTTTTCTCATATTGGCCCCAGCAAGCAGCAGCGATTTCGTCAGGCTGGCCTGCTTAGCCTTTATAAAATTATCTATATCTCGTTCTCCCATCACTGCAGTGTAAAAGCCTGTTTTACCAATTTCCTGGTAGCGCTACCCCGCTATAGCCAAATACATTTAGTCATCTAGGGATAAAGCAACGATCTATGAACAACTCCGTAAATGAAGGATTCGTGTGTTGGGTTGGACCCAAGAGACAAGTTACAAGGTATGCTAACCAGGGCTCCGAACGTCCAGCCCGCAACAGCAACTTTCTTTTTCTCATTCATCAGCTCAAATGCGCGCTAGTTGTTATCACCCGCCGAGATGAAGTCATGCGAGATTTTTCATTCTGTAGGCGAGCAGCAGAAGAGCCAGCAGGGAAGCCGGCCAAACAGCCCTGCAGATTTGGCTCACGTCGTGGCTGGCGACTTCGGAAGCAGATCGCAGAAGGTGAGTTCTTTTACGCACAGTGTTACTGTATGTGTGAGGCTGTTGTAGTAGCGGTTGTGTTGCCTTTTAAATATGGCACATGATGACGAAGAGGAATTGGCCAACGTTCGCATTAGAAAGGATGTTCAGTGATTTTTCTATCGCTAACTTAGTGACAGTTATTGCCAATATTAAAAACATATACAAGGCATAAAAAATTGAATACTATACAGGTTTAGCTTGATGATTCGTACGAGAAAATAGTAGAACGGAAACAAAATCTGGAATTTATTGTTAAAAAACGGATCTCATGCTTATGCAGGAATCAGTGACCAGCATAGCTTTCTTTAGCGGTTACTGAAATGTCCCCACTTCAATTCTCCTTCGTCACATCTCTTTACCTCAACGCTCCTCGCTTCGATGCATGTTTAGTCTCATTTTTACTCCTGTTACTTCTCACATTGGGCTGCTCCTGTTGTCGACTTAGTCACTTCTCTTTAGCTAAATTCTACAGTTTGCAGCTGCTGACTTCTTCACTTACCTCTTGTTCTGGTTTTCTATTTGTGAACCTACCCAGTTTGAGATATTGGCACATAATGTTTCACATACTCAATGGCCCAGCTTGCCTATTCGGGCACGCACTTGTTGTATTAGTGGCAAAATAGCATTAGCTGGCACCCGCAAAGGGGAAGAAGAAAGGTTCGCTTGAAAAAAGAATCCCAGGACACTTAAGCACTTATTGCGAGTTATTAATGCGAAAACATTATTGTCCAATTGAACGCCGCTGAGCGTTCCTTCGAGCTACGAACTCCGCGCGGTCAAGCGAGCACGCTGAGACGCTTGGCGCGCTTTGATTTGGCTTTACTTAGGCTCACGAGAGCTTGCGAGGACAACGAACGCGCGAATAACACAGGCTTCCGAGAGCGTGAGCGGGGTAATGTGGCGCCGTGACCACGCCCTTCCCCTTCACGCAAGAACTGGGGCGCTACTGCAGCAGCAGGTGTTTTCTTTCGTCCGCACTGCTCCGTGGAGGCGCGAACGTCACGTGAAGTTGCGTCGCAGCCAATTGGAATTTATGGACCCTTTCTCTGCTACAGACGCCGGCTGTTTCCCCCAATGAGCTATTTGATGCTTTCGCTTCAAAAAGATTTCATAAGTCAGACTCCCTGTATCGACGATGCAGTCATGCAAAATCTGACAGACTTCTTTTCAGGCATGTACCAGGCTGAAATATCAAGTGTTGAAAACTTGGGCACCCGAAATGCATTACTGGACGTATATCTTTGGGAATTGTATTTTTGGAGTAGGGTATGAAATGATTCAAAGATTCTGCATCCCAGCATGACCCACAAAGATATGACCATGTGAAGGGATATATACAAAAGTAAATACTTGAGTGCGGTACTTCACACCGTAGAAAGGAGAGTAATCGTCACTGTGTGTGTTGTGATGTGACTTCTCCACCAATTTGAGATGAACTTACGTTTTGCAAACGTACACAATTTTCTGGGCCATTTTTCATTAACAAAACCAAATCGTGTTACAAGAGAGTAGCATAGTCATAACCGGCAAGCAAAAATTAGAAGTGCTCCTTCGTAGTCGTTTTTAATGTTGTGGTCTCAGAATATGTCCCAAGTCCACAAGGTGACCAAATTTTTACGCACCAGCAGGAATGTAATCAAAAGGGACCCATTAAGTAGTACAATACCCCTCCCCCCCCCAAACAAAAGAAAGAAAAAAAAGAAAACGTGCACTTCAATCAGCCATTTGTAGCAGCACACTCTTATTCCTTTTTTCTCTTTTCTGTTTCCAAAGGAGCAGTTTTATAGTAAGCCAGTAGAGCAATACGTTTACAAATCTTGCCTACTTGATTAATCTTTAACTGTTTGGTAATTTTAACGTCCACGCTTACAAACTACTCGTTTTCGCTTTACAATATCATGCATTTTAATGTAATATTATTATCGTATGATATTTATTTAATTTTATAGTATTATATTATCAAAAACGTCTCAAGATTGTTATCTTTGTTGTGCTTAATAGCTGTGATAATAATCAAAGCGAAACTGCGGCCTCCCTCTTTACACATCCTCCACATTATGGGAAGTTTCCTAAGTAAATCTCAGCGCAATGAATTGATGAGCATCGCACCGGCCGGGCTTAAACACACGCCGCTGCTGTGTAGTGTAGACGGTGTACAAAAGCGGCTTCTTATGTTAACTTGGAAACTAAATATTGATATAGTTGTAAGAAGCGCTGTACTTGACATCTTCCTGAAATTGCCCACTAAAAGATTTGTCACCGCAAGCGTTGTAACAGGCACACACGGGTTATCGTCACTGAAGGAGGAGACAACTTTGATATTACCCTGCCATATATGGATGCAAATGCGGTGAGACTGCATGAATAAAAAACGGCCGAACACCTCTCACGATTATTGGCGACGGTAATGCGTTTAGCATTGAAATAATATAGCGGCACAGCGTAGAGCCATCGTCGAAGCGAGTTATGAATGAGGCGTGTACTGCAGCGGGATTCCTTTTTAACGCTTCGGATGGATGGATGGATGGATGGATGGATGGATGGATGGATGGATGGATGGATGGATGGATGGATGGATGGATGGATGGATGGATGGATGGATGGATGGATGGATGGATGGATGGATTCCCTAAAAACACTTGGCACCAGCTAGGCCAGGAATCCTGCGCGTGGCTTGCCAAATGCATGGCGCGCCCGTGCGTGCGAGCTCTGAGGAACGCGTCATACGGCAACCAGGCTCCTCTCTCGCGCTTCTTTCTGGACACGTTGCGCCGTCTAGTGGCACTGCCGAGAAGTCCGCGCTTGGCCTCCGAGACGGGAAGCGTGGCGCGTGGATGCTTCCGAACGGTGAGAATTGCTTTCTCCTTGGCGCACACTGAATGGCACATGATCAGTCAGCCAAGTTGGCGAGATGTTCACTTACGAGTGGCGCATAGCCAGTGCCTTCATGGCGCAGCTCGCTAAAGCGTTAGAATGAGAGGCGTTCAATGAAAAGCGGCATATACTCAGGGCATTTGCGGTACAGCCTGCCTATGCGTCGAGTTGCTGTCCTTGAGGTACTGCTGTAACGGGGACTCGATTCCGCTCACCATCGGGGAAACTTAAAGAATTTTTTTGTCTTATAGAGCGGCACATTCTAGCAGCACGTACCTAGTTACATAAGTTGGCGTCAAAGACGTTCATTAGAGTGCGTTACGTGCCTACTGGCACATACCCGGCGACTCAAGTTGGCGTCAAAGAGATTCATAGAAGACCAGCACAGACTGAGTTACAGATACCCAGTGCTCCAAATCGGCGCCAAAGAGTTTCTTCGAAAAGCGGTACCTACCCTGTCCTGCACCTACAGTAACCCATGCCTGTGGGAAAGAAGAAAGCAGAAAACTTTATTAAAAGAAGAGGTGGGGGTGCGTGGAGCATTATGGAGGGTGCCCCACTAGCCTTATCCACCCGCCGTACTTGAGCTAAGAAGTTCGTAGAAGAGCGGCCACAAATTCAGTGGCCCCAAGTTAGTCCCGTGGTTGGTTTCAAACCCTGCTACCTCAGCACAGCAGCCCGATGCGCCTGCCCATTCTACCACGGACTACCCAGTGACCCACGTAGACCAGAAAACGATTAGATACAAACATACAATAGATATATGCAAACACAGATCGTTGGTTCACGGAAAGTGCGTGGAGTACACTAAGAACGCTAACGCATTAAAATCGCATCCTCCAACTTTTGTTCACAGAAATCTTTAGACTGCCGACCGCCCAATCCACCACAGATTTTGCCCAGCGACTCTCGGTAGCGGGAAGAAAGGCAGTGAAACAAAACAGAGACGTGCAATAGCAAATTAACTGCAAAATATGAAGCCCAGCTTTTGCCCGCATGCTGCTCTCTCTCTGTGCGATTTATCGCTGGCCGCCACTCCTGCCAGATGCGTGCTACTCGCCTTCCGCTCCTCGTCCTGTGTGTACGCCCTCCCCCTCCCCCCCCCCCCTCTTCCCTCGCCTTCCTATAAGGCTTGCCCCGTATACAACCCGGCCGCCGTAATAGATAAAGCGGAAATGTGTGGCCAAACATTGCGTATGGGAAGTGGAAGTGAGAGCATGTAAGCGCACGCCTCGTAAGGAGCCGGTGTCTTCCGATGCTCACAATTGTCTATCCAAGAGTGGGACTGTTTAGGGGCTGTTGCTACAAAACTCGTCATTACAAAACAGCTGGGCGGTGGTTTCTTGCCTTTATTTCTCTCTTTTTTTAGTGTGCCCTTATTGTTCTACGCTCCGTGTCACGACCAGCCCAACAACTAATCCGCTTTAAACTCTCAATCATTCGAAGCGTTTGCCACGAACTCCTTATCTGTTCTACATATAGCCCAACAAATGCGCAGTTTAAGATTAGATTAAGCAACATACTCCTACTGCCCCGGAAAAAGGAAACTTCGTTTTAAGAAGGCTTGATCCTTCAGCTGAGTGCGTGGTAGTTTAGGTATGTTTTTAGTCTTTATTATCATAAATGATCTTTAATTGCTAAAGACTTTCAAAGGCAAAGACGCATTTAACGCCAGAACTACGACCTACGATTCGATTAAGTGACGCATTCAAACAGAAAAAGAAAGGAGAATGGTGTGTTGCAATGAGTGGATTCTTCTGTTTTTCGCTACAATCAAGGTTTATCATGGCCATTAGCTGCCGCGTACTGATGTCAAGTGATAAGGTTATTTCATCACTTTAGGAACGCTTGACGTAAACGTTAAGCTGCAAACGATATTTACATGGGAATGTGAGCCCGTACCAACCGCTCTACGTTCTTTTTTTTTTCCCTTTTCCTGAGGCGTACCCCAACTCCACCTGCGCTTCGAGCACTATACCTCCTGGCCTGAATGGTCTTGTCAATTGAGACGCCTTACCTTCTTTCGGGCACATTTTTTATACGAGTTCCCTTTCTTTCTATAGAAGACGTTGGATTGTTTTCTTTTCTTTTCCTATCTTTTCTTCCGATTCCTGCTCTTTCGTGACTCTTCCCCTATATTGAACTGCCGCTGCCGGAAAGCTAAGTGTGTAGGGGTTCCGGCAAAAGAAAAGGAAAACGAGAAAAAAAAAAACGAGAAAAAAAAAGACAGCTCCGTTTGTTCGAGAACAGTTGCATGGCGGCGAGCACACGTGGGTTGTTGGCGTTCGAGGATCATGGCCTCGAGTGCTTCGTCGACGCTCATGGCTTTCTGGAACTGGGCGTTCGATCACAACGGCCTCCTCGATGAGAACTGTACCGCCGAACGCCGCGCCGTCCATCAGGCAAACAGCGTAAGTGTCCTGCGATTCAGATCGCAGCACGTCTCTGAAAGGGGCCTACAGGCCGCGGATTGGCCAGACCGCATTAGACGCCACTTCGGTGTCATTTCCTGACGAATGATGCCGCCCTAATGATGTTCCTGCATCTTGGGTAAGCGCGCGGTGCCCGAATCCGTTTCCTCTGCCATATATGCTGATCGCTTTGATTTGGGAATGTCGTGTAATCATGCGCATAGCACATCTGGGCTCCCTTTATTTCTTTTTTTATTGTTTATTTTCTGCTCAGTGCGTGGCTACGTTGCAATAAGTACAGCTTGTTGGGATGAATAGGGAAATACGGTCACAAGGGGCTAACATTGATGGAGTAGCATATTTTCCGTCACACATGGTAACTGGCGCTCCTTACCCTAGCCATTGGCAACAACCGCGTGGACTTGGTTGTTTCAGGTATTTATATCTAGGACTGAAAGTATCATCGCTGTTTTTAAATTTACAGGGCCACTATACACGCCCGCCATGTATCATGCTTATACCTGCTGTAGCATGACGCCTGACGTTGAAGTTAACTATGTTTCGCTCATGTGAATCTTACTAAATTATTTTCATCTTTATGTTTTATAAAAGATATCCAAAAAATTTAAACGTGGATAGACATTATTCTTACTTACGATAAAGAGTGCTTATTTTTAATATGTAAGCACGCACCTTTAGGAAATTGTATACCATGTCTCGAAAGTTGGTTAAGTTTCTCAGCCTCTCCTGAGATTTTTTTCTTTCTGCCGCATCTAATGTTAATACCAATATATAAATAACGAGTTCGGCGTAATAGTTAGGTGCCCTAGAACTTAGTCATACAACGTCTAATTTGACAAGTTTTGTTGTCCCGGTAATTGAATTAAAAACAGTAAATATATTCTTGCATTTCCTTTCATAAATAATGGCTGTGGCTTAGGTAAGGTTAAGCCCAGGATGCGAAGCATACTAGCCTTTATTTTAGTTGTTGAACCACTGTTTAGCCTGGTGAACTGCTGTTGCTTGGCTATATTTGGTTCGGCTAGACGAAGAAACAACTCATGCGTCACTCTGCTTCGCCTTCAAGAGTGGGACGCGACAGCATTCCCGTCGACCCGGCAAGGGGTGTTAGACAATGGGCTACAGGGCAGCGACTACGCGCCCCGCATTGGACGCGGTGAGCGTCGAGCAAAGCAGCGTTCGGCGCGGCAACGAAATGTGCGCCTGAGCAAGAGACGCACGCCTCAGAAACAGCTCGTTTCTAAGGCAACACCGCATTCACTAGAGGCGCTTTTGTACCGCTTTGAAGCATCGTACTCGTGGCTCAGTAGCAGCGGTGCAGGAGACAAAGATAGAAACTGAGGAACAGACGGATCGCATGGTGCTGCAGTTTCGCAATAGATACAATGTTTGTGTATCACATGCTATTGGGACTTCTGCGGGGTGCGCTATCTTCATTAGAAACAACCTGGGAATTAGAGAAGAAGGGGTCTTTTCTTGTGAAAGTGGAAGACTGGTTTTTGTGGATTTTTCCTTTCTGAATGTAGGTTGGCGCGTGATATGTGTCTACGCCCCAAACACTGAAAGTGAGCGTGTGGCTTTCTTTAAAACAGTAAATCAGCATTTACAATGTGACAGGAAAGTCGTATTGCTGGGAGATTTTAATTGTGTATGTTACGCGGCCGATCGAGTGAAAAACCTCCCAGTGCGTGACAAAAGTGCTTTACTTTTAAACACACTAGTTCAAGAATATAATCTGGATGACGTCGGTAATTTCCTGTGTATTACCGGCACGCCTGCATTCACACATTTTCAAGGGCAAAGTCACGCAAGGCTAGATAGAGGGTATGTCGCACTGGAGCTTGTTCCGATGTGTGGCAGCTATAGTGTGAAACACGTCTCGTTCAGCGATCACAGCCTTGTAACTTTTAGTGTAGGTACCACAGAAAGAAAATCGAAGTTTAACTGGAAGTTGTGGAAGTTCAACGATGGGCTGTTAATGAACGAATCCTTTTGCGAAAGCGTGAAGCAAAAGTTAGATAATTTGATTGACGCCGAAGATGGCAACGTGCTAGAATTATGGAAAAACTTTAAACAAGGCGTCAAGATCAGTGCTATAGAAGAATCCAGTAAAGAGAAATTTATTAAAAGGAAAAAAGAAAATGAAATGCAACGTGAGCTTCATTTTTTGTACACCGTGGAAAGCGAGAGACCCGGGAGCCGAACAACGGAGATAAGAGAACTGAAAAGCCAGCTTGAGCTTATCGAAGAAGAGAAGTTCAAAGGAGCAGTTATAAGGGCACGAGCTGAAAGGGCTTGGCTAGGTGAGACACCGACTAAACGAGCCTTATCTGACGAAAAGGCATACGCGAGGCGAAATGAAATCAGAATGATTCAATACGAGAACGATATCACGAGCCAACCTCAAAAAATTGAAGAGGCGTTTCTTGATTATTATAGCAAATTATTCGGGACTGTTAAAGACGTCACAGAAGAATTCAAGACGGACTTTTTGTCAAACATGCCGCAATTAGAGGAAGACATTCAAAAACGTCTGGAGTGGCCTCTGAGCATCACCGAAGTGGAAGGAGCCATAGATGATTTAGTTGTAGGCAAGTCTCCGGGACCTGATGGACTCGGAGCGGCCTTTTATAAAGCCTTCAAAAGTGATGTCAGTGAGATCCTGTTACGGTTGTTTAAGGAGGCCTATGCGCAGAAACAGGTTCCCCCTTCTTTTCGGACATCGCACGTAGTCCTGATACCGAAATCAGAGGACCCAGAAAAATTGTTAGCTGTTGACGCTTACCAGCCGATATCACTAATGAATGTAGACTATAAGATATTTACAAGAGTGCTGGGAAAGCGATTACAGGGAGTGGTGACCAGAATAGTAGGGTCGCATCAAACATGCGGCATTAAAGGGAGGTCTATCTACACAAACATTCATATTGCCAGAAGCATCTTAGAATACTGTAATGACCTAGGTGAACACTGTGCCATGTTACAGTTAGATATGCAGAAGGCTTTCGACCGTGTGGCCCATAAAATTCTTTTCAGTATTCTAGAACACATAAAGGTAGGGGATTTGATCTTGGATGGGGTAAAGATGTGCTATCAAGACTGTACCTCCAGCCTCATTATAAACAAGGAGGTTACCAAATCCTTTAGTGTCCGGTCATCTGTGCGCCAGGGGTGTGGTTTGTCGCCTCTTTTATTCGCAATTTACCTAGAGCCGCTTTGTAGGAAAATCAAGAATGACAACAGAATATCGGGTTTCAGAGTGCAGTCCGCGGAGGTGAAAGTGCTGGCATACGCGGATGACATCGCGTTGTTTTGTCGGGATAAAGAAAGCATCGAAATCGCGGTCGCAGAGGCTTTATCATACTGCAGAATGACAGGCAGTGCTATCAACTTTGATAAATCCCTAGGGGTATGGATCGGCAACTGGGAAGACCATCCGAGTACGTTTGCAAATATCCGCTGGACAGTCACGCCGGCAAAGTACCTGGGGGTGCCGCTTGAGCACTACCGTGATGCCGTTGATTACTGGAATGCCGAAACTGAAAGGGTTCGTGAAGGTACACTTAAATGGGGAGGCCGCAATTTCTCTATGTTTGCTCGTGCGACAGTGTGCAACCTGTTTGCCGTTGCCAAAATTTTTTACGTGCTCCAAGCGTTGTGCATGTCAAGGGCTAACATACAACGTTTACACAGAGTACTTGCAGTGTTTGTATGAGGTTCAAGCTGGGAGCGCACCAGTCGCACTAATCTCTTTCGTTCGGTTAAAAATGGAGGATTAGGTCTGGCACATTTGTTCATTAGGCAGATTGTGTCGCGGTTGGCTTTCTTACGGGACCAAAATGACCCATTTTTATTAACTATGTTTCAGACAAGGCTGAGCGAAGCTATACCTGAGTTTATTGTATCGTCACATCGGTGCAGTCAAGGCAGAGCGCGTGGTTTCCTAAAAGAGGTAGTCTTGGCGTTTCAGCTGTTAAAGGTTCGGTTCTCCATGGAATACCTAAGTAGGGTACCACGAAAGCGCTTATATAAGGACCTGGTAGACACAATGTTGCCGGTGCCGTTGTATCGCTCGATGTTCTGCATTGGACCTGAAAAGGACGTACTAAAAAGAGTAAAACGAATGCCAGTACGCCCATCGGTAAAGTCCTTCTTTTTCCAGCTCCACACCAATACTTTACCTGTGAAACCGTGGCTAGATGAAAAAGGTCTTTCCGTGCCTTGGAGCGTCAACTGTTTACTATGCCGGAAACCCGAAACAATAGAACACATTTTTCTAGACTGCTGGGATGCTGTGTTCCATTGGGACATATTACAGAGAACACTAAAGAAGGACTTGCCGATTACACCATACGGGATTCGTTTCTTGCCTACTCTAAATGAAGACAAAGTACCCTATGACATGTTCATGCTGGTGTCCTTACATAGCTTATGGAAAACTAGAATGGCCGTGAGACATGCCGAAGTAAATGCCCGGCCTGTTAGAGAATACTTCATTGAAAGCATTTGTCATATTAAGGAAATGTATAATTTGCAAAAAGAAAAACCAACATGGCTCAGTGTGATGACTGAGCTAGCGAATTTTAAGCGATTTTAGCCCTGTGACTGCCAACCAATGGCAGAGATGTTGTCGTGACCGTTGTCTATTGTTAAAATGTCTTGTTTTGTAGCCTTGTTGCCATGTCGGTAATAAAGACAAAAAAAAAAAAACTCGTGGCTCAGTGGTAGCGTCTCCGTCCCACACTCCCGAGACCCTGGTTCGATTCCCACCCAGCCCGTCTTGCAAGAGTTGAGCCAAAGCCACTTCTCCTCTGTCGTGACGTCACGGTGTCACGTGGTTTCAAGGCGACACCGCCGCGCCTGAGGAGCTGGGTTGAGCTCTCGTAATATGCTTCGCATAAAACACTGCGTTCGCTACTTTCCTGTCAAGAATGCTGAGTCACACTGATAAAGCGCATGTCATTCGTTACCTTTTCTTTTAATTTTTGGGTTTTACGTGCTAAAACCACTATTTGATTATGAGGCACGCCGCAGTGGGGGACTCCGTAAATTTGGACCCCCCCTGGGGTTCTTAAGCATGCACCTAATCCTAGTACACGGGTGTTCTCTCATTTCATCCCAAATCGAAATGCGGTCGCCATGGCCGGGATTCAATCCCGCGACCTCGTGCTTAGCAGCCCATCGCCATAGCCACTAAGTAACCACGGCGGGTCGTTCGTGACCCCGAAGTACCGGTCGCACAGTGCTCAAGAAACGAAATGCAAGCAAGATTGATGAGGATGACTGTTGTGTGTTCAAAATACGCTCCAAGTGTTCTAAACTGTTTTTAGAGTGTAGAGGCTGCATATTTGCAGCTTCGCTGGTGCTTTATAAGTATGTTTATCTGCGGTAAAGAATTGGTGGATTTATCTCCTGGCCCACTGTCAGCAGATGTCATCATCATCATCATCATTAGCAGCAGCAGCAGCAGCAGCAGCAGCCTGGTTACTCCCACTGCAGGGCAAAGGCCTCTCCCATATTTCTCCAACAACCCCGGTCATGTACTAATTGTGGCCACGCCGTCCCTGCAAACTTCTTAATCTCATCCGACCACCTAACTTTCCGCCGCCCCCTGCTACGCTTCCCTTCCCTTGGGATCCAGTCCGTAACCCTTAATGACCATCGGTTATCTTCCCTCCTCATTACATGTCCTGCCCATGTCCATTTCTTTTTCTTGATTTCAACTAAGATGTCATTAACTCGCGTTTGTTCCCTGACCCAATCTACTCTTTTCTTATCCCTTAACGTTACACCTATCATTCTTCTTTCCATAGCTCGTTGCGTCGTCCTCAAATTAAGTAGAACTCTTTTCGTAAGCCTCCAGGTTTCTGCCCCGTAGGTGAGTACTGGTAAGACACAGCTATTATATGCTTTTCTCTTGAGGGATAATGGCAACCTGCTGTTCATGATCTGAGAATGCCTGCCAAACGCACCCCAGCCCATTCTTATTCTCCTAATTATTTCCGTCTCATGATCCGGATCCGCCGTCACTACCTGCCCCAAGTAGGTGTATTCCCTTACGACTTCCAGTGCCTCGCTGCCTATTGTAAATTGCTGTTCTCTTCCGAGTCTGTTAAACATTACTTTAGTTTTCTGCAGATTAATTTTTAGACACACTCTTCTGCTTTGCCTCTCCAGGTCAGTGAGCATGCATTGCAATTGGTCCCCTGAGTTACTAAGCCAGCACTGAGTTACTGAGTCAGCAGATGTGCAGGTATTCAGTCGGAAGAAAGAAAAACGCAGCTCAGAGAGCAGTACGAACGTCAACAACCTCGCACTGCCCGCATGCTCTGTAGCATACATTCGCGGAAGTCATCCAGCGACCAAAACACCGGCCTCGCCGACGCCGGTTCTGTAGTTATGCGGAGAGTCTGAGAACTCTTACGTGATAACCAAACCTCGGGGCCGAGGTAACGCGCAAACGCGACTGCCGTCTTCCTCTTTCCTCGCATCTCTTATCTGCATACGGGACCCATTAGGCGTACGTTCTGGCTTTCCCCGCTTCGCTCGCACTTAAGGCCCGCGCCGGGCGTTAACGGCGCACGTGGCCCGCACGTAAGATCGTTTGCGCCGCCATAACGGAAACCCACTTCCCATTTCCCACTTCCGGTGGCGGCGGCACGCCGTTTCGTTAGCGCGGCACATCTCGGGCCCACCGTCTTTGCGCCTTTATCGATTAATCAATTCTGGCGCTCTCTTATGGCACCCGTTCGACAGAGAGTTGTTTCGACGCGCGCGCACTGTAGTGTAGCACGCCAGGGTTCGGCGGTGCCATCCCCGTTTTTAATACTTTAAGAAGGGACGCGGCTGGAAAACAACACCGTTCGATATTTCGCGCTCTCTAGAAGTATCCAGAAGAGAAAAAAAAAACACCAATAAACGATGCATTTCCTTTCCTAGATAGCGAGAAAAGGAGATCAGTACTTTATTATGCGGAAATTGTCGAAGGCCTGCGGAGTACTCCCAGCGTACAGGCTCACACTCCGTCGTCGTGTTGCCTCCCGGTTCTAAGGTTACTGACTACCTAAGAATTCACTGGTGTATGCACCACTCTCCAACTCGCCGGCCAATTACGTTCGCTGCTTTACGTGACGTCACGATGGCAGGGAGCATCATTCAACCTCCGCGTCTCTAGGGAACTACGTTTTGGAGCGCGGAAGCGCATAGCACAGGTGCGGTGCAATTCTGTGGGCGGAGCTTGGACGGTGTCCCGAGGTTCCCGCCGGGTGTAGTGCGAAGTCAGGACGTCGCGTACAAGGGGTTAAGGAGTTTATCGCGGGTAGGCCCAGCACTGGCGCGATGGTTGAGCGCCACCGGGATGGCTACAACCGGAAACTGCTGGTTTTCCACCGTTGAGACACAGGTAAGCCAAGCTGCGGACGGGAAGAGAAAGGAAGAGAAGGCAAAGAGGAGACAACGTGGTGGTTATTGAGTAATTACTATTTAGACATTCTACAGTGTAGGAACACACGTAAACACGGGGCACCATGCAGCTGTCTTGTCCGTCATGTGCCTTTGCACTGCACGCCTACTTACGTACCGCCAACGAACCCAACTCGCCGCTTTATAGTACCCGTGTGCCCGCCGTTGCGTTCACACCCCGGAGAGCGTGGGGAAAAACTGATAGACAGAATCATTTATTGGATTATGACTCATTCCGACTCCCTATCCGGGACTACTCGGTCTTTTGGTAGTGGTAAGGGATGACGAGATGCGGAGGTGATGGTGTGGCCTTCACGGTTTCGTGTCTTGAGCGGGGTCTGTGCGCATCCTCTGTTTTGTTGCGGTGTGCAACGAAAACGGTGACAACGCGGGAACGCCTCTTGTGAATATCTTCAGCTCGGTGTCCCCCGACATCGGTCGCCCCATCTCACGTCGAGGGATCAGCGCTTCATTAGCTAGGCATAGGTGCGCACGAAGTCCCTCGCATACGGAAATCGGCCTTGATTTGAAGCCCATGCTAGGCGTGGTCAAAATAACGTCTTACGTGACCGTGTCGAAAGAAACGCAATGTGCGTCTTGGATTCGCTCCCGCCAGGCGTCATCTAGATCAAGTCGAGCATGAGCTTCAAGTCAAGGTTCATTTCTGAATACGGGGGTGACGTCAGCATGAATTGGTACTCATACTAGCGTTTCGCTTTGTTTGGTCATGTTCGAGAGTAGGGGTACCGAAAACTTGCTGTCCTTGGTAAACCCACCTGCTTCTCCAGGGTGTCCCTTCCCCTATTCTTTTTCTCACCGATATGTTTATGGTATTCGTTGTTAAATCTCAACTTTAATATAATAATTCACCAACGAAGAGGTAGGGTTAGATTCTTCTCGGCCGCTTGCAGAGCCTTAAAATGCCATTCGGTACGCAGTATGGGAACCCTTGATGTAGGGAAATGCGTCTCAGAAAACCCGCAGGACCCGCTCTGCGAGTGATTAAACCAGAAGAAAGGGGGTTAACCGAGGGGCCCGATTTTTATTAGTCGTATAAGAAGCCAACAAACACTGACACCATGGACAACATAGGGGACATTACTTGTGCTTAATAAATGAAGTAAAGAAACGATAAATTAATGATAATGAAAGACGATGAACGAACAACTTGCCGCAGGTGGGGAACGATCCCACAACCTTCGCATTTCGCGTGCGATGCTCTACCAATTGATTGATTGCCACCCTAGCGTCCCTATAGCTGCTCAGGAAGCAAGTCCAATGACGATGCAACGTTAATTTAACGTTGACCCTACATTGTACAGCACCTCGCCGTCCAAATGGCCGACACTGACCCCGCCTTTAGTGCTGCTTCGCATTCGTTGCGTCCGCTCAACTGCCATGCTCGATGGACATGGCGTGGTTACAGGGAAATGGTTTCTAAAGGCACAATGAAAAACACGTATAACAGATTTGCAATATACATGAAATATATTTTCAGCTTAGAGTCTTAGTGTGTCACAAGGTTAATTAAGATATTGCTCTAGTGGTAGAAGCATTTCGTTCGAAGCCTGCCCGCATTGTGTTATTCTTTTCCTTTCGCGGTGCGCTATGACGTGGCTCTAATGTGTCAATTAGTTGAAAGTCGCATTGCATTCTTCCCAAGTTCACGTTGTCTTGTCCACTCGTAAAGAAATGACTGCTTTCTTCATCCTATTCCACGTCACCCCTAAATAACTGGTTCTGACTACTCCAGTCACGAGTCACTAAATGCAAGCTTGTCCTTTCGGAGCAGCAGTCAGCTAATATATATATATATATATATATATATATATATATATATATATATATATATATATATATATATATATATATATATATATATATATATATATATATAAACGAGAAGAAAGGGGGTTAACCGAGGGACTCGATAATTATTAGTCATATAATGAGAAGCCAACAAACACTGACACCAAGTACAACATAGGGGAAATTGCATGTGCTTAATAAATGAAATCAAGTAATGATAAATTAATGAAAATTAAAGTGGATGAAAAAACAACTTGCCGCAGGTGGGAACCGAACCCACAACCTTCGCATGTCGCGTGCGATGCTCTACCAATTGAGCTACCGCGGCGGCGTTTCCCCATCCACTTTCTTGGGTATTTATGTGTACTAGTAGATTAAGCACATGCAATTTCCCCTATGTTGTACTTGGTGTCAGTGTTTGTTGGCTTCTCATTATATGACTAATAATTATCGAGTCCCTCGGTTAACCCCCTTTCTTCTCGTTTATTACATAACGAGGGTCTCGAATCCGGCAACATTGATGCCTTCAGGTAGCATATGTGGGTTTATTGACCAGTTGCTTTCACCCGAAAAAAGATCACGTTCTCGTGACGCCTGCGGCAAAAAGGACGTTCCACGTCCGCCGCCAAGGTCTGTGAGTGGGGGCGCTGGCTAACACTCCCAGGGTTCTACTAGTACACATAAATACCCAAGAAAGTGGATGGGGAAACGCCGCCGCGGTAGCTCAATTGGTAGAGCATCGCACGCGACATGCGAAGGTTGTGGGTTCGGTTCCCACCTGCGGCAAGTTGTTTTTTCATCCACTTTAATTTCCATTAATTTATCATTACTTGATTTCATTTATTAAGCACATGCAATTTCCCCTATGTTGTACTTGGTGTCAGTGTTTGTTGGCTTCTCATTATATGACTAATAATTATCGAGTCCCTCGGTTAACCCCCTTTCTTCTCGTTTATTACATAACGAGGGTCTCGAATCCGGCAACATTGATGCCTTCAGGTAGCATATGTGGGTTTATTGACCAGTTGCCTTCACCCGAAAAAAGATCACGTTCTCGTGACGCCTGCGGCAAAAAAGACGTTCCACGTCCGCCGCCAAGGTCTGTGAGTGGGGGCGCTGGCTAACACTCCCAGGGTTCTACTAGTACACATAAATACCCAAGAAAGTGGATGGGGAAACGCCGCCGCGGTAGCTCAATTGGTAGAGCATCGCACGCGACATGCGAAGGTTGTGGGTTCGGTTCCCACCTGCGGCAAGTTGTTTTTTCATCCACTTTAATTTCCATTAATTTATCATTACTTGATTTCATTTATTAAGCACATGCAATTTCCCCTATGTTGTACTTGGTGTCAGTGTTTGTTAGCTTTTCATTATATGACTATATATATATATATATATATATATATATATATGTATATGTATGTTGTAACGACGTGGGAGCGACGAGTATGCGTAGCAGCACCGCCAAGAAACGCACTTTATGAGTCGTCCAAGGGAACAACAACAACGTCTTCCTCGTTTTCCCCGCTTCACCTAAAAACCCGCGCTACTTCAGCGTCGTCCCGACTGGCGCATACCCGCTGCATTATGGTTCTGCCAAATATGTGTCATTTGCTCCCCCTTTAGAAAAGATCATCGTTCCGATGATAGAGGCTTGGAAAGCAGCGGTAAAGAACTGCGCAGTCTTGTCAGTCCTCGTAGTACGGCTTCTTACGAAGCACGTGAACGACCTCGGGTAAATGCCGTCGGCGCTTTGAACAGTGCGAGCTGTCTGGAACGACTTCGTAGTTGACGTCACTGATGCGTCGGAGAACTATGTAGGCCCCGAAGTATTTGCGTAGGAGCTTTTCAGAGAGCCCACGCTGTCGAGTAGGTGTCCAGACCCACACTTTGTCGCCGATGTTGTATGTTACGGCTTTGTACCGAAAATTGTAGCGTCTGGCGTCACAGTCCTGTTGTTCGTGGATTCGCAGACGCGCAAGCTGCCTAGCTGCCTCTGCTTGGTGTGTTATCTCTTCAGCACCCGTCTCGATGTCGTCAAATTCATGAGGGAGCATTGCGTCTAATGTTGTTGTAACCTCATGGCCGTATACGAGACTGAAGGGCGTCTTGCGAGTGGTCTCTTGACGAGCCGTATTGTACGCGAAGGTGACATAAGATAAAACCTCGTCCCAGTTCCTATGCTCTACATCTACGTACATGCTTATCATATCAGCCAATGTCCTATTGAGTCGTCCTATCAGTCCGTTTGTTTGGGGGTGATACGCTATTGTCTTCCGGTGGGCGGTACCACTTAGACGTAGAACGATATCTAAACACTAGGCCATGAACGCAGTACCTCTGTCCGTGACGACTACTGCGGGAGCGCCATGCCTCAAACCGATGGATTCCAGAAAAAATCGTGCCACTTCATCTGCTGTTGCCCGTTGCAGAGCACTTGTCTCGGCATATCTAGTGATATAATCCGTAGCGACGATTATCCACCTATTACCAGTAGTAGACGTTGGCAAGGGGCCCAGAAAGTCCATGCCTACTTGTGCAAATGGTGTGGCCGGTACGTCAACAGGGTGCAGTAAGCCGGCTGGTTTGACGGATGGCGGTTTACGACGTTGGCAATCCAGACGTGTCTGAACGTAACGTTTAACGACCGCAGTAAGTCTCGGCCAGTAGTAATTCTGCCGAATCCGTGCCAATGTGCGAGTGTAGCCCAAGTGCCCAGCAGTCGGCTCGTTGTGGCAGGCGTGTAAGATTTCACGTCGAAGCGGTGATGGAACAACAAGTAAGTAGTTGCTGCCGCTAGGCGAGAAGTTCTTCTTGTAGAGGACGTTGCGACGCAAGCAGTATGATGCCACCCCTCTTGCAAAGAGCCTCGGCACACTGTTGGTTCGTCCGTCGAGGTAATCAATAAGCGGCAGCAATTCAATGTCATCCCGTTGCTGGTGTGAAAGATCGGCAGTATCCATGAGTCCCAGAAAAACCATGTCGTCACCGTCTTGTGCTGCCGGCTCAATAGGACACCGAGAAAAGCAGTCGGCGTCTGCGTGCCGTTTTCCCGACTTGTATGTAACAACAAAGTCGAACTCTTGGAGTCGAAGACTCCAGCATGTGAGCCGGCCGCGGCCGGAAGGATCTTTCAAATTAATGAGCCAGCAGAGGGAATGGTGATCACTAACGACGGTGAAAGACCGACCATACAAATACGGACGAAATTTCAGAACTACCCATACCATTGCGAGGCATTCTTTTTCAGTGGTGGAGTAGTTAGCTTCGGCTCGGGATAGTGTACTACTGGCTTAAGCAATCCCTTTTTCGCTGTTGCCCTGCCATTGTACTAGCACCGCCCCTAGACCGACATTACTAGCGTCTGTATGCAATATCGTCGGGGCTTCCTCATCGAAATGTGCTAATGCGGGAGGCGATTGCATGCGTTGCCGGAGCTCGTGGAATGCCCGCTGCTGGTCTTCGCCCCAAGTAAAAGGCATATCTTCTCGGATGAGCTGTGTTAACGGCCATGCGATACGCGAGAAATTCGCAATAAATCACCGGTAATATGCACAGAGTCCCAGAAAACGTCGCACGGCTTTTTTGTCTGATGGAATCGGAAAATTAGCGACGGCGGCAATTTTATCCGGATCAGGTCGGACTCCTTGGCTATACTGATGACGTGACCGAGGAACTGGAGCTCATGAAAACCAAAATGGCACTTCTCAGGCTTCAAAGTGAGACCGGCAGAGCGTATTGCTTCAAAAACAGTTTTCAGCCTTCGTAAGTGTTCGTCGAATTGCGGAAAAGACAATCACGTCATCCAAGTACACCAGGCATGCTTGCCATTTGAGTCCGGAAAGCACAGTGTCCATTAGACGCTGAAATGTTGCTGGCGCCGAACACAAACCGAAAGGAAGTACCTGAAATTCATGAAGTCCGTCAGGTGTTACAAAGGCTGTTTTCTCACGGTCTCTCTCATCCACTTCGATCTGCCAATAAGCGCTTTTCAAGTCCATTGAGGAAAAGTAGCACGAGTTTCGCAACCTATCCGAGGAATCATCAATACGTGGCAGTGGATAAACGTTCCTCTTTGTGACCTGATTGAGCTTCCGATAGTCGACGCAGAAGCGCAGGCTACCGTCCTTCTTCTTCACTAAAACTACAGGTGATGCCCAAGGACTATTAGATGGTAGAATAACGCCATCTTCCAGCATCGTCTTCACTTGTTTTTGTATTGCTTCGCGTTCCTTTGGGGCCACACGATAAGGGTTTTGTCGGATGGGTCTGGCGTCGACGTCAGTAATGATGCGGTGTTTGGTAAGTGGCGTTTGACCAACTCTTGACGCAGAGGAGAAACAGTCCTGATACTAATTGATGAGCTCAAGAAGACGGTTCCGTTCAGTAGCCGTTAACGTCGGATTAACGTCTACAATTGGCGCAGCTGTGTGGATTGTAGAGGCCAACTCCTGCGCTAAGTGGCAGTTTTGTATTTCTGTCACTTCGTCGAAATAGGCGACAGCAGTGCCTCTAACGATGTGTCGGCGCTCCTTACTAAAATTCGTCAGCAAGAGTTCGGCGCTTCCGTCGATTACATCGATAAGTGCTCTGGCAATGGAGACACCACAATTCAGTGCTAGCGCTAGATGGAGAAGGAGAACGTGGTCGGGGCATCACTGTATTTTGTAGCTGACTGTTCAGAGGGGCGTCGTTGTAAGTGCGTCGACCGTCGTACGGAGAGTAAGCATAGTTGGCAGGAAAGATTGGGTTTTGAGCGGCGCGATAGTTGTTCCATTTGTGGCAAACTCGATAGACGTGTCCAGCTTCACGACAATGGTAGCACACTGGTCGACGGTCGACGGTGCGCCACAAATCGGTTTTCCGACGCTGATAGTTCGGCGGTAACTCTCCACGGAGCCAAGGAGTGGCGTGCGCATGTCGAAAATACGGCGTTGTTTGTGCTGGCATGATCGGCGGGGTCGGTAGAGGCGACGAGGGTGACGATGTCGGCTCTGTTTGTGGCGTAGGTGGTGTTGTAGTTATGGGTGTCAACGGCGTTGAAGTTGCGTTGAGTGGACGGCGAACAGCTTCCGCATAAGTGAGGCGCCGCGGAACGTTGCCACAGTCTGGCGCTGAAAAAGCTTGCCGGACTTCCTGCCGGACTATATCAGCAACAAAAGATAACGCTGGCGTTGGTTCCGTAGGCGCAACCACAAAGCCGAGCTGCCGAAGCTCTTCTCGCACCACTTCTCGGACAACTTCACGCAGAGAAATGTCGTTACTCGCAGCCAGTACGGAAGTGTTCGCCGTCGAGTTGCCCATGTCATGCTGGCGGTATCGTTGATGCAGGGCCCGTTCAATGGCTGTAGCCTCTTTTGTGAACTGTGCCACTGTTGTCGGTGGATTTCTCACAAGGCGGCAAACAGTTGCTCCTTCACTCCTCGCAAGAGATATCGCAGCTTTCTTTCCTCTGGCATGTCTGGGTCTGCCCTACGGAAAAGACGGGCCATGTCTTCCGAGAGCATAGTAACACTCTCATTGGGCTTTTGAACGCGGATTTCAAGGAGACGCTGCGCGTTTTCCCTCCTGTCGATGCTTGAAAAGGTATCCAGCAGCTTTGCGCGGAAGTCGTCCCACGTGGCAAAGCTCCTCTCTCAGTTTACGTACCACGTACGAGCATTGTCCTTCAAATAGAAATAGACACTCCAGAGTTTGTCCGCCGAGCTGGTCTTATGGTTATATTAGGCGACGCGCTCGAACTGGTCTAGCCAATCTTGGACGTCTTCAAAGGCATCACCATGAAAGCTCTCCGGGACCATAGGATTCTGTAGTGTTACTTGCGATGGAGCTGCGGTGGCCGTGTTATTTGTAGGAGGCAAACGATTTCTCAAAGTTTCTTGCAGGGCACTGGACTCGAGCGCTAAGCCTAGCAGGCGACGACTGAACCGGTGGACCGGTGTTTCGATGCGCGATGGTGATTACGGGTTCGATCGTCGGCTCCGCGAAGGGGTGCCAAGCATGAAGAATGCCCAGCACCTCCACCAGTGTAACGACGTGGGATCGACGAGTATGCGCAGCAGCACCGCCAAGAAACGCACTTTATCAGTCGTCCAAGGGAAAAACAACAACGTCTTCGCCGTTTTCCGCGCTTCACCTAAAAACTCGCGCTGCTTCAGCGTTGTCCCCACTGGCGCATACCCGCTGCATTATGGTTCTGCCAAATATAGTTGTGTCAATA
Source organism: Dermacentor albipictus (assembly GCF_038994185.2). Taxonomy (NCBI): domain Eukaryota; kingdom Metazoa; phylum Arthropoda; class Arachnida; order Ixodida; family Ixodidae; genus Dermacentor; species Dermacentor albipictus. Next base: position 61,164,632 of record NC_091830.1, read on the forward strand.
TATATATATATATATATATATATATATATATATATATATATATATATATATCGCGTTGCTCGCAATACTGGAATCATTCTGCCATTTACCATAAATGACGTTATTTCTGGCAATTACCCTCATCACTTGAGTGGCCCAGATGGGCTCGTGACCTAAGTGGAAGGTTGAGTCAGTTTCGCATGATGTATCTGGCCCGGGGAATGTATGCAACCGCGAGAGCGATGGTTGCTTTCCGGGGTTGCCATGGCAACTGGGCGCCGTGGCAGAAGATTGCATGGCATGTGCAAACTTGTCAGCACAGCAATAAACAGGACGACGAATGACGTCCCGTCAGGTTGTGGGGCCAGCAGCTTGGTGGTCGAAGAGATGCCGCAAACAACGCAGTAGTCGAAGGACAAAAATGAAAGAAGAACGAAGAGGACGCGCTGTTTACGCGAAACCAAAACTGCGCCCCCTCGTTGCAGACGCAAACAAGAAGCCGAGCGATGGTGCAAGCAAAGCATGGCGCATCTGGTTCATCTCCGCGAACACATCTGCCTTTGGCATATACATTATTGCTGGTGAGGCGTCGCTGGTTCGACCCAGCGCACTTCTCTATCTATCTATCTATCTATCTATCTATCTATCTATCTATCTATCTATCTATCTATCTATCTATCTATCTATCTATCTATCTATCTATCTATCTATCTATCTATCTATCTATCTATCTATCTATCTATCTATCTATCTATCTATCTATCTATCTCTTGTGTAGAATTAACGTAGCTGTGGAATCTCTGTAGATATTTTTCAATATATTTACGTTGGCGGCCTGTACTCCTCGGTTACGTAACGCCTGTATGAATGCTGGTATCTCTACTGAATGATATGCCTTCTCGCAATCTATGAAAGCCATACAGAGAGGCTGACTGTACTCTTCGGATTTCTCGATTACCTGAATAATGCGGAAGAAATGATGTTCTGCAATGGATGTGATACATTGCATAGTATCCCTTCCTGAAGCCAGCTTGTTCCGTTGGTTGACTAAAGTCCAGTATTGCACTTATTCTATTGGAAATTATATTGGTGATTCTTTTACAAAATACTGGGAGTGAACTTATGGGCCTATAATATTTCAATGCTTTAACGTCTCTATTTTTGTGGATTAGTACAATGTTTGCATTCTTCCAGTTTTCTGGGAACATTGAAGTCGATAGACACTTCGCATAGAGAGCCGCCAGTTTTTCAAGCATTATGTTTCCTCCATATTTGATTAAATCGACTGTTATCCCATCTCCTTTAACGTCTTGCAAGGCCTTTCTAATCTCATCACTAGTTATAGAAGGAGTCTCTGCAACCTGTTCATTACTTTTTCGAATGGAAGTATCGTGGCTCCTCTGGGTACTGTACAAGTCAGTATAGAACTCTTCCGCTGCTTTTGCTATACTTTCGAGATTGCTTATGATTTTACCTTGCTTGTCTTTCAGTGCATACATCTTGGTTTATCCTATGCCAAGTTTCCTTCTCACTGATTTCATGCTTCGTCCATTTTTTATGCTTCATCCTTCGTCCAGCTTAATCCATTTTTTACGGCTTACTCAGTCTTTCTCACGTTATAATTTCGAATATCTCTTATTTTCGCCTTGTTGGTCAGTGTTGACAATGCCGCAAATTCTAACTTATCTTTTGAGTTGGACACTTTCATTCTTTGTCGTTTCTTTATTAGGTCCTTTGTAACTTCGGAGAGCTTGCCTGCCTACTGGTTGCCTTGATGCCTTACCTCCTACTTCAATTGCTGCCTCTCAAGCCAGCCTAGTTACTGTTTCATTCATTACCTCCAAGTCTTCATCTCTCTTTTCTGAGATTGCACATTTGTTTGCAAGTACCAGCCCGTCTGTGTCTGCTTTACCCATTACTGCATCTATGTTGGCCTGTTTCTTCTTGACCAATTTTACTCTTTCTCTCCTAAAGTTAGTTAAAGTTAAAAAAGTTAAGCTGAATCCTAGCCCTCACTAACCTATTATCACTGCACTTTCCCTTACCTGACACTTCTCCATCCTGCACTATTCTGGGATTGGCAGAAATGTATGAAATCAATTTCATTTCGTGTTTCACCATTAGGATTTTTCCGCGTCCACTTTTTGTTGCTACGCTTCCTGAAGATGTGTTCATTATTCGCAACTTATTACTTTCCGCGAATTCTACCAGCATCTCTTCTTATCTCCTCTTCTTATCTGGGGGACCTCTATAGCAGAGAACAGGGCCGTTCTTCAGCAATGTATAACTCTCACCAGTTCTTCTACTCTACGGCCGATGATATCCCAAACAATGTCTGACAGTTCCTCAAAGAGCTCTGCTAAGCTAGCCTCACTCGAGAGGGTTCGGGTCTTAAACGTTGCAAGGGTCAGCTTCCATTGCCAGCCTGTCCGAGTCCAGAGATTCTTAGCACCCTCTTCGGCACCAAAGGTGTGACCACCGCCTTGGTCAGGTGTTCCGCAGCTGCTGGGAACTGAGGGCCATTGGTTAATCGAATGAGTCATTTGGGAGGTAGTGGCCGTATACTTCACCAGGGACGCCGATTCCTGTTCTGATGAGGGAGTGTGTTCTCTTGAAGCTTAGTGGGCCTGCGTAATTTGGTTGTAGCTGGATTAGCATAGCCCCACTGGCTCTCGGCATCTTTCGCCGGTGTCAGGCGTCACTTCAAGCATGGAGATGTAGTGCAATAGAAGAGGCGAAATTCGAGCTTACCATTCTCAGATTAAAAAAAAAGAAAAAAAGAATTTAAAAAACATATTTTTTCACACGACGATTAAAATTTCTATGGCGACCGAGCATCCGAGATAGCTGTCAGATAATCATGTAGGTGGCGGGGCTACCTTATCGTGGAGAAGCACAGCCCAGAGGGCCTAACAAGCCTAGCAGATCCCTAGGTTTATCCGCTAGTGTGTGTCAATAGTGTCAATTCTCAATGGTCGTAACATCGTTGTTCCGGAATCTCACGTACGCATGTGGTCATGATCGCGCCTAGGTGCACGATATATTTTAGGGAAACTTGAACAATACTTATAACGTGTGTGAAAAAAAAAGAATAAAGGTTTTACCCCGCGATACATCCGTCCGCTGATTGTCGTGCCTCTGGCCGTCGTTTGCACTTATATCTGGACTTTCACGCCCGGTAAAAAAACGAGTGGTAAGACGGGCCGCCAGAACGATATGGTTCTGAGCCACGCGTAAAACAGGCGACCTTGGCAGCGCCTAGATGTCTTCGACCTTTCTTCAGATTTGGACAGCGCTGATACCGAAGCTAATGAGAAGAAAGAAGTGGCGGAACGGGCCCCTTAGCTTACCGAGAACGCTTCAAACACATACGATAGCAAGTCAGAAATGTTATGCCTCATTTAAGCAACAGCGAGGCCGTCTGCGATCAATCAGACATGGGTTGTACAATACGCACGTGGAAGCAATTGACTTTCCTTTTACCGCCGCGCTCGCAATACAATTCACAGGAACACAAACGGAAACACGCAAGAACGAATAAGTGCAAATGTAGACGAAAAGAATGGTCGCAAATACGGCCGTTCTGACGTGATGATAAATTGTGTGTTAACTTTACAAGTGTTGTCGCTACGTGTTTTTTCCTTATTCTTTGCGTGAATGTTGTAAAGCATTCTCCTTACTTTTCTCTGTTTCTTTTGTGCGGTCGGCAGCGTTCCTCGTAAGTTGCTGCAGATAAATTCTTGAAAATTTTCAGTGTTATGGAGTGTACAGTGCGGACATCTATTTACGTATTTGGTTCCTCGAATACGTTTTCGAGATCAGTATGAGCAAACTTCTAAGTATGTAGGCTTACAAATGGAAAATCTCGCCCTTTTTCACGTCATCGCGGCATGTACAGATGTAAGGAATTTGGCCACATTATATTTTCTATTGTTGTCACTAGAAAGTATGCTCAAGGTATAACAGTAGTGTATGTCTAAGCCCTTTTCATAAATCATTCATGCCCAAAATAGGTAGCACAATATAGTGTCAATTCTCAATGAACTTGAAATTTAGGGGTGGACCAACTTGAAATCAAGGGTGGGCCGTGTTAAATTTGGGGGTGGGCTAACTTGATATGTGGGGGTAAGCCAAGTTAAACATGGGGTGGTCAAGCTTGAAGTCGAGGATGGGCCGAGTTAAATTTGGGGCTGGGCCAACGTGAAAAGTGAGGCTGGACGAAATCAAAGTTGGGGTGGGCCAACTTGAATTTTGGAGTGGCCCAACTATAAATTTGTAGCGAGGCCAATATAAAGCTTGCGAGTGGGCCAACCTAGATTTCAGGGGGCAACTTGAAATTTGGGGGGATGCTTACGCATACTTGCACAGCTGTGGAGATTCTGCATTCTTTCGATATTCTCTTTTTTCGGATTTCCGTTTCTTATAGAACCCGCATCGTGTGACTGCTCATTATCACGAATTTGATTCTTATGATTACTTCTTCAACGCACTGGAACTGCTTCAGCGTTTGCTGACGCTCACAGTCTATGCTTGCGTGTCCTTGCATGGGAAGCATCGGGCTGCTGTTTCCTATGCTCAAATGAAGTGTTCTGATGAAGGCATCCGCTTAGTCAAAGCTCTCTAAGTTTTTGCGCTTAATTGGCTGAAAAAGAATGCAGACACTCCTCAGGACCACTCCCAAAATTCAAGCTGGCCAACCTCTAAGCCTAACTCAGCCCATTCCCAAATTTCAAGTTGACCATTTCTTTCAATAACAACCTGCAAAAGACCCCTAACTTTCCTGACAAACTATTAGCATTCCATTGGAATAACTGTAGCATATTAAAACGGTCATTCATTTCTTCCTGCAGCGACCACTGCCAAGTTAAGTATAGTTATCGTCTTTATTATTGCAAATAACGGCCACATAATGATCTTCACAATGTGCTCATTCGCGGTGCTTTCGAGAGGACATTTTGTATAAGTTTTCAAGTACTGTTAGCTGACTAAGTCGTCTTCCTGGTGCGGCAATGGGCGGTTCTTCTGTATTTGCCTGAGACACGTGTATAGTCAGGAGACCGCTCAGGAAGTGAACGTGAATGTGCTTGTCAGAGAAGCTTCGCCGCCATTTTGTTCATGTTGGCTCACAGCGCTGACATCGACGAGAAAAATATTTCTGTCAGGTGACGTGCACTAGGTCAGAATTTGGACCAGGCCTACGAAGTTTGTCTGTTTTCATGCTGTATCTATCAGTTCATGTTCTCCGTTACTCCTCTGTGGGTGCTTCTCGAACGATGACATGTACCGCCCATCGCTGTCTGGGCAGTGAGGTGGCCCAGGTGGCATGCAGTCTGTGGCCGTGAAGGCGCGGTCATACCTTGCAGCACTGTGGTTCTCAGCAAAATCTTGTAGTATAACAGTGTCGTTGACATCGAAAACATTCCTTAATTCCAAAAGATTCTGTTCACAGGGTAACTCGTGAAGTCCAAGATGATCCGCGTAGGCATGATTTGGCCTGATCGGAAGTTTCAAAATGCACTCTTTGCAATGTTCACTATCTTCCTTCTGCTGAGATGAACATTATCGATGAAGGGAGATGACTTCTAAATTATTTGTGATCTAGCAGCGTTGCGTCACTGTATGGTGAACGGAGACAATTTGCCCCCAACGTTCCTCCATCGTGAAGCCGGGTCTTTCGTCTCTGCAGAGATCCCCATCAAAGTAGTCGTCTCCATTAATCGGCTTGCTGCTTCTAAAGAGGCTTCTTGTCCAAGACGCTACCACGCCCTGTAATGCAAACGTCCAGCAAAATTTCCTTAGCAAGAGCTACATGCAAAACAGAAACATGAAGGTTCACACGCTATAACTACTGTCTTGTTGCAAACTAATGGTGACATAATTATATGTTCTGCCTTCAATGTTTCTCGTAGCTGGCCGGAGCATAAGGCTGAACAATTTGGAGGTCTTCTTCAAAGCATTGTATGCGATTACAAGTTGCATATACTCAGCATAAGCAAGGTTTTACAGGCTGTATTTAGTTATATAACATTTTCTTGACCGCTTCATTACACCTTCGCTTTACATAGATTCTAATATGTGCGCCTCATTCTGCAAATATTTTTATTGTGGGGAGAAGTCCCTATATCCGTCGAACTGCCGCTGATCTTAACGCGTCTTTCTGCAGCTAGCACGAATGCTATGTTCAATTATCAGATTGGAAAGCTAATCTTGCGCACGTATCTTACATCGAGTCTAGCCTGCTGAGCAAAGTAAGCCGCATTCGACAATGTGGGTCGACGATCGGGGTCGCATTTACCCTGATAACCTCTCGTTGAACTGCTGAAGAATGTCAAGGTTTGTATCGACCGTGTCTAGAGACACATACCGAGCCTCTCGGAGAATGATGAAACATGTAGCAAAAATACGTCGTATATATAACGGTCGGATTCGCCATGCACATGCGCGAGACGAAGAAACGGAATTATTAATGGCACTTTCTCCGTAATTGCTGCAGTGAGGACCAGTCGCCATACCATGCCAATCCAATCATACCATGTTTTGTTATCTTCAAGTTGTTGGTAGAGGGATTCCTTATATATGTTATCGATAGTGTTCGAGGATGCGGTGGGTAGGGCCATCACGTCGTTCAATGTTTTGCGTTCAATGCAGTATGCTAGCCGGGGGGGGGGGAGGGGGGAGTCCATCGCACTGTTTAGTCTTTCACTTCCTTTTGTACAGTTCAAAAAATGATTTAGTGGGCTACAGAATGGTTTCACATTCTGTTTAATGGTGCTGTAGGTGCCCTATAACAGGTTTATACTCCATGTATTTGAGAATAAGCATGAGAAATCAGAACCTGCCTGTATGAATTGCTTTAAATAGATGTTAACGGTCGTTCAAACAAGCTAACACTTATAGGTTGTTTCTTCATACACCTCGGGGACATTAAACTTTCATAAAGCGGATGATTTAGTGAACCCTCAATCAATAAAGCGATCAGTAAAGCCATACTGCCCACGTGTATCTTTCGGACATCTTTCTGGCATTACAATTAGAGATGCGGAATATTTAAGCCTGCCACCTGGCCAGCATCCCACCGGCACAACCGAGTTTTCGCTCGGGGAGCCGGCTTCCCTTTCGACCCCCACACCGCCACGCCATTTGCCAGGTTTTCGTTTATTGCTAAAGTGGCATATTATACGCTTCATCAAAAACGCCGTGTCGGTCGTTCGTACGTACCAGACTGCTGAATTGTCGCAAGCGCGTTCATGCTTCATTACTCAAACTTCTCGCCCTCTTGTTGGGAGACCGCTCCTTTCAACCTTTCCGTTCTTTTTTTATTTTTCGGAGATTTGCATAAGCATATCCATTGCTTCTACCTTATAGGACTTTCTGGCGGACGCCAACTGTTGGTGCTTATCACTTGTGCTGGCTCAACCAGTATGTGCCACATGAACAAAATGGACACAAACTGTGTTCCACCGTGGCCGCCGTCGGCGTCCGCGTCGCCGTGGAGCTCCGCAGGCATTTAGGTGTATGCACGCTATGTGCTTATCCAAGCCTTATCTGCAGTTTAGAGAAACTTGTTCTTGGGCGATTTGGTGAACATTAGCAAACTGTTTTACAACTGCGCAAACAAACGATCACAGAGAGAGCAAACAAGGAATGCGCCTTTCCTTGTTGTCTCTCTCTGGGATGGTTTGTTTGAGCAGTTGTAAAACTGTTTGCGTATATGCGGCCTAAATTACTGTACTATGCAATCACGAAAGTTGCTCATGGCAGGTCTTACGTTCTGGACTAAATTATTCCTGAGAATTTTGAGAATTGCAGCCCACAAACAAATGTCATAAAACAGAACATTTGCAAAGCATGCCTTTTATCTTAAATCTTCTCAGACTATTAAATAATAAAAATTTTAAATAATATCAGTGCTCAGAGCTGCACGTTCTGAAATTTTACTGGAGTGGCTCTTTACGAGCAGCGTAGTGGCACCTGTACGACGTCATTACAGGCTCTACACGGCGTGTTAAAGGTTTTAAGGTGCCAGAAGTTCACGACAGCTGCTACATTTAATTGCCGTGTGGAACTGATCTGTCAAGGAGTAAATGTGCTTAACAGTTTTCTTGTTGACACGACACCGGCCTTACTTCTCCCACTGCTTCCACGTGCGCGTCTTTATCATGCTTTATCATGGATAGCGATAACAACATCTTTCTACCTCGCCGTCTTTAAGAATTTACGTGTCGCATTCGCAGGGCGTTCTTCCCACCTTCCACTACTGTGGGCTTTCGGGTAAGGTCCAGTCAACGTCGTGTCCTAACTGCACCCTTCAGGAGGCGAATGAACATGTTCCAAGGCGACGTGTTGTTGCTGGGGTATTCTGGGGCCATGCATGCCTGACATCGCCGCTTTCTAATAAATTGTTCCTTTTCTGCTGACCATTCCTTGTGGGGCCGCTTCGCGCTCCATCTCGTTGTTGCCGGTGCATGTTTTCTGTGGAGTAAAGCCTGCGAGTCGGTTGCTCAGTCGGTTGCTCTATTCCCCATCCTATAGCGACATTGTTCCGGGTGTTTATCTGTTCTTTTGGAGGAGCTCTTCTTTTCTGTCAAAAATACAGTGCAATCAAGTGAACTTACATTGTTTACCGTCAATGGTGAATGAAGCTGTACATGCCGACAATTTTCGCACATGTTCGGTGGACTTAATGCTGTCAGTCACTGAGTTTACAACATGCAGAAACACAGGTAGCCATCTGTTTGACGGCATGGAAAGCCAAAATCGAGCGAGAAAGACAAGTCATAAGGGAAAGGCAGGGAGGTTAACCAGGCTAAGCCCGGTAGGCTACCCTGCACTGGGGATGGGGAAAAGGGGGTTGAAAGAGGAGGAGGAAGAAAGAAGTTCACAGTTTGCACTGTTACACCACGGCCACTGGAAAAAAAAAGAGATGCGACCTGCCACGTCAAGGGGGGGCTGCAGTGGGAGCGAATGTCTCAGCCGTAGTTGCATTCTCGGCCGCTTGGTTCGGCCGAACGGTGCTAGCTCTCAGGGACGGGACGCGCCCGTTTCCAAGGGCGACAGCGTTCGAAGCACGTTCCTCACGCATTTTCTATGCCGACCCCATGGGGTCGGTATATCGGGGACTCTTCTCTGTAGAGAAGAGTCCCCGACTGGTAGCGCTGGGGCGGATGGCAACGCTTCCGAAGCACGCGGCAGGCCGCAGCTTTCTTTTCTTGTTATTGTTGTTGCTGCTGTTTTTTTTTATTCAGCGGCCGTGGTTACAAGCACAAGCGCTCATCGCTGAGTCACTCGCAGGCGGTCATACAGGCTGGTGCATTTCAAGAAACACACCAGCACCTCTGTGGCCGTGCACATAGCAGACGCACGAGGGCACGGGCCCAAGATCGTCTGCTCTGTGAGCGGCCTGTCGCCTAATTGGTCCAAAGCTGTCCGAAAACGACACTAACCTAATCTTCGTATGTGCGGCAGTCACGAGGGAGACGTTTGGTTGTTTCTCCGACACCACACGTGCTGCAGTTGGGACTGTCCGCCATTCCGATTAGGAATGAGTCGGCCTGCTGTAACCACAGAAGCGCAGGCCACGTGCACAGGCGCCGTCGCCATACTGTTCCCCCCCCCTCCCCTAAATGGACGGCTGCGTGCCCATTCGTGTCCATGATACGGACGCAATTCGCCCAGGGCACCCCCATCTCCATGGAAACGCATGCGGGGAACGCATACGGGGGATAGAGGTAAACAGCTTCGCCATGGAACACTTATAGAGCTGTGCTCTAATTTCGCGTTAAGAAGTATCGTAATCGTCGGTGAATTTCTTTTGGACCTGCCCAGTTTTGGTAGGAGAATGTACCGGTTCTGATCTGTGTGTTCTTTGTTCGCCGCTAGAGCATGCACTGTATATATGTATACCCATCTGTCGCATACTTACACGTTGCACAAGACTAATGTCATTGATGTAAGTCAGGTTCCTGGGTCGCTGTTCCGCGGTTGTTGTGGAATGACAGTGCTCGGGACCCGCATTCTCAGCCGTGTGCATTATTTATTTATACAGTGCATGGAGCTGTTATGGGATTTGAGTTGCCTATGGAGTAATCATTCTTTTTCTAAACGGTTCGCGAACAGGAAAATGGTCTTAGTCGCTTCGAAACAGTTTGAAGTAAATATTTGGAGACATGCACTAGTGATTTGCTTTCGAAAGGCACAAAAAAAAAGAAACTTTGTCTAATCCTTATCGTCTTCATTTGTGGAAGCCTGTTTCTTCTTTGCACCACATAATCGTTTTTTGTCTATGCCTCCTGCAGAAATTACGTCATCGTTCGAAATGGCGGCACCCGGCCTAACCGCTTGAGGCCGATTGAGTAGCCGTTACTAACCTGTTCGCTCACTTCACGGGAAACAAATTATGTCATACAATTTCCCTATCCTTCGTCTCACTTTTGCAGCTTAGTTTATGTGCTATCTCGGCTGTCTTCTTGAGACTGGTTCTCATTATTGCGCATGAAGGCCTAGATTGCGATAACACGCAAGTTACTCGCTATGTCACTAGCTCGGATTAGCATGACTTCACGCAGCATAGGTTTTTCTGGGTTCATGTAGCTCGCGCCTTGAAATGATCGGGACACTCATTGAGTTACACAAACTCACGAACTTGTAATTTTAATAGACGCGATGGTGAAGAATGAACGAGGATCTCAAGACACATGGATGGATGGATGGAAACAACTTTATTCTGAATCCGGCAAATTTGACGACCCGGGCTCAGGTCTCCCATGAGGGGACTTCGAGGCCTTGCCTCGTCGCCGCCTCTCGGGCTTGCTGGACAGCCCACTCTTGTGTCTTGAGGTTGGAGCTGCGCAGAGCGGCGGCCCACTTCGACGCAAGAGCCTCCGGAGCTACTGCCATTGTAGCTGATGTAACCCGACACTCCCACAACATGTGTGACAGCGTCGCTCTAGTTGCCTGACATAATTTGCAAAGAGCAGTCGGGTATTGCGCGGGGAAAATGTGCTGCAATCGCACCGGACTGGGGAAGGTTTGTGTTTGCAATTGTCGCCAGATGACTGCCTGGCGACGTTTCAGCATGGGGTGAGGTGGGGGCAGCAACCGTCTGCCTAGCTGGTAGTGCTTGGTGATGTCATTGTACCTGACCAGGCGTTCTCGCGTGTTTTGAGCCAGCAGTTCTGAACTCGAAGAGGCGGTCTCCGATTCTGCGCGGCGGATCAGTTCTCGCGCAGAGCGGTGTGCTACCTCGTTCAAGTTAATGAGGCCCTCATCGGTGGGGGTGGCGACGTGCGCTGGAAACCATATGATGGCGGTGTTATCTAAGTGCTGTCGACCAGCTTTCCTTAGAATCTGGAGAGCTTCGGAGGAAATGCGCCCCCGCGCGTAGTTGCGAACTGCGGATTGCGAGTCGCTAAAAACTACCTCGCAGAGGGGGTCGGTAAGCGCAAGCGCAATTGCTACCTCTTCTGCTGTTTCGGGGTATTCTGTTGCGACACTACACGCGTGCGTAAGCCGGGAGCTAACGTCTACGACTACCGCCGTGAACCGGTGTTCTCGTGTGTATTCTGCGGCGTCTACAAAGCGCGTAGTCCTCTTTCCACCCAAGGAGCGCAGCAGTGCCTTGGCACGGGCCTGGCGTCGGCCCCGATTAAATTCGGGGTGCATGTTTCGAGGTATAGGGGCGACAATCAGCGTGTCGCTGAGGTCTGGTGGAATGACCTGTTTCTGACCGTGTTGGACGTGGTAGTTGAAGCCGAGTTTCTGCAGGATGTAGCGGCCCGTGGCTGTCAGAGACATGCGTTCGAGTTGAGAGGTTCTTTGCGCATCCACAATTTCCTCAAGCGTGTTGTATACCCCCAGCTGTAGCAGACGAGCAGTGCTTGTGGACTCCGGTAGGCCAAGGGCGATCTTGTAAGTCTTGCGTATAAGGGTGTTGATTTTCTCCCTTTCAGTGACATTCCAGTTGTGGAAGGCAGCCACATAAGTGATGTGACTGACTGCGAAAGAGTGTATGAGGCGCATGACACTGTCCTCCTTCATGCCCGTGTGCTTGTTTGTAATGCGTTTGATCAGGCGGGTAGCCGCTGTAACCTTGCCTTCGATTTTGCGAATAGCTTCTATGTTTGACCCGTTGGCTGTTATATGCATGCCTAGGATGCGTATCTTCGGAACTCGGGGAATGCAGGAGCCGTCTTGCGTATAGAGGATTATGTCGTCACATTGACGCGATTCGGCTGTAGGCTTGGGCCGGCGGCGCGAGCGGTAGACGAGCAGCTCCGATTTCAGTGGAGATAGTCGGAGACCTGTGTCTTGGAGGTAGGTTTCGACTGCAGAGACCGCTGCTTGTAAGGTGCATTCTATCTGACCATCACTGCCCTTGTTGACCCACAGGGTGATGTCATCTGCGTACAAGGCGTGATGGAGCCCATCGATCTCGTCGAGGTAGGCCGGGAGACCCAGCATCACGAGGTTGAAAAGGAGCGGGGATATGACCGATCCCTGAGGAGTGCCGGTGCTTCCTAGTGTATGTTCGTCGGATGTCATGCTGCCGACCGCGAGGGTGACTGTGCGGCGCGACAGGAAGTCTCTGACGTAGTTGTAGCTTCGCTCACCCAAGTTGAGCTTGTTTATGCGGCTCAGGATTGCTGCATGTGCTACATTGTCAAATGCCTTTTCCAAATCTAGACCGAGGATGGCCCGGTTGCCACTAGTTGGGTCATTGATAATCTGGTGGTAGAGCTGGAGCATGACGTCTTGAGTGGAGAGGTGTGACCGGAAGCCCACCATAGTGGGTGGGTAGGCTCCAGTGTCCTCGAGGTGGTGGTTGATGCGGGAGAGGAACGCGTGCTCCATCACCTTGCCAACGCAGGATGTGAGGGAAATGGGCCGCAAGTGATCGAGGCTGGACGGCTTGCCTGGCTTCGGTATCAGGACTGCTTTAGAGCGTTTCCACGCCTCTGGGATGCAACCTGCTCGCCAGCATTTGTTGACGTATGCCGTAAGAGCGGTTATCGAGGCATCATCGAGGTTTCTTAGAGTCTTGTTCGTAACCTTGTCGGGACCAGGTGCTGATTTGCCATTAAGGTCGTGGAGAGCTGCGCGGATCTCTGACTCGTGAAATTCTTCATTGAGTGTCACATTTGTCTCTCCAGTGTAATCTCCGTGTTGAACATCGGGCCGTTGAGGGAAGTACTTGGCTAGCAGGCGTGTCACGAGCTGGTGATCACTCGTGGTAGCCTGTTCCTTGTGCAAAAGGCGTTGCAGGTTTGCTTGCTGAGCAGACTTGCTCTGCGTTTCCCCCAAGAGGTGACGAAGGAGGCGCCACGTACTGCCATTGTGGAGCTGCCCATCGACCGCGTTGCAGATGTCATACCACTGTTGGCGGCTTAAGGTCCGGCAATGTTCTTCCAGCTGGCGATTGATATGTGCGATCTTCTTACGAAGCTTTCGGTTGTGCCTTTGCTTTTCCCATCTTTCGTTTAGTGACGTCTTGGCTTCCCAGAGGTGGGCTAGTCGGCTGTCGATCTTGTCAACCTGGACTTCGGGTGCGAGCGTCTGCGTCGCCTTGTTCATGTCGTCGTTGAGCGTCTCCATCCATGCCTCGATGTCATCGATGTTCCCCTCACCTCTCTGTTCAGCTCGCTGCTTTCGGAATTTGTCCCAGTCCGTCCATTTGAATAGCTTAGGAAAAGGGGGTGTACCCGCTTGAGGAATTCGTGTTTCTATGATCATGTGGTCACTACCGAGATCTTCAAAAGTATTGCGCCACATTGCTTGAGGGATGTTACGGACCGCCGTCAGGTCTGGTGTCGTGTCCCGTGCCGTAGAGGTGCCCGTGCGGGTCGGCGCCGTGGGATCGGTAATAAGAGTTAACTCGGCATCATGTAGGTCCTGCCACAGGCGTCGACCTTTGGCGGTAGTGTAGCCATAGCCCCAGGCCTCGTTCGGGGCGTTAAAATCTCCCCCGACCAGAAACGGGTTTGCGCCCGCCAAGGCAAGCGCCCCTCGGAACAGAGAGAGGAAACGAGCCCGTGAGTGAGCCGGATTACTATATACGTTGAGGAGAAATACACTGTGGTTGCGTGTTCTATTGGGAAGGAGCTCTACAAGCATGTTTTCCGCATGTGTGCGGAAAACATGGAACATGGAAACATGGAAGACACATGGCATTCGTTCCACAATCAATGGATGTTGACTAAACAGGCGAAACCTCAACGCTGCCGTAAAATGCTTGCATACTTGCGCACAAAATGCTACACTGTGCTAAATGCTAAATGCTACATCCCTAGATTGTGTACATGTCTACATTGTATACATCTCTACATTGTTATTATTAACCGAGGGTCCCGTTGCAGTCTTTGACTTGGGGACCCTCGTCTGTATATTGTATCTTACCGATTCATTGTACTTAAAGAATAATAAACTGAAACTGAAACAATTTTTGAACCTTTTCAGCTTTCATTTGCTCACGGAAGCTCGCGTCTCAAGACGACTGTAACGCTCATTTACGTTAGCGATCGCGCGAACGTCGTCGCAACGCTTCCAAAAATATTTCTCGACTCCTAAAGCACCCTCGGCGATCAGCCTTGATCACGTGGGAGCTAGAGGAAGGTTATGGTTTCAGTTTCTGATTTCTAAGCCCCAGAGAGGGGCACCTGGTTTAGCGGCGTTTACCACAACGCGCCATGGGTCCGTCCTGAGAAAGCGTTGCGTCGACGGCAAAGGGTTCAGCAGAACGAATCAGGGAACGCGGCTGGAGGAAGCAGAAGCCGAGTGGGCTTTCCAAAACGAGCAGTAAATGCCGTGACCACGCTGGTAGCGCCAACCTGAACTTTCTTCAATCGCGTCTTTCTTCACAAACCTCTCGCGAAGCTGTCCAGCCGGAGAGCCCAATTTTAACATAATAATGGCGTACCACTTAGCACGCGAATAACAAATTAACTATCAAGTTCGAAATTGAACGCCTGCGCACGTTTTCAAATGGCAACCGCGATAGATTGCAATCTTGCTTATATGCGAGTTGTCGTGCAAGTGGAGCTTCACGCAAGCTTGGAACGGCGAACTTACTCACCACGCACCTTCCTCGCTGTCATTCGGCATTCGCGAAGTGAAAGAAGTTCTGACACGAAAGCGAACTCTGCCTGCAGACTGGCTTACGCGGACTCGGCCATGCGCCGCCTATCAAAATGCATGCGCCGCTACAGATGCGACTTAGCATGTCACGCAAGCAATCATGGAAAGGCCACGTATGCCCGTCGTGAGGAATTTCACACGCCACCATCTCCGAGTCACTTCTGCTGCAGCTGCTGCTGCTGGTACGGAGCTGCGCTCCGACATTTACACGTCAGAACAAAATAACAATAATAATAATGCAACATGCGTGTACTACTCAGTGCGTTTCTTCATCATAATGCATTCGCCAGGTGTTCTCACGAAAACGCAGATTCTGCCACGTGGTTACTACACTTACGCAATTTTTTTCCCGCCTCCGCATTGAAATTCGACGCGCCTGTATATTCTTCCCGACGATCCGACGCGGTTGGGGCGACGGAACAAGTTACGACACGTCGCACAGCTGAATGGCGTGCAGAAGGCGGGCACACTGGAATGCTAATAGAAAAAGATGCAGGTATAAATAGAAAAACTGCAGATAATAGCACGGCTCGCCTGAAAAGGCAGCGGGCCCCCGGCATGGTTGTCCCACGTGCACCATTCCAGCCTTCGACCACGTCTCCGCACCCCCCCTCCCCCCCTCCCTCTCCTGCCGCGAGACGATGCGACAAATGGGTCGCCGACACGCTAACCCAGGGCGTCGAAATCGATTTTCGAGGTTTCGTCTTCAGCGACGCACACAAGGGCCGGCATGTATAGATTGACGCCGTCAAAGGCACGGCATCTCTGTGGGGCTACGTGGCATGGTTTGGGGTCGTATATACGCTTTGCGATTGCTGCTTCCCACTCCTTTCTTGCCTTCTTGTTGTTTGTTTTGAAAGGCAGGCTTCCATGGCTACAGACGCTGGAGCAGGGTACACGTTTTAATTCGACGCTCTAACCAATCTACGGCTAGGTTAATTTGCGCGCCCCTTTAGATGTCCAAAAATATGTAGCGTCGCTCGCAGCGACATGGCACCAGCTCGATTCACGTGGTCGTTTTCGTTGCGCCCTGTGCTGTGGGCGCCTAATGCGAAGATGCGTGTTATTGGAATAGCGTGCCACGGTGCGATTGTGAGAAAACGTGGCGTAAGTGATAATCTTCCAAGAAAGCTATTACGCTTCGCCCGCTTCGGCTTTTACATATCATTGAGTTCTTCAAACGGCAAATTCCTCCCTTTGTAAAATGAGTTTCTGGTTTGTATTGGTGGCATACGTTTTAGGGCCTTTTGTTCCATGTTTACCCTATGTTTGCCCTGACAACAGCTATTGGTGCTCCACAAATCGTAATTAAAGTACTTGGCACGTGTCAAGTACTTTAACTACCAGTTAATTAGTTTATACAATAACTTAATTAGTTGTTTAAATAGTTAATTAAGTCTGTTTCTCATTCTTTTTTTTCGGGAAGCTTCCACATTACCGCTCGAGAAAAGTAATTTCCGTTTTGGGAAAGTTTCGTCTAGCAATATTTTCGCATATTAATCACAAACGCTAATACATGCTCACGTGTAAGACGCAACGCATTGAACGCTGCTACCGGTTTGTCAAACTTGCATCGGCAAAAAACGACCACGTAGCGCTTCCACTCTAAAAAAAATGCTCCACTCCGCCACGTTGTACTGAAGTGCTTAAACGCGCAAAAGCGTTACACTAATCATCGCCGCTATGTCGGACGTTTCATCCAGCCTTGTTATGAGGTTTCTGTGTACAAGCCGTTTCCGTCTATCGTGGACTCACGAGTGTAATAACGCAACAGGACGCATGATAAGAACAATAATGATGCGTAGTTTCTAAAGCGAATATTTCATTGTCTGATTTCTTACCTTCTCTATCGTGGGAGGGGAGGGGGGTGACTCGGTGTCGCTGAGTAAAAATGTTTCTCGCAGCACTGAACGTTGACTGACAAAGTATATATGGTGCCACTGGGCAGACCTCTCTATTACACGTAATCATACAATATGTCATGATGAAACCTGTGCATATAATGTCGCCTGTCGGTACCTCTAAATAACACAGACCTCTTAATGTAATTGCACGTGATCTTCAACGGCTTCTTTGATTTCCTTAAGCCTCTTATATTTAAGCTACCCTATTCCTGAGACAGTGTGTATGTGCAAATTGGTATGTACCCGGTTATTGGCGAATCCTCCAGAATGCGTACATGCCACCGTGACACTAGGGCCGCAGAATCCCTAAATGTGCTGGCAAATGTGTCTCATTATGCGTAGACCACTCGTCACCGTTCCCTCTACAAGAGGTATAAATCAGCTTCGTCCTCGTAAGGAAATCGCTGCCTCGACGCCTCATGCTGTGCATCGCCTCATTTTGGCGCTTGCATTTCGGCGTAGCTTCGGCGTAGTGGAAAAAAAAACAGAAGTATTACGTGCAAATAAAGTTGTTAGCCATGCAGTGCATAAACATTGCATTAGGTTACGCGTTGCATAGGGGTTATAGCGAATACGATTCTACGCATCGCATTTAGTTCGGTATTGGCGGCTTCCCTTAAGCTCCACGTCAGATATGTTGCAGCCTGTGCTTTGGATTTGTAAATTTTGAAGGCAACTGGCTTCGTCGCCTCTTTCGCCCATTTTCGTGGTGGGAGGCGGCCGGGCCTACTGTGTCAATGCAGAATTTGGCGCGCTCGTCGACGCGCATGCTGTCGCCCGATAGCTTTGGTGTGTCTGAAGTTTTAGATGCTCTTGTCGGTGGTGTCGCTGCGTCACATTTCCCTAGTTTGACGCTGTAACTCTTTGTGTGCTTACACAAAAGGAAAGAGTGAAGGTGGGTATGACAATAGGCAAAACAAGAACAAGAGCCTGGTGGTGCAACCCACCGCTGGGGGATAGAGAGAAGGAGAAAACATTTATTTATCATGAGTTTGGGCGACTTCCTCGCAGAGTGGAGCCCTTAGTTCAGGGCCCCATTGGCTCGCGCCACTCCGCGTGCCCGCCGGATCAGCCGTCGCTGCTCTTGCGGGTCTGAGCTGGTCAGCGCAGTCTCCCAGGAGGAAGGGGAAGGTGAAGAAATAGGAGACTAGCCCGGAGGGTGTGGGCACTCCCAGGTGCAATGATGTACTGTGGCCTTTGCTCCACAATAGGGACAGTATGAGGGATATTGTGTGGGGTGGAAGAGGTGAAGATAAAAGAGGCAGGGAAATGAATTAGTTTGAAGCTGTCGCCACGCGACGGCATCTTCTCGATTAAGGGAATTATGTGGTGGAGGGAAGTGTCTCCTGGTATCTCTGTAATATTGTAGAGTTTCAGTGTGGGATAGAACCGGTCGGTTTTACCAACCAGTGCTGTCGTGCAGAATGGCGAGCCCGGCGCTGGCGGCACTGCGACCACCGCGACGGCCGCTAACGCGGAGGGCGCAGAGGCCACCGAGGCCGAGGTCGCAGCGGACGGCGTGGCCAGCGTGCCGACGCGCCACGTGGGGGTGGTGGCGCCGCGTCGGGCCCGGGACGAAGAGCTGCGCAGCCTGTACTTCCAGGACGGGAAGCGCCGCATCGACTTCGTGCTCGCCTACCAGAAGGGAGACGACTCGGGGGCCGAGAACTACCGGCGCATCTTCGAGGACAACCTGCTCAAGGAAGGTCTGGACCTCGAACTCGAGGACGCCGCGGCAAGTGCCATAGTTTCGCTTCTACAGCCCGCGGACTGTGTACATGATTGGACGTGAAAAACCTTGCGGTGTGTAGACTATCGATAGATGCAAACCGCGGATGATCTTTTTTTGTTGTTGTTGCTACGATTGCTGCCACTTTTGTAAAGAGCTGCTTTACGTTGTCACCGCGCGGGAGACTGCTTGTGCATGTGATGCTAGCGATTCCGGTGTCTCGATTTTGAAGGACGCCGCTGGTGATTGGCAAACATGCACGATTCTCGTGTACGTACGAAACACAGGTAATCTGTAAACCACTGTGACTAATAACCGAAAGATTCATGCGGAATGTCTATCGAGTAATAATAATAATATATGGGGTTTTACGTGCCAAAACCACTTTCTGATTATGAGGCACGCCGTAGTGGGGGACTCCGGAAATTTTGACCACCTGGGGTTCTTTAACGTGCACCTAAATCTAAGTACACGGGTGTTTTCGCATTTCGCCCCCATCGAAATGCGGCCGCCGTGGCCGGGATTCGATCCCGCGACCTCGTGCTCAGCAGCCCAACACCATAGCCACTGAGCAACCACGGCGGGTGTCTATCGAGTACGGACATTACGCTAAAAAAAAAAAAATTTTTTTAGTCGCACTTGATACATGCCGATTACCGTGCAGACGATAGTCCTGAAATCACGGTATACTCGCCTGCAACATAGAGCGGTTCGCACCACGTCGTGACACTTTCTTCCTGTTCGTCGTTTTATAGCGTAGCATTCTTTCGTCAGGTTACACGGGGTCATTTCCTGCGCCGTTTGGTTCGTCCTTGCGCTTCGCGTCTTAAAAAGCCGTAATGCCATCTACAGGATTGAATGGGTGAATAACTTCTGCGGGCTTACCGCCACCTACTACCTGTGGGCGCACGAACCTCCGACGCGATATTTTTTCAGAAAGCCTCCACGTGCTGGCCGACATCCACCCAAAGCCCAAACCCTGCAGTGTCGTTATGCAATAATTACTAGTGGGAACCGTGGCGCTAGTGTCCACGGCAACTGCGAGCTGGGCGGTTCAGCCGGCGTGGGAACGATGCTTAGCACATAGATTTGCCTAAACATCGTCCTTCTGGCTTCGAACGGCTTCGTGACTTTGTAAACTCATCATCTTGAACAAATTAATGTGCTATAAATGAATAAACAAAGACCATGAACGTTGTCCGACGGCAGGATTCGCATATGGCATATCTTGTACAGAAGCCCGATATTGAAATCACTCCGCCAAGGGCAAATCTTATTTTTTTTTTATGCAGCATTCAACTGTCCAGCATGAACTTACCGCACTAAGCTTCAGGCTTAGCGTTGCAGCTTCTAGTAAAACGTTCCCCCTTTCCTTTTTTTTTTTAAATTAACGATAGCTGGTTATGCGGCTCTGAGTGTGCTTGGATATGTCAGCTCTTGTTAGTCGGATGACATTGAACACTAAATTTGTACAATGAAGCCGCCATTGTTTCGGGAGGGAATCATGCCACAATACACGTTTCGTACCTTTGTATAATTTTCTGCAAATGGGAATGCCCGACATTTCCAGATACAGTGCAGTGAGGATAATAACGTCACTTTCTTCAGGGATAGCTGGTAGCATGTGTGTAGCAATCAATAATTAGTTGTTTAAGTAACTAGGGTATATCCTTTAATTACTTCAGCACAGATGTTTCAGTTGGTGTATCGTAGCTGGCCAGTGCTGGGGGGTGCTAACATAGCTGGCACCACCAGACTCCCGCAAGCTTCGAGCTATTCGTTCTCAAGCAGCAGCATCGATGCATTTCGCGGCAAACCCTCATGCAAGCTTGGTGAGGGGGGGTCTCAAAAGTCGGGCTAGTCTCGTAACTTCTGAAAGTGTGCATACTGGCCTCCCTTCCTGCTTTCCATGGTGACTCTTTTTGTTGTATATAACTAAAGCTAATTTGATGGGGAGTGGCAGTAATAGGCAGTCGATGACTACTACAAGTTTACAAGCGTCCGCCTCCACGGGCCAGCGTGTTCTCGAACAAATACGCTGCAGTTGCTGTTCATGTTTCAAGGACATGGTAAAATTGACCACGAGTGCTTACGTGGCATGGGTTACCCGACAAAATGCGAATTTCTGGCCCGGTAAAGCACTGCGCTCGTAGTTCAATGGATCACAGTGTAAGTCGCAAGGACTGTTACACTACAGACTGCAACATTGAGTTTCATCCAGTTCACCTCCCTACCTTTCCCATTATCTCTATCTCTCTCTTGAGTTCCGGGCTCGGCCTGCAATAGTTGAAAATGTAGGTTTATTGATATTACATTGTATGTTACTCAAGTAGCGCAAACAGGAACAAGTCGTAACATGTGTGTGTATGTGTTTTTAAATCTTCTTTTCACCGTATTTCTCCTTGCGCTACTCGAATATCCCCCGAAAAAAATTCTAATTCTTTGGCAAATCCCACGACCCGTAAAGTTTTGTAGCCGAATGTAGGCGCCTACAGAACTAAGCTGTGTTTTCCAGCATTGAACGTCTTTGTTTGTGCCCTAAGCGTCTTTAACACTTATGAATTCTGCGTCATCATGTTGAATGCCTACAGTGTAAAATAAACTGCACCCTTAAAAATGAATAGTGATGTATACACGTCTTTACTCGCACCTTTACACCAAAAAGGGTGTAAGGATGTGAGTTATAAACCGATACGTACCCTTATTCACTTTAAATGTGCACATTATATTACAGTGCCATAGCAAGTCTTCGAGCTCATTGACGAATCAATAATTTCACTAGATAGCTGCCAGACAAACTTGAATAAAATTCCTTAAATTTAAAAGACAAAGCTGTGTTCTAGAGATTGTGGGAAGCAGAATTTTGATTCATAGCCTCGTAAGCTTTGCAAAAATGGCTGCATTATGTCAGTGTTTAAAAAAAAATGAAGCACAGAGCTCCCAAGTTCACCACTCCGCAACAGAAACAGATAGCGCAGTTTTGTAAATTGAATCTGTTGGAGCAACTCAAGAAGACAAATGTTATAACGGAGTTTAGAGCTTAGTGACATTGTTACAATCTTTACGAAGGTTTCGTAAAAGACCTCCTCAGAAATCCGCTCTATAGTTCAGATTGGTGTATAATACATCACGTTTCCATAAATATATGTTTATATATGTGCACTTTACATAACCGTGGTATTGTTTCTTGCTAGTTATGTGGAGTCTCCTACTATGGCGTGCCTCATGGCGAGATCGTGGTTTTTTCGTACTGTCAGTGTTACCACCATTTTCTGTCAAGCATTTCCACTTTTATCATGGTGCTTCTAGAGCGCCTGGAGCGCTTGCGATATCAGGTTATTAGTGTGTCGCGAGCAATGTCACCCCACTTAGAGTAAACTATCCCGCTCAATACAAGTCTTAATATAAGACTTCACATATGTCTACAGCGGAGAATTCAATTCTGGGGTATAATTCAATTCTCAGGGTACCTATATCGACCAGTCGCCCGGCAATTTTACGTGTATTCGCGGACTTATTACACGCTCGGAAAAACGCTTTTATGTAGCCCGTATTCAGGAACAGAAAGTTTTAGGGGGGTTTTTCATGCTGCTCTACATTTTTCTCATCGACACTTTTTACCTAAATATAATCGCTGAGAATTTGATTAGTTAATCAAGATTAATCATTTAATTAGGCGGTATGTGAAACATAATGTGAGTATCTCCAAGCGCCGGAAGCAAGATTACCTTGGTTCGGTCCAGCTACGTGACAACTGAATATTTTTAATGTTTGGCTCAAGTTACGTGAAGTAGCCGGTACATCGCTTCGCGCTTTATCTAGGCATTACATGTTAGGGTAGCATAATTAATGTGTTCAATTCTCGAAAATATTAAAGGAGAACGACAAGTAGCAAGCCAAAAAGGTGGCTGGGGTTGAACGTGACTTGACGCTAGTTATACGTGTGAAAGCTCTGTATGGTTAGACACGGTTCTTCAGTGCTTCTTCCCGGCGAGCTACATGGGCTGGGTGCTCAGACTCAGGCTGGCGACTGCGGCGAGGATTTGACGCAGTCGCACCGGCGCGTGCTTCATCCATGCGGAGACTGAGCGACCATAACCATCGCCTAGTCACGTGGTACACAGCTGCGAATATGGAGCGAGCGCAGCGGTGACGCCTCTCCAGGGCAGATCACGTGACGTGACGTCACAACTTCACACTTGCGCGCCGGCGGCTGAAGTTCAAACGTGGGCCGAGATTTACCTCAGGAGTTGCACGTGGAGGAGTAGAGCTTTCGCTCTAAAACACGTGACTTTATAAACAATGCAACAGGATAAATAATAAACCGCATGTTTTAAACATGACATAAAGGACAATAAGAGCATTGCAGGAGCAAATACTCCAAGCAGCAAGTAATTTTTTTTTTCTGTTCATCGGCACACGCAGGCGTCAAGAGACGGCAAGACCAACTTCCTGAAGATCCATGCCCCTTGGAAAGTACTCGTAAAATATGCAGAGAAGCTTCACCTCCGGATGCCAATCAAGGTCAGCTCTTTCGTTAGCTTAGTCGCGTTAAACCACGATACCTCTGTAAAAGTAATTTTCTGGATGCCGATATTGGCGCTCGTTGTTTGCACTTTATATACGCTGTTCCATACATGGCAGTCAATGCTGTGGAAGCTAGAGAGGCTTCTTTCAGTGCCTTCGTTCGCACTTGGATATGGTTCGGTGTTTTTTTGACCGCAAATGTGCGCAACTGGTTTTTCTCTAGGCTCAGTATTGAATGAAACAAATTTTAACCCTTAGAAACAAGCACACCATGGTATGCGGCTGCTAATGGATTGTTTTTGACGATTATTGTTTTTGTTGTTCTTTTCGGGTTTTCTATTTGCGACCCGTCGCGAGGAGCCTCACGTGCATGCTGCCGCGAACGCACGCTGTTGAACGGAACGCATGAACGGAACGCGCGGAGTGATAACCTTACTTTTCCGAACTTCTCGCGTAGCTTCCACAGCGTTGGCTGCTCTCTATGGAGCGGAGCGTAGAACCGCAAAATGGAACTAGCGAGTCAGCGACAGTATTAAACACAAATTTTGTTAGATGAACACGTTTCTCTACTCAGCGAGGGTCGATGCGCCCGCCGCTCACAACATCACAATGACGATAACGATGATCATCGTTACGTGATCATCAGCGATATGAATGATATTGCCGCATCTCCCATCTGCTCTGAGCCACGCTAGGGACGACGATGTTTACGACCCATGCTAGTGCTCGAGCGGGATCAAAAGATGTCTGACTGAAGTTTTAATCTGCTTTCTTCAGAAGGCCAATTGTTCTTGTCTCTAAAGCTCCTGTGTTCAGCGAACCGCCACAATATCAACGATATTAATCAGAGAGAGAGAGAGAGAGAAGGAAGAGAAAAAGAAAAGGGAGGGTGGTCAACCAGACGCACGTCTGATTTGCTACCTACACAGGGATAAAAACAGGGATGAAAACAAATGAATAACACGCGCACGCAAGCAGACCAAAATGTTAATGACACGAGATTGTGTAATGCATTTGCCATGAGATAAGAATTACTTCACACAAATAGCACTATTCACAAGAAACCAATGAGGTCAGTATTCAGAGGAAAATGCCGCATGGCTTTCACAAATTTTTTTCATATAGAATTTTAGGATGTGTTGACACCTTTCTCTGGCGCCAGCTAATCCTTATCACAAAACTGCATCTAGTAAAGTGCGAAAGTACGTAAAAATCACATAAAACCCTCTCAAACCTAAACGTCAGTCCATGTAAACAAGTCAAACACGCTTAACCTTAATGTCACTCCACATTCAGAAGTGAAACACACTCATTCTTCAAACAAATACAGCGCATAGAAAAAGAAAACACGATAATAAGTTCACAGGGAGGCGCATGACGTTACGACCAGAATTCGAAAAAGTTAGGCGAAATAAAGGGCATACAGCGAGCATACAAAGGACCAGGCTTTTTTTTATATAGGGACAGTTCCACGAGCACCGAAGCACAGAGCGAACATGCAGTAGGGTTTCACTGAATTCTTAGGTCGTCAACGGGTACGATGCCTTGTTGCGATGCAGCCAGTCTTGCATGACAATAATAACTTTATCTTTCCAGAAGCGGGGCAAAGTGGTCGCATTCCCCACGGTGACGGTTGCGAAGGGCGAGAAGCCCGTCCTACCAGACCTCAAATCTGTAAGTAAACAGCTGCTGCTTTCTGTAGGGCAACAAATGGTATGGTGTGTGATTCCAGAATAAGGTACTGCTATAAGGTACTGCCGCATTTAAAAGAATTCTTTACTTCTTCGCCCACTCCAATTTCACGCGAACGTTTCTCTGGGCGGGCAAAGTTTCACTTAAAAAGTAGAGACGAGGCGGACAGGTCAGACGTTCTCGTACAACTGTGGGTTTATTTAAACGCTTCCCGTGGGAACAGCAATTGCACTTCGCACGCTGACATAGGCGCACGTGCGACTACGACGAGAGCAGCAGTGGTCAGGCACGAAAAGTGAGAGCAGCCCTCAGATATCGTGAGCGATTGATGGTTGAATTGTGGTGAACGATATCAAACACGTGCTTATTTGTTTGTTTGTCATACCCTCAGGGTCAGATACATTT
This sequence comes from Dermacentor albipictus, assembly GCF_038994185.2. Lineage (NCBI taxonomy): Eukaryota > Metazoa > Arthropoda > Arachnida > Ixodida > Ixodidae > Dermacentor > Dermacentor albipictus. The sequence continues at coordinate 61,189,997 of NC_091830.1, forward strand.
CTGAGGGGCATGGTACAAACATGGAACACAGTAAACAAACAAAAGGCAGTGATAAAAAAATAAAAACTGTGTAAGAATCAAAAGTTTCTTGCAATACAATATTACCCTTTGTGTCACAAAACTAACAAAAAGAAAATAGCGGAAAAGTGCAAGAGTGCCTGGTTATGCAGTGTTATCTAATGTTGCAGGAAATGTTGTTGTCATTAATGGCTACTATTCAATGGTAACGTGGTTCCAATCTCCCCACGTGCCAGGCAAAAAAAGACTGGAAATATGCTTCCTATGACGTAGACCAGCCCCAGCCTTATGATAATTGTCAATAGGCGGTGATGGTTAATAAACGTGCAAACGTGCTAAGCGCGCGATCTTACGTCAAAAATACGACAAGGCAAGACCAAGGTTTGATTTCATTGAGCTAAAGTTTGCCGTTCTGTTGCAACGCGTTAGTGACGCTTTGGCGATGAGACAGTGTTCACGCATTAAATAAATGAGCAATAGATACAGTACACGTTAATTACGGCTGCTGCCGACTCTTTTGAACCAGCAGATAGTTATGGGCACGTTGCAAGTGCTAGGCGGCGCCCTGTCTTTCCGACCCCTAGCGCCATCTGACGAATAGTTGCGCGATAGTGGTAGGATAACTCACGACGTCAGCAGCCCGCGCTGCGTGTTTGGCGTCCTGTCAAACGGTAGCGATGGCACGAAGCAGCGTGCCGATATTAATTTTAACCTGGTTTCGGGAATTACAAGATCTTCATAGCTATTTTCGTGAAAAGAATTTAGAGAAAGGAAGACGTCTATTTGAAGTGGGGCACGTCTACGACGTGAGGGAAGTGTTGAACTCGCGCTGATCGGAAGTGACTGCTAGGTTTATTCCGCAAACGAAAAATAATGCACCAGCGAGATGCGTGAAGCTCAGCGTAAGTTGCTTCGTTATCTACGGTGTGGACGCGTGAAATTATAGGCGACATTGATTCTTGAAGATCAGCGACAGCAGACAAATCCTAGCAGGGAGCTGCGATTGCCGTGCTGGCATCGCAGGGTGCAAGGACGCCGCGGTATTTTCCCTTCTACATACAGGACGGCAACTACGAATCCAAAACATCTCATCCAAGAACGTGGGGCGTACGAATGACTCGTAAGACCTACCAGAGGTATTCTAACGTTGCTCTCCCCAAACACAAAAAAAGGGGATGAACTTACCAGTTGTGTTAGACTACGCTGGGAAAATATTTTCGCCCAGTTACTGGAAGTGCGATACTTTTATGTTGCGATTTTTCAGTGCGTGCAAAGGAGGTTCCAATAAACCACGTTGTCAAAAATTTTGGGGATCTCAACTGCCCCTTCGTTGATATGCTGGGCGCAGAAGGGTGTATGCCAGCTCAGCCGGCTGCAACCCCTCCTCAAATCTCTCGGCAAGCCCTAGCGCTGTTTGAATGGGAGAGCATTGGGAAAGAGTTCCACAGCTTTACTGCAGTACAGTGTGGAAACAAACTACTTTGTTTGCTGCATATCCTGGTACGCATTGTAGGCGGTGGCGTAGCAACGGGGGGGGGGGGGGGAGGGGTGTCATATACGTCTGGAGACACACGGAAATTGTTGATATCCTCGCCTTCCTCGAATAAACCCGGGGGAGGGGAGGGAACAGAAGACCTATGGGCCCCGGGTGCCAGACGACCTAGCTACGCCACTGACTGCAGGTGTCCTGTGGCTGCCATCATTGCTGTACAAGCAAAGAGTTCAGCGTTATAACGCACTTGGCATAACGCCGGAACATAAAACAGCTTATGCCGTCGGACGAGCGCTATCCAGTGTTGACGCCGTTCTGCTTCATACGGTCAGCTTAGAAACCTGTAAAACTTTGTTCCTCGTGAGTTGGTGTCCGTGCTGTTGCAGCCCACTACTCAACAGCTCGGTTTGCACATCGGCATTGCTCAGAAAAGGCAACAGCTACGCGCGAAACAGTGCGCATACAGGCTTTCCGAACGCAAGCGGGCCGGTCGTATCCTGCCGTTTCCGCGCTCGCCGCCGCGAGGGGCGCCCTAGTAGGCGCGGGAACTACGTTCGCAACCTGCCTATAACGTAATCCTTACACCTATTATTTTGTGCAAGGCTTCCGAGATCGGGCTACGCGCGGGTGTCGTTCAATCTCAGATGCCGTGCTTTGTGTGCCCTAGCTTACGTCAGCGTCGCAAGATGGCGATACCAGTGCTGCTACGCGGCTGTAAGAAAAGCTGGAGCAATTTGGTGGCTACGATAAATATTAGTTGATGCGACAAATAGTAAGAGCAAATAGAAATCGTGACCATCCTAACTTTTGTAAATGTTGTTCTGTGCTTAAATTTCACAGATATTCTCGGAGTTGGAAGTTTACCAAAAGAATGTGCGCCGATTGGCGTTGGGGGCCCACGGTAAAACCACAAATGATGCAGTGCTTGGTGACGTTGGTTGAGTCTCTTTTGAAGTCAAACAAGCGCCGAACAAAATTACTCCGCTGCAAGAAAGAACCCCACTAACACGAATGAAAGCAAGCAGGGGTGGCTAGAGTGCACATATATCTGTATCTCAAAAGCGGGGAAACAAAATAGATACAAATGTCGTAAAAGATGGCAACTAAGTACACAACTAGATATAAGTAGACAAACCGGCGTCATTGAAGAATAAAGTGAAATAAGCGCAGATGGCAAATTCGATGCAACAGATGGAAACAAAAATTCAGCTGCCTGAGGACATAAATATAAACGAGAAAATACGTCATAGTGTTAGCCATGTGTCTCTAATGTAATGGAATGCCAAACTATTCACACAGCTAGAACCCTGGGGAACGGCCGCATTCCAAGAACGCTGGGGTTCGAAGCTTATTGAAAGTAACCTGGTCAACAGCCGAAATAATCAATAGACCTTTGCTGTAGGGTGGGAAAAAGCAGGGAAGAGATGGGGCGACATCGCTGCAGGTATTGGTAATGTTATAAGGGCAAAGTAAAGATAGGCAAAATGTTACACTGCAATAGGTGCAGTAAAGCCTGATTAGCTCACGCATTCTAGGGGATTATTTGTTGCGGTCCCGTGTAATAGGGCGTCTCATTCAAGCTAATCAATCAACATCATCGCGCACATCCTCTGTTTGGTGCTGCAGTAGTCCGCAAACTGTAACAAATTTACGTTTACGGACATGCTAAAGGTCTCTAAACGATTGAAAGAATGCGTTCTCAATGCGATCTTGTCCCTCGCCCCATGCCGCTATCAGCCTCAGGTGGGCACAGTGTCCAGGAGACCCCGCAACACGTCGGCGTGGGTAGGTGACTTACGGCATCTTTTTTGCACACTGTCAAGTACAATCACTGCCCACGTTGACAGCGCCATCGGGCACCACAAGCTTTGTCCGCCACAGCCCGTTTCTCGCACCTCCACATCCCGTCTGTGCGTATAGCACCCGAGATTTTTTTTTTTGTCTTCTTTCACGTCTCGTCCGGCACTTCCACTTCATGGCCCATTTGCTCTATATTGCGCTACGCTCTCGTTTTGCTGTTGTTCGCACTTTGACGCTTATTACTTGCACGACGTTAAACAATTTGCTCCACAATTATATTTAGCGCCGTGAGGTTTCCCAGTTTAAGCGCACAGTTTGTAGAGCAATCCCGGGATCGGAAGTAAATACAGGCTCATCCTTTTTGTGGCGTCCAGGTTCAGCCGACCCACGCATTCTTGTGTAGGAACTGTCAAGATGTCCTCGTTTCGTATACTTCGCACATGAGATAACTATGCAGCACGAAACAAAAATGCGAAGGCATGTGCATGCATGTTACTTTTGTAAACAGGAAGAAATAAACGTGAAAAAGCCCCTGTGAACTTCTAGAATGAAAAGTGTTTATGTGTAGCGCAGCTTCATTAGTTGAATAGCACTGTGGGGGGAGGGAGCCATGTTAAAAGGTACTGATTTAGAAAGTCGCTTACATGTAGCATTTCTGCCCAGTAAATTGGAGGAAAGCACACCCTTTCCCCGTCCAACTTCTCCATCATTGAATCTGGCGCATCCTCTAACCAGAAAAAAAAATAGATCATCTTCTGTAACTCAAAAATTTTTCCCCATTAAACATAGTGCCTTGGTAGATGTTGTACGGTGTTGTAGAAAACGCCATATTTTTAACGGGACATAAGTTCGAGCAGTGATGTGAAATGAAAAGGTGTCGCACATCTGAATGTTGCACAATGTTAAGAAAGCAACCTGTTCGGGTTCTGGGTGTGAAAGGTCAGCGATATATATACTGCATAAAGAACCTTCGTGAGAAAAATCGTAATGGTTTCTTCTGTAACACTGTATTGCAATCATCTGCAAAATAATTTTTTCTTCTGTGGATGTGCTTCCGCCGAGCTATTTTCCACAGGTGTATTTTGATGTCGGTGGACATTCACACGGCGAAATTTTCCAGCTGGAAAAACACGAAGCTGCTAAAGTACCCATAGAGGAGCCTGTGAAGGAAAACTGAGTTGAACACAATTCGGCAAGGAATTGTGTCCATTATAAGTAACTAGCATCCCTTGATGTAGCAGTAGGCTTTGGACCTGTAGGTATCTGTACGCTGAACTAGCACAACCATTGTTAAGTGCTCCTTATACTAACGCCTCGCCATGCCACCATGCGGCTGAAAACACGATGATCAAATCGCACTGCCTTCTGCCCACTTTGGCGCCACTATGCGGCTCAACATGGACAGAAGGCAGTGCGATTTGATCATAGTGTCTCATTAGTCGTCAATCATAAACCTCGCCACAACCTGGTCCTCAAGGACAAGTTCTGTGCTTCCGGCAAAACAACATGTGATTGCACGTGTAGATTGCTTAATCATGACACTTAAAATTGTTTCTCTCATTGCACTGGATGCACAAGTCCAAATTCACAATCTCGGAGCGCAGCGTCATAATGTGCTTCTGAAGAAAGCAGTCCAGCAAGATTGTGTGCCGATTACTTTTCTCGTTATTGCAGCTTGAGAGTGAATCAACCGAAATAGAAAACGAAGGCAAGCCCAATGCGCTGGAAGCCATGTGGGCCAAACTATGGACGCCCTTCCCTTATAACAAGGAACTCATACCTGACGAAACACAGTACTTCAACGCGGAGTTTGTGCGCCAGCGAGAGCACATGTGAGTATATTGTCACGTGGTGCTGACGTTGAAGAACAGAGTAGCAATACTGTGAAAGACTAAACTTTGGCTGACGGCAAAGGGGGAGGAACAGGGCTCGCATTTGGTAGCGTTTTGCTTAGGTGACCGCTTTGAGTTTGCATGCATGTAACACGTTATTTGTTTACATTATGGTCAATGAATAATATGTTTGTTTAAGTTCACATGATCCATTCATACTGGTGCCGTTCTTGTAATCTTATATAACGTTTGTTTGGCTATTGCTCTCCAAAATACAGACTTGTTTCTAGAATAGAACTGAATTCTGGGGTTTTACGTGCCAAAACCACGATATGATTATGAGGCACGCCGTAGTGAGGGACTCCGGATCAATTTTGACCACCAGGGGGATCATTAACGCGCCCCCAATGAACGGGACACGGGCGCTTTTTTTTTTGCATTTAGCCCCCAACAAAAGGCGGCCGCCGGGGCCAGGATTTTATCCCGCGACCTCGTGCTTAGCAGTGCAACGCCATAGACGCTAAGCCACCGCGGCGGGATGTTTCTAGAATGTTTCGCAATTTTAATTACCTTTTCTTGTTATCTTTATGGCTAGAACTTAGAAATAGACGGGTCTTCTAATGACTAAACTCATCTCGTTTTATTATTACTATAAAAAAAAGAATGCTGACTAGACAACCTCACCTAATGGGAAGTATATACTTTTGCGTCAGTCTGAGGCTATTTTTTTTTTATGTCACGGCTGCACTGCTTTTCATTTCTGTTGACCAATGAAAAAATACTTTTCCTGCTTTCTAGCTACAAAATAAAAACAAAATATATAGGTTAATTGCTCTAACAATCTTCTGCTAATGACCTTTCTCGGTGCCGTGTTAAACTACAGAAAGATTAAGTGTTTCACTCAAATATACATCTCATATGTATATATAATGACACAGAGAACAGTGCTGATAAGCGAGACAGGGAGACAAAATGGGCGTTACGCTTTTGACCATGTATTTCTCCCATGGGACAGTCGGAAATAAAAAGAAACGGAACGATGGCACGAAAAAGGAATGATGTGTCGAGGAACGCAGTAAAAAAAAAAGAGAGCGAGAGAAACCGGCATTCATTCTCGCGACACGCAATGTGGCATGTCTACATGATTGCTGGCACGTAGCTATAGGCACAAGTTTATAGACACTGTCCATGCTCTTGTTTGCACGCTTAAATGAAGTCAGGAATGTGAGCTAATGTCTGCTGGCAAACATTTTTTGCTACAACATGCACAAACGACAAAGCGACAAAGGTCAACATAGGCCGTGCTTTTATTCAGGAAAGGCTCGGAATACTGTGTTCACGCACCACAAGCGTTACAAAATGTTTCTAAATTGAGATTCTTGTCGCATTTAACACTCATCTTACTTCGCTATTGTTTCTTTAACGTTGTAAGCAATAAACTGGAAGCGCAAGCGGGAAGACAGTGACCGACAGGAAAGACGGCAAAAGGTGCTTGTCCTTTTCCTATCCGGTCGTCATTGTCGTCTTCATTGTGCTTCGAGCTTATTAGACATGAAATACATGAAAGACTTATAGCCAGCTTTCAAGTCTTGCTTACTTGCCAGCGTCACAACACTGGTGGCTCACGTAATCAAATGGCACGTTTTGCAGCTAAGCTGGGTTATTACGTGAGTGGTGTATTTCGTCTGTGCCACTTCATACGTCATCATAGCCGTTTCAACCCTGCAATTGTGAAACACACTTCCACACCACGAAAAACTTGGAACGCATGATTCACCTTTACATTTTTGTCATGCCGAGTACATTTGTAAAAAAAAAGCAATGTTATTTCTGTTAACCCCTAATATGTAGAGCAATTATTTATTTCGTAATTGATGCAACTGTTCACATATGAGGCTTTACTCCGGCATATAAGGGACGCTATTATAGTACTGAAGAGCCGCTTACTCTTTGTCGACTACTACGAAAAAACCTAAGACATTAGAGAGAAAATTGTTGGTGGTTCTTTGTGACCGGCCCATCGAATGAAAATTGCATCGAAGGTGCAGTAGTTTCCGAATGCAGCGCAAAGCTGAGAAAAGAATGAAAAAGAAAGAAAAAGAATACGTTGTTGGTGACACACCGCGGTATTGTACGCTGAGAAGTCTTGGGTGAGTAATGCTTCCTTTTTTTCACTGTGACTTTTCCGGTGACGCTGGTCTGCGCGCATTGTCATTGGTCGCACAGCGGTGACGAAGAAGATGACAATTCGTAAGTGCGTCGAGATTCACGTGCACGCATGCGAGGGAGCAGGTCGCAACGACGCCTCAGTCACGCTTAGGAGGCGCAGGGATTGGTTCGTGAGGTGTGACGTCGCCACGGGGCTAACGTTCTCAGGGTCTAACACTGCGAACTACGAGAGAGGCCGTAGTGGAGGCGATCATGATTAATTTTACGACCTGGTATTCTTCGCTGTGTTTAAATCGCAGGAGCATGTTTTTTTGTTTTTTGTTTCATTTCGCCCCCATCACTATGTGGTGGCCGCGGTCGGGTATCGAACCTTCGACCTCGTGCTGAAGAGCAGAAGGCCAGAGCCACTGCGCCACGGCACTGAATAGAAATCATTGTAACTAAGCGGGTTAGTCGGACGGGTCCATTCAGTGGGCGAGAGAAGATATTGTGTGCAAGAACACGCCCAGGTATAGTAGTCAATTAGCCTGAAACAAACTATTTCCTAATTGTCTAAGTACTGATCATGCCGCAAGTAAAACCAGATATTGCATGGACACAAACATTTCTTGAAGCATTGGGAAGAACAACGCGAGCTATGATTATCATGTGGCTTGAAATCTGTAAACAGATAACTTGCGTCATGCTTGTGCTGTTTTCGCATATAGTAATTCCCTGGTATTTTCTCTCATATCCCGCTTTTTATTCTGTGCGCTGGTTATAGACGGTTTCACTCACGCGATAACAGCAGCGAAAGAGCGGCCCCAAGGAACTTCCGGTCACGAGCCTGATCAGTCTGCTGCGCCGCAACACAAAGCGTGTTTTCAAGTTCTTCCACTGTGCGGAAAGTCTATTTTTAAGTTTCTAGATAAAAGGCATACGCATTACGCCTTAATATTATACTACATGAAATTTCTCGCATAACTTGCGGTAATCGTGACTTGTAAAGTTGTCGATATGTAGAGAGGAAACGCGTTGAAAATCTGTGGGCTTAGATTTTAGCGCACTGCTCCTGCTCGATTTAGCGGCCAATGCTTTTCTTGCTCGCTAGATTTAGCGGGCTACGTCCGTGAGCCAAACCGGAAGTCGTCCAGCGCCTATGTTTGTAAACAGTGAAATGGGCCAGCTGACATAATCGTCGCACCCTCAAAAGGAGCTTGTTATACATCTCTTAATAGGCTTACGACACAAGGCGTCCACTTGTTTTAATTTTGTACAAGTCGTATGCTGGAGCCGAATAAGTGTCACGGGGTACGTGATATGTATTGTGATTGAGAACAGTTTTGTTTTTCAGCAAATGTCGATAGCTTTCAATTGTTAGATCAATCTGGCGTGGGTGGGCGTATAGGTAAACGATGCACCATTGTGAAAAGTGAAATCCGTAGACACGATTGCAAAATTTGAACCCGTGTTCGACGTACAAAACGTATTAGTGTGTTCGGTTAGACGTTTGAGGAGTAGCATACCGCCTTTTGAACGGGAAAGCAATATGCGGCCTTACAGTGTAAAACCACATAACGTAACTTCCGCATTTCGATTCAGCATTATAATAAAATCAGATCATATAATGTATAATCGTATAATCATATATAGTCGCAGACACTTCCAGCTCTTGAAGAACAAGAAACAGCATCGTAGAAGATCAGAATAATGGCGATTGCACATCAAGTTCCGTAAGTTCCAACTAGATCAGATTTCTGCAATAAATACAATATACATCACAATCAGATCTGAATATGAAAAAGAAAAAAAAGAAGACATATTTAGCTGCAGAATGTAACTTCCTTATTCGCAAGTAGGAGACAAAAAATAAATCAAGATGTATTCATTTTTAATTGGCCCGCACGCGTTTAATTTTGGTTAGGACACTCCCTTTGCAAACTGCAAACCATGTCCCGTCTCGCCTGTCGACTCGAGAGCGCCGCCTAAGCAGCTGCCAATTTAAGGGGCGAACGTGCGACTTGCTCCCAGTAGTAGACGTAGCACACCCGCAGTGTTTCACCCGCGGCCTCTCCTCCGTAGCGCCCACGTAGCCCCTCACCTGCCTCGTAGCGAGCCAGAGCCTTCCTTCGACATAGTGCTCCTCCTGTTTGTCGTTTGGTGTAGTAACGTGTGCGTGTGTGTTTCCCTGATGCAAGACTGTACCGGTGGCATCTCCACCGTTTGCCCGTTTTTTGTATACATGTGTTTGCGTGAGCAAGTGGTGTGGTGTTATCTGTCACTGTCTGGACTCCCGTAATTTGCGCCCATGACAAAGTGTAGTGGCCCGAGCTGAGGCTCTGGTGGCAGTCAACGAGTGCTACAATCTAACTTGTCGCGATGCTTAAACTCACACTAGACTACGCATTTCTTTCTTCAGTGACGCCAAGGAAGGCTGTCTAGTTTTCTTTTTCTCTTTTTTTTCTGCAAAGCTGGGAGAAACGGACATTTTTTTAGGTTAAAAGCATTTGACGCGATGTTTGTGAACGCCGTCGCGACAAATGGCGGATAAAAATGGTCCGTTGTGGAAAAGTGCGAGCTTCTTTCAGATTTCCGGCGTCACGAGAATTAGGGCTGCTATGGCGTATCCATGTTGCTTCGTGTTCTTCTAATAGGTTTCGTAGTTAAATGTTCTTATTTATAAAAGTAAGGTACTAAACTATACAAGTATGCCTCAGCACCCACAAGAGTTGCCAACTTAAAATAAACCTTGGACTGGTTTCATGCAAACAAATTTTTCTCTGGGTTGCTGCTATTCCACAAAATATTTACTTTTCATTAGCTCTTTCTTCTGGCTTTGCATGAAAAGTGCAAGAATTCAACGGAAAGATTAACGGTTAAATAACTCATTAAATATGCATTGTCCCAGTAAAAATTGGAGGACGCTTAAGCTTGGCCTTCAAGAGTGGGACGCGATAGCGTTCCCGTCGACCCGCCAAGGGGTATAAGACAATGCGCTACGGCACAGCGATCACTTACGATGCGCCCCGCATCGGACTTAGCGCCCACCTATCACGCGGTGAGCGTCGAGCAACGCAGCGTTCGGCGCGGCAACGAAACGTGCGCCTGAGCGAACGGAACGAACCAAAGAACTCGGTGTCTCGGAGGGGAAACGATCTACGCCAGCCAAACGTCGCGATCGGCACGGGCAGAGAGATAGATAGTAATCTAAAGAAAGGAACGGCGCTTGGTTCTGCAACCGGGAGCACGGCGAAGCGTCGTCAGGGGAGAGGGAGTCCCGCGACGCGCCTGGCAGCGGTCCCAATGCGCGCGCGGCGCGCCTCCTGTCGGGGCAGCGCCGTACCTTGAGAGGAGGGGGTCTTCTGTGTTTGCCGCAAGATGGCTCTGCGTGTGCGGAAAGCGCAGAAGAAATGCAGCGGAAACGCACTTAGCAACTCGTGTAATTGTGACTTCTGTACGTTACATGTTCATAATTACCGATATACACCGCAGTATAACTTTCCACGGCTCGTTTCGAAGGCAACAACGCATTCACTAGAGGCGCGTTTGCACCGCTTGGAAGCATCGAACTCGTGGCTGTCAGGTGGCAATGGTACAATCTGGCTAAGGCATTCGACAGGGTAAATCACTCATTCCTGTTTACTGTACTAGAGCATATAAGTATTGGGTCCCTGCTCCTTAGAGGTGTCAGGATATGTTATGCTAATTGTTCAACGAGGCTGATAGTGAATGGCTCTCTCTCCGATTCGATTAGGCTTGTATCATCAATACGACAAGGATGCCCTTTGTCACCGCTCCTGTTCTGCTTGTATTTAGAACCACTTTGTATGAGCATTGTTCAAGAACAAAATTTCCAAGGGTTTAAATTACTGACTAATGAGGTTCGGGTTCTTGCGCATGCAGACGACGTGGCCTTTTTTTGTACAGATAAAGAGAGTGTGAAGACTGCTCTTGCAATTACAGAAGAATATTGTGCGGCTTCTGGTGCAAGCGTTAACTTTGAAAAAAGTTCAGGTTTTTGGTTTGGATTATGGGCCGCAATGCCATCACATTACGCAGGCATTCAATGGAAAGAAGATCTGCGTTATTTAGGTGTGCCTCTCTCACAGTATAGAAATAGCAACGCTCATTGGTCGGGAGAAGTTGGCAAAATTCAACATAAAGTGAATTCATGGTGAGGGCGGAATTTGTCAATGTTCTTTCGTGTTGAAGTGTGTAACGTTTTCTTAGCTTCCCGTCTTATGTATGTGCTGCAAGTACTGCACGGCTCGAGACTTCGCCTTCAGGCACTGAATCGCGTATTTGCAACATTCATTTGGAGTTCCAGTTGTGAATCGATGCGGCGCGACAATCTGTTCCTCCCTCTTGAACGTGGTGGTCTAGGATTAGTCCACCTCTTCATCAGGCAAATTGTTTCACGCCTGTTCTTCTTTCGAGACACTGACCATCCATTTTTGCGTGAAATGTTGCAACTCCGTTTAGTTCATTATATTCTTAATATAGTAGTGTCATCAAATGCCAAAGATGTCCCACAGGCTCCTTGGGGCTTTCTTAAGGAGGTTGTTGACACATTTCTTTTCTTGAAAGTTAGATTCAGCCTGGAGTACGTGTTCACTGCGAGTCGAAAAGCAATTTCTGCGGCACTGGTAGACTCTATTTTCCCAGATCCCTTGTATCGTGCACCTTATTTAAGCCGACCTTATCAGGATATACTTAAGCGAGTCCGAAAAATGTGTGTACCTCCTGGAGTAAAAACATTTTTCTTTAAATTACATTCGGAAACATTCCCTGTTAAAACTTGGTTGAATTCGAGGGGTTGCTTTGTGCCGTGGTCAACAAACTGTCGGCTCTGTCCACGTGCCGAAACCATAGATCACTGCTTCATAGACTGTAGGGACGCTGTATTCTTTTGGGACATTCTCCAACGGACGCTCAAAAAGGACATTGACATGACTCCATATACAATTAGGTTTCTACCGTTTAAGGTTACGGGTGGTCCTCCCTATGACATGTTCATAGTACTTGGTTTACATAGCCTATGGAGAAGTAGACTGTGTGACCGCCATGCCGAAAGCCCGCGATCTACAAAGTCGTTCTTTCGCGAAAGTGCTGCTTATGTAAGAAGTGTCTACGCTGCGCAGGAACCTCCGCCAGACTGGATGCACTTATTGGATGCATGTGTGTGTTTGCCTGAGTTTTAAGTGTGTTGTTGTGTGCACTTTGTAATACACCTTCAGTTTTCTTTTCCATGTAATAAAGAAAAAAAGAACTCGTGGCTGAGTGGTAGCGTCTCCGTCTCACACTCCGGAGACCCTGGTTCGATTCCCACTGGGCCAATCTTGGAAGTTGCTTTTTATTTATGAAGCGGCTGCCGTGATTTATCGCTCATGGTCAACGCCGCAAACGCCGACACCGACGCCGACACCGACGCCGACGACACCGGCTTTTCTGCGACACGAGCTCCTTAACGCTATCGCGTTAATATTTTGCATTTCCGAACAGCGGGGAATTGCTTGTCTCCTTATACTTCTGTCTGCATGCAGGTACCTAATAAAAAACAAGGAGTCGTTTTTCTCGCAAGCCATACGGAGTCGCATTGCGTGGGAAGTGCTTATGCGAACTACGTACGATGACAACGATCGACAAAAAGGTGAGAGAAACCGGGTGCGCGTGCCGCCCTTTCTTCTATCTTTCAGATGACGTAAGGCTCTCGGTCAGCGATTAACACGCGTTTATAAATCTGTCGTCCTGCGAGGAGGAGGAGGAGGATTGAACGTTTATTGTAAGAAACAGCGAGAAAGTGTCCTTTCTTCGCCCTAGGTGGGCGGCTCTCTCAGTCCAGAAAGCCGTTGGCTAATGCTGCAGCCCGGGCCCGGTCCACCAGACTTCGCTGATCTTCCAGGCTCTGTGCCTTTAACATTGCCTCCCACGTTTCTTCGATCGCTTGTAGCGGTTCTGAGGCATCATCATCACTGTTTTTCTCGCGGTGCGGGCACACCAACACCATGTGTGGGAGCGTGTCTGGAACGTCACAATACCGGCATAGGTATGAGAATTTGGTGGGGTGCATTCGGTGCATGATAATTCCATGTACATACGTATTTGTTTGTAGTCTGCGGAGGGCGGTGGCTTCTTCCTTGCTTAATTTTGGATCAGGTGGAGGATATTGTCTTCTTTCCAGTCGGTAATGTTGCAATATTACGGCGTAGTTGATGGGAATGTCCTCCACCCTCGTCGCTTTCCGGAGACCACGCGGCAGGAAATCCCGGCTGGTATGCTCTCGGGCAGCAGCATGTGCTGCTTCGTTTCCTGCCAGGTGTTCGTGGCCTGGGGGCCATGCGACGTAGGTGTCGGGTAGTTCTTGGCGTCTTGTTATTTCTTTTAGAATCTTCACTGCTGCGGCAGAAATACGGCCTTTTCGTAGGTTTCTACATGCCGTTTGTGAGTCGCTCAAGATGATTGCTGTATCTTTGCATGTGGCGATGCCGAGGACGATGGCCACTTCCTCCGCCGTTTCTGGATTTCTGGCCGGTATGGTGGCAGCGATTAGCTCCTTCCCTTGATTGTTGGTCACGGTAATTGCGTAAGCTCTTCTACCTGGGTATTTTGCCGCATCTGTATATCTCGTGTTCGGGTTCTTTGAGTATTTCTTGCTCAGCGCTCTCACTCTTGCTTGTCTTCTGTCTTTGTGGTATGTTGCATGCATGTTGCGAGGTATTGGAGCGAATGAAATAGAGTCACGAAGATGTGGCGGCAATCGGGCTTTCGCGTCTGAGTCTGCTATGAAGTTTTCGCTGTATGCGAGCTTGCGAAGTACTGCTCTGCCTGTTTGAGTCAGCTTAAGGCGTTCCAGCTGGCTGGCTCTGTGCGCTTCGCTCATTTCTTCCCAGGTGTTATGGAGGCCAAGTTTGAGGAGTGTCGTGGTTGAGGTCGTACTGGGGAGTCCTAGTGCGCTCTTGATTGCTTTTCTGATGATGATGTTGAGTTTTTTAATTTCAGCTTTCTTGAGGAGTAGTTACGGGGTGCCATATGTGATCCGGCTTATAAGGAGTGCTTGGATTAATTGGACGGTTTCTTGCTCTTTAAGTCCTCTTCTTTGGGTGGTTAAACGCCGAATGAGATGGGTTACTTGTGTTAGGGTCTTTTGAAGCTTCGGAAGTGTAGCTGCCTCAGAACCGTCTTTATGTATTGTGAGGCCAAGGACGCGGAGGGAGCCAACTTGAGGGATATCGATTCCATTGAGTCTGACTTCTGAATAAATGCACGTTCATGAGACAATGTGCTTGAAAGCAAATGCTAAGCTTCAAGGCCTGCATTTCCTTGCTTTTGTTTGAGTGCATATATCTGTGAGTTGAACCTGAACTTTAGGTTTGTGTCAGTCTCTGGCAATGTTGATTTGCTATTTCTGCTCTTTCAAGAACAACCATATTTTTTTTTAATTTTCCCGACTTACCTTAGAAGAAAACAAGAAAAGAACTAATATTTGCAAGAAGCAAGAAACAACAAAAGTAATACATTAATATAGGTCGTCGTGATGAGCCTTCTTTGCTGCGTCTTTAGATAAGCTAACATACTTGTTTGCTAATGTTTGTTTATCGAAGACGTTCACGTAAGAGCCATATTGAACGAGCCTGAAATGATAACATATTCTTGCCTTACCACAGGCATATACAGGCTCCTCAACGAACAGGTCTATCTGGCAGCTTACCCTCTGCACGACGTAAGTATTCACTTTGCAACTTGTTATTTCAGCATACAGAAATTGCACACTCTGTCGTTCGTAACTAAAGAGCTAGGCACAACTAATTACATTCGCGCGTAACACTCCTATGTACGCCGTAAAACTTGTTCCATTTAGTATTCGTCTTATCTCTCGCACAAGAGGCATGAGACATTGAACGCTTTCTGGGGTCGTGGCCACCTCGTCGTGTCTAAAGGTACACGTTTCTTCAGAGCCCACAGAATAAAAACACGTATATTCGGAATGGGTGCTTGCAAAACGCGGTGTTTTCCGCACGATCCATCTCGCCAACGAAGAAGTTCCGTGTTTGCTTCCTTTGCCTCCAGGTGACGCTAGTTCTCTTAGCTCCGGCGATGGCCCTTCGTGATATTGAAACAACATCTCAAGTATCAAACGCCAAGCTAAGCCAGCCTGTATAGCTGCCACCATCACCATCACCACTGCGATGAGGTTCTTTCAATTAATTATTCTTTGCTGAGGCGCAGCCTCAGCGTATGAAGTGACGAAGTCGCTCGTTACCCCACCGCAAGCCATTCACTAAAGAACATTCAGCGCAAGAAGAAACAGAAACCCAACAAACTAATGAAACACACAAACACATAACTAAGTCTCCAAAGAAAGTGTCAAAGTGAGAAAGAGCCTACAGTTTCGTGGTCTACAGAGGATCTGCGAGATGAACTCGAGTTGGCGACAGGGGCAGCCCTCGGAGCGTAGAAGCGGTGCTCCAGAAAGGCGCTGTTGAAGAAAAATCCTGGTCACCCTCAGGCGAACAACTTGAGCGTTGCAGGAGTAAGTCCAGTTGCGACGTTGGGAACATGTGTGGGTGGCCCTTGGCACGTTAGAGGTCTCGACGCCGGACACCAAGTCCAGTGGCTTCGCCTCTGCTCCCGGTGCATGGGCTTCCTTTTCCCGACGTCGCTCGACACCTGCCTGCGTACGATCACGAGAACGCGGTTCGTGAGAACGCGGTGACACGCCCCCTAGAAGGTCGCCCTGTTCCAGTAGAAGGCACGAAGCAGGGGCCTCACGCCCGACGGCTTCACTCCTGTGCCTAGAGCACTGGCTAACTCCCTTCTCCAGGCAGACCAGCCTTGATGATGATGATGATGATGATGATGATGATGATGATGATGCCCTTGATGAGTTTGGCGCTTACCCACTCACGGGGATTGGCCAAGAGTCGGGCAGACTTTACTTATGTGTTCAGGTAGTGAATTGTTGTTCCACGCCTCCCCGGCTTCTTCTTCTTATTTTCTCTCTGCTCTCTTGTTGTGGTCGGTATTATTTCTTCGGCGCACACGTGCAACCACTCCACCATTGCGATCACCGCACTCGCGTACTTGACATATCACAACCACCGTCCACGTTACTTGTTTCTTTCTTTGTGTGTGTGGGAGGATTGGCATTATAATGTGGACTGCATAGGAGGTTACATAGAGTACGCTCGCGATATATTTCTTAAAAACGTATTCAAATTCTAGACCTTATGCCATCTCATAAGTTGGCGTTGTGTTTAAAAGCAATATGAACGTATTGCCATAGTGTTACGGCGTCGCTCGTTCACATTTTCACTCTTATACTTGCAGGGTCCCTGTGGCAGCGGATCGTTCGATCCTCTTACAGAAGTTCCTACAGAAAGAAGGGTTGGTTACTTGATCACAAATTACTTGTGAAATGTGTTCATAATTATTTTCATATTAATCATCTCAATGTTCAGCGCGCGTGCAGAATGTACGTCGCGAAATGTCGGCAGAGTGCTTGTAAAATGACCTGCGCATATCACGTACTCAGGTCGAACTATCACATATACCTGCATGTCGAACAACAACAGGGTGCAACAGCCCCACGGCCCTTAGCGCTTGCTGCTCTTTCTATAGAAGAACGTAAGCGAAAACTAAAACTAATATGACGCAGCTTTGGCCAAGCTTAGTGACTGGTGTTATTGCGTTATCAAGTAAGCAACTCTTTATGTGTAAAAATCTCAATCTGCTTTGATTGCCCGTGGCGTGACAGCTTCTCTACAGCGAATGGGCCCGGCCGGCATCCTGGTACAAGCAGCAGCCATTGGTCCTCATCAGGTTGGTTCCTAGGAATACCGAATCCGCCCGATTTTCAACGATTTGTAAATGCTAAGCCTATGTTTCGGCGTAGCCTAATAAACGCTGAAGCAAGTTGTTTTAACTCGTTTTCCGAAACTACCTTGCACAAGAAAACGCCTCGATGTGAGAAAACATTGAAGCATAAATAACTAAAAGCAATTTAATCATCTTTCAACTTTCGTTACATGGCAGCAGTGTGTATTTGTTAAATAATTGGTGCATGCTTAGACAGTGAATTGTAAGAACTGTTTTTTCGTTCACTATAGAAGCGAGTCGCTCAGACGAAGACAGATCATGTGAAAGTATTGGTTTGTTCCGGTCATGATCTATTAACCAAACCATCAGAATATTCATAGACCTAAATGGGACACTAAGGAGAAGCCCCAAGTCTACTTAAACTTATCAATTAAGATACTAGTCTCGTTAGGCTCGCAGTAATAGGTTCGTCGTTGGGAGAGTATATGAAGGTAAAGGTTCCTTTTTTCTTTAAAATTCGCGCTTAAACTCGTACTGAAATTCTAGCGCTGGTACGCCGGTGGGAGGTCAACAATTGGAAGGTATCTATTGCGTAGTTTGGCCGCTGTTGCTGAATAAAAATTCTTGACACCTGTTAAATTCAGTCGCCGGCTTTCTTAAAATACACTGTACTAAAACCTTGGTGATATAAAATTAACTGAAAATTAACAGAGGCCGTAAAATTTATGACGCAACAGTGGTTAGTGCGGAAACATTAAGGCGGCGTCGCCATGTGTCTTTAGTTTTTGTATATTTCTAGAACTCTAAGAGTTACAGAGCTCAAGCACGGCCGCTGGATTTTTTTTTTTCTTATCCAGCGGCCGTGGCTCGACTATCCACAAACTGAGGTAAAGAAAGGTTACAGTGATCATTCTGAAAATGATTTTAAAAAACACAGAACTTATCAGAAGCTAATTACCTTATGCAATTGCTGCTGTACGCTCCAGGTTTCACAAGCAATCTTCACTCCAGTATACTTTTTCGAGTGAACTACCTGGCATACTTTTGGGGATTATTGAACGGGAATCCTACGCACTGGCACGTGTTGTGTCTCAATCACCTGCTCCTCGTTCGGTGATGGTCATCGCTAAAGTAAAATTAATCACAGTGCTGGAAGTGCACAGCTGCATCCAGCCAAGGAGAAAATGTATTTAGTGATTAAGTAACGTCATAAAAGCCTGAAATGCTCCAACAGTGCTCGTAATTTGAAACATCTGCGTCGCAGGCGCTACTTCGGCGAGAAGACTGGCCTCTACTTCGCCTGGCTAGGTTTCTACACGTCCATGCTATTTCTCCCCGCTGTGGTGGGAGTTATGACGACGTTGTACGGAATCTTCGAAATGGCCACGAACACACCTACGTAAGTGTTGACCTATGCGAGTCCTAAGCGAGTAGGTGCACTGATTGGAAGGGCGCTGTTACAATGCTCAATCTATTTACGCAGTAATACAAAAGTGGGATACAACTTCACTGTAATACAATTCACTCGGGAGGCATAGGAAAATGTCAACTTTTTACTATTGCATTCCACTCGGTGATAGCATTTGAAAAAAAAAACGCTGTACATTTATGTACATTGGCGCTTTTGAAAATAGGTTTAATATTATGCATATGCTTGCGGCGGGACACCCTTGTATAAAATATTGAAGATAAAAAATTCATTTCTGTAATATCTCCGAGAAAGTTGAGAGAGCCAAATACATTAACTGAAAGAAAATTAAAAGAAACAGCGCGAACACTCCTGTTGCAGTGCTTGTTTAGGTAATGGTATTTCTGCCAGTAATAACTATGCTATCTCAGAGTCACAGGTTCAAAAACATTGCAAACCTCATTTTAGCGCCCTAGGGCTTCTGAGGCATTTGTGCCACATAGCCTGACAGTTGTCATCAGCAGAATCAGTCGTGCTTTCTTCAGCGAAAGCTGACGTTCCTTGATAATTCTCTCGAGCATATAAGTAGTAATCTTGAGCAAAAGTTAGTGTGCGCAGATACATGCAACTGAAGTCCCTACCATCTCCGGCTCGAAAATAAGCAGCGAGTCACAAATATACACTTCGCGCGCTCTTGCTCAAAGCACGTCCAGACCTCGGCGCCATGCGTCGGTTTTTACACACGGCATCTCTTAAAACTTGGGAGAGCCACAAAATTTTTATTCGCTCACTGCTTTAGTGTAGTCATAGGATGCACATTATCTCAGATAGTATGCACACGAGTTTATGTTTCATAGTCTTCGCTTTTATGTACACTTTCTCATGGTTGATTGATTGATTGATTGATTGATTGATTGATTGATTGATTGATTGATTGATTGATTGATTGATTGATTGATTGATTGATTGATTGATTGATTGATTGATTGATCAAACTATGGGAGATCGTATCTGATGCTACACACGGAAACCTAAGCATGTTAGAACGAACGCGTACCTTCAACAAAAAAGGAGACATTGCCCCGCCAGTAGGCGTGGTCCAGCTTGTCTATATCATACGTCGTCGTTCACGTGTGTCGTGTGAATCAGGGCGTGCCCTTCCCGTTGCCTCCGCCTTAATTGTAATATTCGGACCTCCTTTGAGGGCACCTTTGTCACACACCGGTAGCCATCATCGTTCTCTTGTTCATTACATCGCCACTCTGTTCTTTGTGTGTTTCTCTTAGCAGCGCTTATCTTGTAACGGACTATGTTTGTATCGCTTCTCAGCAGTGCTTGGAGTTCTACAGTGAGGAAAAGCATCTGGGTGCACAGTTGACACTGTTGACATGAAATAAATTCCAATGTGGTCCCGAGTAACGTTGTGGGGCAAATTTACTTCCAAAAAACAAAAAAACTCTTTCGACTGGAGGCGGCAATTGCTTGCACAGAGGTTGTATTTCCACGAGTGTTTTCTACTGTCAAACATAAGTGCAATAAGGCTTTCTGTAGAAACTGTGACACCCTTCTTTTCTCATATAGAGCAGAGTTTTTTCTCACATTAAGCATCAACACTACGAGTTCTGTACTGCACACCTGCCTACATGACCTGGAACAACTATTTTAACATTAATATCACACAAAAATGTACCCTTTGATTTCGTTTCTTTCTATTCTAATACCTTAGTTCTTCTAGTTCCTTTCCTTCCCTTCGTCAAATTATTTGATGAGCAGCATGTAGGCAAATATACTATGCCGCGTAAACGCCCTGCTTTTTATTTAAGTTTTTTATCTATTTATCTCTGCTCATTAGTGCTGAGAGACACATCTATCGTGTGTATTCCTCTCCAGGAAAGAGACCTGCGACCCCAACATCGCCGGAAGTTTTGTACTCTGCCCAGGCTGCAAGAAGCGCTGTACTTACGACTACCTTTACACCAAGTGCACTTTTAGCAAGGCGAGTGGTACTGGTTTCTAGACACCAAAGCTACACGATATCAGTTATCAGTGCTCTGATAAAGTCTCTGCAGTCTTCGAAGCACGCAAGAACCTGGAAAAGTTGCACAATAATTTGTGCAACTTACGAATTTTGGTGGATCAACCACTCCATCCGAGCACCAGCAGAAATAAGTGGTTCAGTAGAGCAAAATCATTTGTAATTTGATAGTCATGCAACTTTCAGGTTCTGCTTTAGTTCCGGCATCTACATCGGGCTATAATATTTAGCAGACGACGAGAAATTACGTCAACCACGAGTTATTATTCCTTTATTGGCCGGTTCTAAACCATCGACTCACTGAATACGTCACGGATATGTGATAGACTTACAAAATCTCGATACAAATCTGTTTGAGAAGTGTCTGGTCTATTGTACGAATAGTGGTTTGACCGAATGCAGCTAAGTGATCATTTCCACATTTCAGTGAAAAATAATATTTGACATCATCTACGCATTTTCCGGCTTCATTGTTTGTCACTGCGTACGACTGTGTCTAACGAAAAATCGAGACCCCTCAGATCAGTCTTCTCGCCAGTTGTGGACTTCATGCCTCAGTTTTGTTGTGCTTTTCTACTTCGCGATTTTCAATAATTTTTACAAAAATCAGTGAACATAAGTACAAAAAGAAATATGCTCCAAACAATCAATAAAGTTCTTTTTTTACTGCAACAATCCTCATCAAGAAGAGTGTCAGATTGGGCTTATTGATCAAAAATCGCTTATAGTTTTGAGTAACAGCGCAGGAGCAGCAGAAGGGAGGGAAGAATCAGTGCTCTGCTCTCTCGTCTGTTGCGTCTGTGCTTATTGCGTTGTTGATAAAAACTGCAAACCTCACCAAATTCCCTTCAGTGGATACTAAAAAAAATTGTTTCTCCGTTCCCCTGTATTTAGGCAGAAGCTGCTGAGGGAAATATTTCTGTTGGTCTTGTATGCCTAGACATAGGAAATGTTTGTTTGTTTCTTTATTTTCGCTGTCAAAGAGGGTGATATTTGTGCAAGAAATGGCGATGAAACATAATATGTTGATCTGTGGTGGTCCAACCAGGTAGTGTGTCCGAAGACAAGCAATGTTTTTTATGCGAAACGCATTTCCACTGCCTTAGTGATTAATTGAGGCGTTTGGGAGTGGTCACACGCGTAAACATTTATCCCTGCCATCTCTACTGCAGATCGTGTACATGTTTGATAACCCGGCCACCGTAGGATTTTCAATATTCATGGCACTTTGGGGTAAGCACCTCGACTGTTGCATGCTTCGTGTCTGCTTTATTTGTCTACTTTGTTACTGTTGCTCATTAGATTATTTAGCAGTCATCCACAAATTGCTCACTGCGAAACTGCTAAACTTGACTGTTTAGCAAAGTTCCCAACGTTACAGCCTAAGCAATAAAGTAATAATAAAAGATAAGCACAGTTTGAGTAACATTTCATTTACTGTAGCGTCACATGCACTGAAAGGGCTGTTGTTTGGATTCGATGAGGGATATTGTGTGCGATCCTCTCATCATGCACTTATTCATTCACATCATGTGCCTCTCAACGTACGTCTAAATAAAAAAAAACTGAAATCATTGTGAAAGGGTAACAGGCTGCAACATGAAGCATTTTTGTTGAGGTATTTCGCAAAACATTTCGTAGACCTTTGCTTATGCAAGGAACTTGCTTTGTTATTAATCTTGATATTTCATGTAATAAAATCTAAATTCGTCATCAATGTTTCGCCCTCCCTTTCCCCACACCCCGCCAATGTTACAGCCACCATCAGATGTCAAGTTATGGTTATCAACGAATAATTGCTAACGTTTCTACTTGTAAAACGTCAACTGCAGCTTTGATCATTATTGAAAGACTGCGTATGAACCACGTATTATAAGAGCGTATGAAAGATTGGGTTCTTTTCTCATGCTTTCCGCAGCCACCATTTTCATAGAACTCTGGAAAAGACGCCAGTGCGTCCTTGGCTGGGAATGGAATCTCGCCGATATTGACACGCTCACGGTAAGCATACTAACGCCACGCCGTCAATGGCGTACAACCGACAGTTCAAGTGAGAGTGAAATCTGCGGTGTAAAAATTCTCTATAAATATCCCGACGCCATAACGCTGACCGAAAGCACATGGCGCGATTTCTCGCTCGAGGCGTGTCGCTGGTAGGAAAAAAAATATCGCACGTAGCGATGTCGTACCGGGTTCCCCCAATGGCGCTGGAGATAGCAGTCACGTGACACCAATATAGGCCTTCTGCAACACCGCCAGATAGCGCTCACTCGACCCCCCCCCCCCTCCGCGCATATGGGGAGGGCATCTCTGCCTTTAAAATTATGAACATGGAAAAGAAAAATTGATCATGAAAGTTGGGAACCAAGTACAGGGTGATTGATTGATTGATTGATTGATTGATTGATTGATTGATTGATTGATTGATTGATTGATTGATTGATTATTGGTTTATTGGTATTGATTATTGGTGTGATTGGAGGCGAAGGGAAAAGCCATTCAATGATGGCTTGAGGGAGTCCTTCGCCCCCATACTGGCAAAGACAACAGCAGAGGCACACACATTTTGTTCACATGGACGTACACTTTCGCAAAACCATCATATTATACACAACATTGTTATACACTTTGACAAAACCATAAAATTGGAATTATTAGGTAACGAAGCCGAAGACGACATAAAGAAACTGAGAGAAACCGAGAAGGTAAATTGGGTATAAATAACGGAGGATAATGAATACATTCTTCCGCAAACGGGATAGCCGAAAGTGGACGTGGAGGGGCCCGAACGGTGAGACTAGAAATGAAATAGACTTCATACTCTGCGCTAACCCTGGCATCATAAAAGATGTGGACGTGCTCGGCAAGGTGCGCTGCAGTGACCACAGGATGGTAAGAACTCGAATTAGCCTAGACCTGAGAAGGGAACGGAAGAAACTGGTACATAAGAAGCCGATCAATGAGTTAGCGGTAAGAGGGAAAATAGAGCAATTCCAGATCAAGCTACAGAACAGGTATTCGGCTTTAACTCAGGAAGAGGACCTTAGTGTTGAAGCAATGAACGACAATCTTGTGGACATCATTAAGGAGTGTGCAATGGAAGTCGGTGGTAACTCCGTTAGGCAGGATACCAGTAAACTATCGCAGGAAACGAAAGATCTGATCAAGAAACGCCAATGTATGAAAGCCTCTAACCCTACAGCTAGAATAGAACTGGCAGAACTTTCGAAGTTAATCAACAAGCGGAAGACAGCTGACATAAGGAAGTATAGTATGGATAGAATTGAACATGCTCTCAGGAACGGAGGAAGCCTAAAAACAGTGAAGAAGAAACTAGGAATTGGCAAGAATCAGATGTATGCGTTAAGAGACAAAGCCGGCAATATCATTACTAATATGGATGAGATAGTACAAGTGGCTGAGGAGTTCTATAGAGATTTGTACAGTACCAGTGCCACCCACGACGATAATGGAAGAGAAAGTAGTCTAGAGGAATTCGAAATCCCACAGGTAACGCCGGAAGAAGTAAAGAAAGCCTTGGGAGATATGCAAAGGGGGAAGGCAGCTGGGGAGGATCAGGTAACAGCGGATTTGTTGAAGGATGGTGGGCAGATTGTTCTAGAGAAACTGGCCACCCTGTATACGCAATGCCTCATAACGTCGAGCGTACCGGAATCTTGGGAAAAACGCTAACATAATCCTAATCCATAAGAAAGGGGACGCCAAAGACTTGAAAAATTATAGACCAATCAGCTTACTGTCCGTTGCCTACAAACTATTTACTAAGGTAATCGCAAATAGAATCAGGAACACCTTAGACTTCTGTCAAGAAAAGGACCAGGCAGGATACCGTAAAGGCTACTCAACAATAGATCATATTCACACTATCAATCAGGTGATAGAGAAATGTGCGGAATATAACCAACCCTTATATATAGCTTTCATTGATTAGGAGAAAGCATTTGATTCTGTCGAAACCTCAGCAGTCATGGAGGCATTACGGAATCAGGGTGTAGACGAGCCGTATGTATAAATACTGTAAGATATCTATAGCGGCTCCAAAGCCACCGTAGTCCTCCATAAAGCAAGCAACAAAATCCCAATAAAGAAAGCCGTCAGACAGGGAGATACGATCTCTCCAATGCTATTCACAGCGTGTTTACAGGAGGTATTCAGAGACCTGGATTGGGAAGAATTGGGGATAAAAGTTAATGGAGAATACCTTAGTAACTTGCGATTCGCTGATGATATTGCCTTGCTTAGTAACTCAGGGGACCAACTGCAATACATGCTCACTGACCTGGAGAGGCAAAGCAGAAGAGTGGGTCTAAAAATTAATCTGCAGAAAACTAAAGTAATGTTTAACAGTCTCGGAAGAGAACAGCAATTTACAATAGGCAGCGAGGTACTGGAAGTAGTAAGGGAATACATCTACTTAGGGCAGATAGTGACTGCAGATCCGGATCATGAGACAGAAATAATCAGAAGAATAAGAATGGGCTGGGGTGCGTTTGGCAGGCATTCCCAGATCATGAACAGCAAGTTGCCATTATCCCTCAAGAGAAAAGTGTATAATAGCTGTGTCTTACCAGTACTCACCTACGGGGCAGAAACCTGGAGGCTTACGAAAAGGGTTCTACTCAAATTGAGGACGACGCAACGAGCTATGGAAAGAAGAATGATAGGTGTAACGTTAAGGGATAAGAAAAGAGCAGATTGGGTGAGGGAGCAAACGCGAGTTATTGACATCTTAGTTGAAATCAAGAAAAAGAAATGGGCATGGGCAGGACATGTAATGAGGAGGGAAGATAACCGATGGTCATTAAGGGTTACGGACTGGATTCCAAGGGAAGGGAAGCGTAGCAGGGGACGGCAGAAAGTTAGGTGGGCGGATGAGATTAAGAAGTTTGCAGGGACGGCATGGCCACAATTAGTACATGACCGGGGTTGTTGGAGAAATATGGGAGAGGCCTTTGCCCTGCAGTGGGCGTAACCAGGCTGATGATGAACGGGGGAAAATGCCGATCGAAGTGTATGGGTGCGGCCTACTAGAAATCAGGAAATAAATTTTGCACGATAACACCAAGAGTAGTGCCTTGCTTTTGAAGGCGCGAGCTGGCGGCCTGTAATGAAAAAAAAAATGAACATACAGAAAGAGGTATTCGCAATAGTGGTGCACTCATTTGGTGCAGGAAGAAACCGGAGCCGAAACCTTAGGTAACGCCCACCTTCCGGAATCGCTCAGCTCAAAGCTGATGGGAGCATTAACTGGTCTGCGCTGACATACGCAGACGATTGGATTACTGGTGTAGGAAAAAGAAGAAGAGCAGAAGAGATGGGGACGGGATCGCCACAGGCATAGGTAAATTTACTAGGTAAAGTGGACAGGCAGAGTGTTGGATTACGATAGGGCATGACGTAATCGGTAGCTTATAAAGGCTAGGTGGCTGTATTTGCCGCCTCTACGATTTAAAGGGGACCCCGTTAGACACTAACGCGACAGCGTTAAGCCCCGTGTCAAAGAAAATTTGGTGTCGACATCCGGCGTCCGACGTCGGGCGTCCTGTGAACGAAAAGTGCCGTGTTTATCTACGCAGCACTGAAGTTCTATCAATAATGCTGCTCACGCCTTGTCTCACATTATTTACAAAGGTAGATCTTTCAGAGATCTTTAGGAACCAAGGGATCTTTAAGGTGCCCCTAATGCATGGCACTCAGACGTTTTTTTGTATTTCGCCCCCATCGAATGCGGCCGCCACGGTCGGGATTTAATCCCGCGACCTCGCGCTTAGCAGCCTAACGCCATAGCCGGTTAGACACTGCGGCAAGTCACTGTTGTGACTAAATACCCTATTCGCAAATCACCTCTGAGAATTTATGCAAGTCCGTCCACATCAAAGTGTGTACGCCATTGAGACGAGAAATACAAGCATTTCATTAGTAATCAAAACTCATTCGTTATAGTTATAATTAATTCACGATGCACGTTTTGAATGCCGAATAAGAGGGAAGTTCGTAGAAATAACTGGCATTCTGCATACCAGGATTCATTAATAACTCAAAGAAAGACACTACGTCACATCTACATGACACAACCACTGAGCTGCATGCGGCCAGCGATAGATATCAGTTATCTTCACCATTGTTTACATTCGCAAATTCCATGTCTTAGAGATCAACTTTATAGCTGTTGTTGGCGGCTAAACATGAACAGATTGAGCCTGTTTCGCAGATCAGCTATACTTAGCGGGTACCTTTCTGGAATTCAAGATACATCTTGGCAACAAGTCCATAAAAAATGTGATTGTGTCTTGTGTTTCAGCATTGTACCATGTTCTTCCTTCACGTGTGTCTGTGTAACATTTATGCTGAATTGTAAGCGCACTTATATTGAGCGCCGACCTCGAATGTTTGCTATTTCCAATGTTGTCGTACCCATTACCTTGGGTGCATTGTTCTCGCTTCTTTTCTTGGCTCTCGCCCCATTTTCAGCAATACACTCTTCCTTATTTTCCACGCATACCGGGACGGCAGTCGGCTCAAGTACGTATTGCAAACCATGAAACATCAGTGCCTGCACTCAGAAAGCTTCGTTCACTTTAATTTCGTTCACAAAGGTGTGAGACTGCAGACAGCAGTTGTAATGTCCGTAAAATATCTTCTAGAAAAGGACTGATGGTCACTGAATTATCAGGATTCGTTGCATGTGCAATTTTTGCCCACGCTAGTTGCCCCTTATCTCTTCGACGACATCATGGTGTAAAGTACTCGACTAATTCAAATATCCCGACTTTCAACTGGAATGCATCGGCGCTGTTTGCAGAAATGTTATCGACAACTTTGAACGCAAACTCTTATCGCTTTATGACGTAAAGCAATGCACTCGAATGCATAGAGCCCTATTCACCATTGATCAAGATTATCACGGCAACGCTTGCGCCTTCAAATGCTTTGTAGCTGTATTCGGACCAAACATGACCTCCCCAGACGGCAATGCTTGCGCCTTCAAATGCTTTGTAGCTGTATTCGGACCAAACATGACCTCCCCAGAGGCTGTTATTAATGACGTGGACGCAAGATTTCTAGCAGACGGTTTCACAGAAATTACGTACCGTTGGTCAGCAGGTGGGTGTGCACTGGGATTAATGGATAGTGGCTTAAAGTAGAGTTAGTTGTTTCAGTTGCTTAGTGATTTGGTGAATAGAAACAGGTCGTAAGGTAGAACACAGGGGCAGGCGTACATATCACAGTGGCTGCATGTCATTGCAGTGATCTCTTGTGCCATGTCGCGACTCTTCGATCTCAGAACTTTAAAAACTATAAGCGTCAACTCTAAGCGTTAAACTGGAAACGTTAATACGCGAAACTTGTTAACGGCCGAATAACTTAGACACAAATACAGCGGGCATCCTTGTAAAATGTGATTAGAACAAAACACTAAAAAGTAATATTTCTGTGCAAGAAACAATATAAATGTTTATCACAGTCTGAAAGTCCTCTGTATCAACAACTATGTGCAATCGAAAACCGTAATTATGGAATGTTCGGTACATCTCTGACGCGAATAACACACCGAAGGCGATAACTTTCTTCGCAATGATTATTGTACTGCTTGAAATAAAACGTTTCTACTGCGTTACGAAAGCTTTAATCTGCATGGCAAGCGCGGAATAGATGCTTGAAAATATTCTTGTTTATTGCTTACCTACGCTGACGTAGAACTAGCGGACACAATTAGTGGTTTCACTCGCCTAAAACTACCTACTTCTTATTCACGCGCTGCCCACATCACGTGCTTTCAGATGCCTCGCACATTCCCTGATCTCGAACGTCTGCTGCTCATCTTACGTCGTTGCATGGCCACGAACTAAAAGATTGCATGCCTATAGTGGCAAATTCCTACTATCATACGCCGTCTAACAGTGTACAGTCTACTCAACAAGGCCACTTGGAAATGATGATTCGGGTAGTTTCAGGCAGAATAATTAAACTTTAGAGGTATTTGTCTTTCCCGTTATCTTATATCGGATATGAAAGAGTCACTGGTACGCGATTCTACGATCTAGGACAGTCTCCATGCCTAGTGGTTTCTTTTCAACTGCTTTGAAACGTTTCCCGCCTCACAGGACGTTGTTAACCCGGAGTACGAAGCCAAGGCAACGGTGTACAAGCTGAATCCAGTGACTATGGTATGTAAAAAGACATTGCATGGGGGAAGTCATGTGTTGCGTGGTACTTTGTATTTTATATACCGGCAATAACGGCGCACATGAACGAGGACGTCTAGTCTACGTTCT
Organism: Dermacentor albipictus; assembly: GCF_038994185.2. Classification (NCBI taxonomy): domain Eukaryota; kingdom Metazoa; phylum Arthropoda; class Arachnida; order Ixodida; family Ixodidae; genus Dermacentor; species Dermacentor albipictus. Next base: position 61,218,843 of record NC_091830.1, read on the forward strand.
GTAGGTATTGAAAAAAAAACTAAGACATTTCGCTTGTACGAGGCTTTCACTAGAAGGCGGCTATGTGAACATCCCGGCTGAAAATTTTTACGCTCGTTATCATTCAGAGCAGCGAGCAATAAGTTCCAGATTGTGTTTGTTATACAGGCTGTCCCAACTATTATACGCCCCCTCCCCCGCCCCCAAGCCTTAAATAAAGACAAATCATCCAACACGAATACGAATAAGTATATGCCTTATGGAATAAGCATATGCTTCACTAACAGCCAATTAATCGCCATATGGGCTTCTATGGAAGCGGGGCTACCAGGTACATTTACCTTGCAAGATATGTTAGAGGCTGCCATGAAATCAGGTAATGTGGTTAGTAGCGCCGGTTGAGTAAGACAATTCACCAAAATATATCGGTGGAAGTTACATTGGTTTGAAATTATAATTGGCAAACAGTTAGAATAGGACATTACACTAAGACTATAGTATGTATTGGTGACACTGGCATTAGCATTGGTATTATAGCTTGGGTACGACATTACACCAAAATACTAGTACACTGGGGGAATGGTATCGCAATTAGTGTTGGGCTTGTAAGCGACGTTGCGCCTTAGTGTGCCTCCCGATGTGCCTATAGGTTTGCTGTGCATCACAGGATTGCGTGTAGAAGGGATGCAGTCAAGCGCACACAAGAGGGCTTTGCAAGTAATGAAGAATGTCTTCTGCTAGATTTCTCGTACTATCTAGCATATCCTTTCGTTCCACACCTACCAAAAAGAGAAAAAAAAATTCTCGTCCACCTGACGGTAGCATAAAGCTACAAAGGAAACCCACGCTACAGCTATGTACAGGAATGACTTCGTACCAGGGTATGGTAAAACGATCTTTCTTTTTCTCAACTGCTCAGTTTTTCTTTCTGAGAGACCAGTATGGGATAGCTTCATGGTACTGTCGGGTGGGTGACAATTTTGCTTGTTCGTGAAACGTCCCCCACTTTGCGGATATCCGCAGAACTGCTTTGTCATGTTTGTTTTCTTCCCATACCACAACAAGGATTGTTGTTTCCTTTTGTTGTCATTAATACAAGCTTGGGATATTTACTTGGGATGCGACATGTATACTGGGCTGCCTTTCGCACAATTTTCAAAGAAAAACGTACAGATGTAACTTTTTTCTTGCAGAGGTATGAACCATACGTGCCTTTCTGGGAGAAGGCAATCAGGATATCAGGGGCCAATTCCGTCGTCCTATTCATGGTGGGTGCCTTTGGGAACCTTGATCTAAGGAACCTTAGTGTAGCATGGTGTCATCACGTCATGTCGAAATAGCTATAAAGCCAGTCCTTGGGCGAGGTGTATTGTTTAACACACACGAAAATAGGACAAGACGAGAAAGTGAAATCCATAATATTTACAACAAAGAAGGACGCCTGTGCACTTACATACGAAACGCAAATTAGCTTGTCTAGAGCTAAAGCACAAAGGCGATAACTAGTATCAGCTGAGAAGCCCGTTACTAAACAGCTGCGCTGTATTTCTACAGAGCCAACACAAAGACACTGCAACAAAGTTTTCTACAGACATCTCCACTGTAATTGTTAAAAATCAAACCAAAGAACCACCAGCTCTTTTTCCTTCTCTGATGTTGTTATGGACTTGAAAGTCAATCGAACGTGCCTTCGGTGGGTAACTAGCTGAGAATCTTGTGGGGACGAAAATGAAGATAAAACTAATAGCGCTGTCTTTTTCACTTATGGGCCTTTCTGTGGCCCTATCGTTCTGCGTGCGCTACAACAAAACAGAAGGACATGACAAATGTGCGTTCGCGAGTTGCACTTCATCGCATATACATACAAAATTAATAAGCGGGAAATGTATAAGCTAAAAACAAACAAGGACCTGCGCGAACTAATTGATCGGGTTCAATAAAGTGTCCCGAACTATTCTGTCACTGAATCCAAAAGTATGGGCTTTCAAAGAGAATGTTCCACGCAAAAATTTGTAAGAACCAAGAATGCGAAGAGGTCTCTTTAGTACCATATGATCAAACACAGGAACAGTGGCAAGACAAATGGTAATTACCTGTTGGTTCAACTTCTCCACAGAATGAACTTTATTGGGAAAGAACCAGCCTTGCGATTGCTCGTCTTAGTTCACAGGGTTTGTAACGGCCTCGTCCATACTTTGTCAGGTTAAAACTGTGACCAAGAATAAGTCTCCACCTTCAATGTCTGGCTCACAGACCCTTTCTTTAGTGCCTGACATTCTTTCTTAATTTGTATTACCCGATCATAGGCGTTCGGACTGTTTACCACCAACTCACTGATCTGCCAAAACGGCAGCTCTTTAAGTATTTTTTTTTTCGCGGCGCGTGTGGTGTTCTATGCGAATTTGCATCTTTTGTTTGGTTATTCGTGCAGTTGTGGAACCAGTTATGTACCCGGAACTACAAGACAGCAGTACATAATTTAATTTTGCAACCCTGTTAAGTCATGCATATCGTTTTTGTTTAAGCCTACTACTTTCTTTTATGCCTTCGGGCCTTGACAGTAATTAAATTAAATGAAATTTGATTCTTACAATATGTAATCATTCTGAAGTTTTCAGTACTGTTTAGCAATACACGTTCGCCTAATAAATGTTTTGCACCACTAAAATAGATAACCAATGCGATTTTCGCTTTTCGCATTCAGTTGAGGCTCTTATTCCTTTTTTTACATTTTGCGCATACACGTCCCTTATGTAATGCCCTTCAGGCTTTTGAGAGTTTAATAAATTATGCTGAATATAATGCTTATAATTAAAGGCAGGAATGACGTTTCCTAATGAATAAACTGAATATAGGAATTCGACCACGATTTCTTCATGCGAAATAAAGATTCTGAGATCACCTATATTGATGGCAGGTATCTTTTAGAAGGCCTTTGATAACATCCGTCACGAGTTCGTCCTCGACGCCATCTCCAAGCTCGACCTGGGCTCGTCCTTCCATGCCTTCGTCAGGTCTTTCTTGAGCAAACGATGCGCCATCCTCAAGGCTGGAGATTTGGAATCGGAGAAAATGGAGCTGAGTAGAAGAGGCACCCCCCAGGGATCAGTCATATCACCACTCCTCTTCAACATCGCAATGGTTGACCTCTCAAGGTGTCTAGGCAAGGTCCAGGGCATCGGTCACACGATCTACGCGGATGACATCACTGTCTGGTGCGCGGGTGGCAGTGACGGACAAGTCGAAGCCGCTCTCCAGGAAGCTGTCGACACTACAGAGCGCTTTTTAACCAACACGGGACTCCGGTGCTCCCCAAAGAAATCGGAGCTCCTTCTCTACAGCCCAAGTAGAAAGGGCCGCAAGCCAGAGAACTGGAAACCCCCCAATGAAATTGACATTAATCTCTACACCAGTTGCGGAGATCCCATTCCCAAAGTCGCGTCCATTCGAATCTTGGGAATGACACTCGAAGGGACAGGCACAAATAGCATCACCATTCACAAATTAGCAAAGAAGACGGATAGCGTCATCGGTCTCATCAGGCGGGTAGCTAACAGAAGGAGAGGCCTGAGCGAAGAGAATCTGTTAAGGCTAGTCCACGCTTTCTTGTTGTGCCATTTTACGTACGTAGCGGCCATGCACGTCTGGAAGAGGCCCGAGCGAGACAAACTAAATGCCATGATAAGGAGGGGGATCAAAAGCGCGCTCGGACTACCAAACTACACACGCACCGACCGACTCCTGCAGTTGGGTATTCATAATACCCTGGAAGAGATTGCAGAAGCACAAGAAAGGGCACAGATTCTCAGGCTCTCCGGCACCAGGGCGGGCAGACGACTCCTAACTGAGATGGGCGTCCCTCCGGCCACTGTCGAAGACGCCTACCAAGGCCTACCGAAAGAGCAGAACGATAACATCATCATATCGCCCGCCCCGCGCAATATGCATCCCCAGCGCAACGTAGAGAGAAGGAAGGCCAGAGCGGTGGCGCTCCTACGCCGCGCAACAGAACTCCCTGGAGGCAGCTGCTTCGTTGACGCGGCCCAGTATGGCAACAGCGACAATTTCACGGTGGTGTCAATCAACCACAGGGGCTCGACCGTTAACGCGGCTTCGGTACGAAGCACGTCGTCGCGTGCGGCGGAGCAAGTGGCCATTGCCTTGGCCCTCCTGGATGACGGACATGCCAATATCTTCAGCGACTCCAGGGCAGCCATCCGCGCCTTCAGCGTCGGCGCCGTGTGTAAGGAAGCCTGTCGCATCCTCGACGGCAAAAGCATCACCACCCACACTCTCACGTGGTTCCCCGCTCACATGGGATCCATCACGGGAGGCCCCACAAACCTCAACGAGCTGGCCCACTCCAAGGCGCGAGGTCTCACTTTCCGCGACCATGGAGAACTCCAACGCCGGCCCGCAGCGGTGGAGAATAGAGATCAACCGACCACATATAACGAAATTGCGCAGCACTTTTATCTCGGCAGGAGAGAGTTTCCCCTTCCACACAAGAAGTTAAATAGAGCGCAGGCATTGACCTTCAGATTACTGCAAACAGGCTCATATCCCAGCCCGGCTTTATTCCACAAAATTTATCCCGACACCTATGCCACTAGTTCTTGCAGGCATTGCAATGACATCGCTAGCCTAGATCATATGCTCTGGCGTTGCCCCTCGTTACGAGGCACAGAAGAAATCAATGAAGACAAGTGGTTCTCCGCTATCAAGAGCCCTGATGCCGGGGTGCAACTATGGGCTGTCCAGAGGGCCCACGATGCGGCGGTCGGGCAAGGCCTGACTGTCCCAACGTGGGAGCGGCCCGCAGCGCGCTGAGTCGCGTGCCTCAGGACCTTATTAAAGTTTCGCATCCATCCATCCATCCATCTTTTAATGTTTTACAAACGTTTTTTATTTGCTAAAAAGATAGTGCATGTAAAATGCCTTACTATGCTCTTCCTCTCTGGCTTATTATGGAAGCTGAAAAGGGCTGACAGAGATGCCTCTTTGTTTGGGAGGTAAAAAATTGGAGGACGCTTAAGCTTCGCCTTCAAGAGTGGGACGCGACAGCGTTCCCGTCGACCCGCCAAGGGGTATAAGACAATGCGCTACGGCACAGCAATCACTTACGATGCGCCCCGCATCGGACTTAGCGCCCACCTATCACGCGGTGAACGTCGAGCAACGCAGCGTTCGGCGCGACAACGAAACGTGCGCCTGAGCGAACGAAACGAACCAAAGAACTCGGTGTCTCGGAGGGGAAACGATCTACGCCAGCCAAACGTCGTGATCGGCACGGGCAGAGAGATAGATAGTAATCTAAACCGGGAGCCCGGCGAAGCGTCGTCAGGGGAGAGGGAGTCCCGCGACGCGCCTGGCAGCGGTCCCAATGCGCGCGCGGCGCGCCTCCTGTCGGGGCAGCGCCGTACATTGAGAGGAGGGGGTCTTCTGTGTTTGCCGCAAGATGGCTCTGCGTGTGCGGAAAGCGCAAAAGAAATGCAGCGGAAACGCACTTCGCAACTCGTGTAATTGTGACTTCTGTACGTTACATGTTCATAATTACCGATATACACCGCAGTATAACTTTCCACGGCTGGTTTCGAAGGCAACACCGCATTCACTAGAGGCGCGTTTGCACCGCTTGGAAGCATCGAACTCGTGGCTGAGTGGTAGCGTCTCCGTCTCACACTCCGGAGACCTGGGTTCGATTCCCGCCGGGCCAATCTTGGAAGTTGCTTTTTATTTATGAAGCGCCTGCCGTGATTTATCGCTCACGGTCAACGCCGCCGACGCCGACACCCGACGCCGACGACACCGGCTTTTCTGCGACACGAGCTCCTTAACGCTATCGCGTTAAAATAGGGAGGTATCGGCAGCGCAGTAATTCTCCCGGACGAGGACACCTCGAAGGGGCTGCAAATGCTTGAAGCAAAGAGAGTAAAGAAACAACAAAGCAACGATATTCTGAGAGATAACCGATGCCCTCTGATCAAACATCAACGGAGTACCCCGTGAATACTACGCCACAAACATATATATCCGCGGACGTGGAAACAAGTTACGTATCGTACCGTATAGGAGGGCCACGTGTGCTTCTTCCGGAACTGGGTTGACGATTAGCCCGACTGAAGTTCAATATGGCAGGTATACTTACACGACAAGTTACCAGTGTTAATATTTTTTTAGGGGGGGGGGGAGGGGGCTCTCTCCTGAACCGCAAAATGATATTGCCAACTTATCATTATGAAACTGCTGCGCGCACCCAACAAACGAGACACAAGGCGAAGGTAATAGCCCTGTCACACGGGAAGATTTAATGCCATTCGAATCGAAAAGCATTCGCATACAATCCCATTAAACGGGAAAATTTAATGTCATCCGAATGGAATGACATTTGCCATAGAATGAGTTAGGGTAACTCATTCGCATTCGATTTTGAACCGAATGTATACTCTTGACCCCAGATAGACAACAGCGACACGCAACGCGAAAAAATAATACGTGCATCAGCAAAGTCAGGAGATAATTTTTTTTTTACTTATAAAAAGGAATAATTATTTTTGCGCTAGCTGCGCTTCCTCCGCAGAGCCGTCGCAATATGGCCATGTCGGCCATATTGGTTGCTTACAGTCGTGGCTTGGCTTGTGATGATCGAAGTGCTTTTAGTTGTGAATAACTGGCATCGGAATGTTATCGTTGGTTTTAAATGTACTCGCAAATGTTCTTAAACGCGTTTAAGAGGCACTAAATTTCTTTGAATTTCACAAATTTTGTTCCAGATCGTCATTGCTATCATTTGCGAATGCCATTATATTTTAATGTGCAGTATAGCAAGAGACCGAATGACATTCGATGCATCGAATGACATTAAATCTTCCCGTGTGACACCAGCGTCCACCTAACAAGGGGGGTCATTCGCCGTCATTTTCTAAAAATTTAGATGCCGCCGCATGAGCGCAGCGTGATTACGAGGCTAACACGCTTGGAGGGTCATCCTACTTTTTTCGAATCAGAACCGATTCGGCGTAGACGGCAGCTTTGGCATTTAGAGAGTACGCCTTGCCCACTCTGCGGAGACTGCAGAGAGATGGGCGACGTGGAGCACTTCACATGGTCTTTCCATAGTGAAACATTTCTACATGACGCCACGAGAGCAGGTTTCCCGCACGACTGCGCTCAATGTCCGGTGTTTCCCAGAAGATTGCCTAATCATCCTAAGATTGGCACTGCGCCTTCTTCTTGCGCTTATTGAGGACAGTGGACTTTCAGACATGTGGTGAGCAACTGTATATCCAGAAAGAGGCGCTACTGGCGAAGCGATTGCCGGCCTCCTCTGCCTGGCTAAAACTTCGTCTAACGCGACCACCGATACCACAGCGTAGGCCCAAATCGTACGGGCACACCACGGCGAACATTTGACATCTGAACATTTTTCGGCGTAAAAATTGCAAACTGTTGTTAATTCAAGCCGCTGTGGTGACTCAGTGGCTACCGTGTTCCACAGATGAGCACGAGGTCGAGGGCTCAATACCCTGCTGAGGGGTCACCATTCTTTAGAGGGCGGAATGGGAAAAAAAACGCACTTGTGTACTCATATTTATGCACACCTTAAAATTTAAAAAAAATGAAGAAAATATAAGGTCGAAAGACAAGAGAACTAAACTTCGTGATTTACAGTGAACCTCTAGATTGGGCGCAGTAACAGCCCAAATCAACCCTCGAGGTAATTTGGGCTGTTAATTCCCTCTAATTAATTCCCTCTAATTCTAATTAACTGTTACTTGGAATGTTTCTCGCAGTTGTGCTTGGTGATATGCACGGTGTTCGGCATCATCGCCTACCGCATCATTCTGGTGGCGCTGCTGTCTCGAGACCAGAACTGGCGCGCACTGGCCCATGTCACCACGGCGGTAACGGCCTCGATGCTCAACCTGGTCATCATCTTGCTCATGAACAGGGTACGAGCGTCGCGCATGTGTCACTGTCCATGCGATTGATTGCCTTCCATCTCTATAGCACGAGATGCCATGATGATAATGATGATCATGAGCATGATGGGCGAAAAACATGGCACGTACACACACTGTTGGCTGGGCGAATGATCGGGCGGAGAGGACAAACACATTAAGAAGTTCATTACCAAAATAAAACAATAGAAAAATGAAAACCGAGAATGAAAGAACGGTGAGTAGTCTAATAATCTGGCCAGATTGGCAAGTAAATAAAAGAGATTGAAAATAAAGAGCAGTTTCAATACGGATGTAGATAAAATAATTTGGAAGGTTGTATTGACAGTGAAGAGAAAATGGAAGTAACACGGGAAACACTTATGGGCTCTAAATAATCGCATACTCCCTGCCCTTCCTCTCTCTCTTCTCTCTGTCTGTCTCTGGATAATCGCATCCGGCGCCAAATAAATTAATGTGGGTACGACCTGTATTGCGCAAGACGGAATGCAACCGTAACATTTACACGCAAGCCGAGTTAACAAAGCGGGCCTTCAAGGATCATCTTTGTTATTCTTAGCCACGTTTAAGGAAACGTTTGCATCTGCAGGTGGCACCAGCTGTTCCTAGTCTTTATGACAGTGCATCACGAAATAATACAAATGTTAGAAGCAACTATTTGAAAGAAAAGTGCACTGCCATCAGCTGTAAAGTGCGCTTGCTACAAATAAAAACGTTAATATTCAGGCGCAAATGAGGTCTCTTAGAGTTAGGGAACGTTGCCGGGCTAGTTCGTTTGCATTCATAGTAGACACGGAGCAACGCAATACGACAGGGACCAAGAATGAGAACAGACATACACAGCGTTAACTTTGAACTGAACGTTTTATTTGATCGCACGTGTCATTTATACAATGTCAGGGAATCGAAAATAAAACCAAGGAGACAAACATATGGAGATACAGTACTAACCCACACGTGTCGTCATGTAATCACAACGCACCCGGTCATTTTCAAGGTGATCGATGATTCTAGATACATCTTTCTTTTCTTCGATAAGGCCAAAGGTAGAAAGCTCAAACATTCTTCATTCATTTTGTCGATTTCATGAGCTTCAATTATCTCACGTGTCAATGTCTCACGTGTCTCTTAGAGTACCACATTAAAAAACAAACACAACGTTTGCGAACACAGAAATGAGAACCTGTTTTTGCGTGAACCAGGAATATCTACAAGGTGCTTCATTTGATATTGCACCTTTCATCTCGGTAAAACGTTGAATTCGTACGCGTACTTCTTCTAGAGTGACATACGCCCTGCTTGCGTGTTCTCTGGTGTTTTTTATATTCCTGTGACTTAATCTTGCCTCTGTATTCGCAAACGTTCTATATTTTGCAATACAGTACTCATGTAAAACTTCATTTTCATCTGTCCAACCTTTTTCGAGATGCCCTGATTCGTAGCATACGCCCCTTCCATTCTTTCTTGCACAGGTATACAGCAGGATAGCCACCCGGCTGACAGACATTGGTAAGTTATGTTTCTCGTACGATGATTGGTTTTCGTGCGTATATCCAAATAGGCAGCATACAGATAAGGAACGCGATGATAATACAGCCGTCCGAGAGCGAGAGCGAGGGTGACGCGACGTAGCGGTTGTGCCCTCTCCCATCACGCAATAGCTGGCGCGCTACTGCGGCAGCCTTTCCTCTGCTCCGCCGAGGCGCGCTCATGCCGCGGCGTCGCAGCCAATGAGAACACCGATGAGGCGCGCTCGTCACGTGACGTCACAGCCACTGAGAACTCCGTCAAGGCGCGCTCGTGACGTGGCGTCGCAGCTAATGGGAATTTAGGTGCCGTTTCCGTGCTACAGACGCCGGCTTTCTCGCTCAACATGCCATTTGACGCTCTCGCATCAAACTTTATCGAGGAAAACCTATCGATGTAGGTTACGTTTTGTTTAGAGCATTAGTATTCTGCGCACGAGCGTGACAATGCCTTCCGTGTTTGTTTTTAGAACGCCCGAGGACGCAGCGGGAATACGAAGACAGCTTCACGTTCAAGATGTTCCTGTTCACGTTCCTCAACACCTACTCTTCGCTGATATACATCGCATTCTTTAAAGGAAGGTACGTCGCAATTATGTCGTTGTCCAAGTCATCCTATAGAGCGTATGTTCGTCTTGCCTTCATGCATGCACATTGGCTCAGCTATAAAACGGCCTTCGTCAGTGCTGCGATCACTGTTGATGTGTATTAAACGCTTCAAAGTTTCGGCTACCCCTTTTTTCATCAAAAATTTCGCTATTCGGCCTGAAGGGCAAAACATTGACTGTAGGGGTATGAGAGTATTCCTAATTTTTTAACAAGGAATCGAATAGTGGCGTATTAGATTCGGTATTCCAATTGAACAGTTAATATTCGTAAATGCAGATATTTTTGAATACTTTTCGAATATTTGAAAACGCCAACTGCGCCCGATGAAACGTAAAATTGAAGTTCCGAAATTTTCACTCCCGCGGTCATAGCATAGATATACAGCATAAGAACCTGCGTAGTGTAGCAGGCCATGTCGCATACTTTACATGCTATACAGCGATCACTCGTACTCTCTGAAGAGTCCTGTGCAAGCGAAGGAACTACTTGTTTATTCCTAATTCTGCATTTGTGCTATTGATAAACAACGCTTCATAGCGTACTATGTAACGCCAGAAACTTGCTAACCTTAACAATACTAGGATGTGAACATCGGTTTAATATGACCTATGATAACGGCTGTTCACTATTCGAAAACTATTATTTAGCTATTTGATATTCGATTAGCTTCGATTCTCTTCTGGCACTATTCGATCCGCATTCGATTCGATTTTGAAAGTCACTATTCGCCCACCCATACTTGATAGCAACTGCAATGCTTTGCGTCGCTATCAATTTTGCATTGTGTTTTTGCCTGCTGTAACGACACGTGGGCTTTACATATTCGCGTGACGCAGTACTAGAGCCAACTGTTGCTCTGCTGCTGAAGCAGTGCCCCAGCAGCTACCAGGTGTCTCAGAACGCTGGCGTGGTAAGGAGCGCTGCCAGAGGCGTCGCGCCGCGACGGTGCACTTGACGAGACCGACAGAAAGCAGTCGGCGTCTGTCAGTGCTCAACGACAGGATTGGGCAGATTTAGCTTGACATTCACTGTCTGTTCAGCTCAGACCACTCTATGCACGCAGCTGCTCAGCGGGTACCCTAGTGCGCGGAGGTGGGCAGACTTGCCTAGAGCGCGCCGCCGGGGCTCTGCGGAGCGAGGCAGCGCCATCTATAACGTTAGCCGCTGAGCTCGAATTACGTAGAAAGCGCAGCAAAGAGCGGGATGCCTCCTCATCGCTTCCTCGTCCAGTTCCCACCTTGTGCGTTCGCTTCCCGCCGCCAGGGCCGCGCCGCATGCCTATGTGGCTTTAATGCGACGTTGCCTGCGCAGCCAGTGCAGCGCCGTGTCGCCGCGTTTTACGCGTGTAACGAGGTGGCCAGGCAAGCTAGGGCGAGGAATGACGGGTGACCGCGCGTTTTTATTGCGATAGCAATTATATGTACATTCAGCACATTCTTTAGCGATGACAGCATTGCCAAAGTTGTTAGTTCTGCTTCGTTTACGCAAACCACTATCACGACAAGCTGCTTACTGAGTTATATCATTGTGGTTTATATGTTAATAAGCGCGTTTTGTTTCTGTCATTCTTGCACATTGTAGGAGCATGGTCTCTCTTTCAATCTCACGCACGGTTGGAGTATGCATAGGGTTGTAAGAAATTGAGGAGTTTGCGGGTGGCTTGCGGTGAGTTGAGGGTGTTTGACAAAGTTTGAGGCGTTTGCACTGAGTTCACCAAAAAAATTCCATCGCAATAAACGACTCCATAGCCAAACTAGAGGAATCGTTAATGTCCACCATTTCTTATTTGTTCTTGTTTGCTAGGTGTTAATTTTGTAGAAAAAGTATGTTGGGAAGTCAGCTGACGCACCGAGGACTCGGAATAACGCCTTGCTCTTCACCACTCAGGTTCTCCGGGCACCCAGGCAAGGAGGGAACACTTTTTGGATACAGCTTGGACAAGGTATGCACTGCTCTTGGACAACACCTTTTCTTTAAAGGCATAAACACTTATGAACCAAGTTGGTTGGAGTTGTAACTCACTCTCACGTGCTCGCTTGTACAAAAGTACTGCGCTTAGAACTCGACACTTTGTCACGCGTGGGCGTGCTAGATTATGCACTCGTCCGGCAATTAGGCCATTGAGTAAATCGGTGGATGAATGTGTGAGTAATCGCAGGAATGAGTGAACGAATAAGAAAGTCAGGATTGAGTGCACCTCTAGGTGGGTGAGTGACTGGGTACGTCAGCGAGTGATATAGTGAGTTCGAGAGCGAGCAAGGGATAGACTGAACAAGTTCCGCATTGCGTGAGGGATGTGCAGACAGAGACAGCACAGAATCCTGAGTGCTGCAATCTCCCTGCCGTTCTGCCATGTCTGACCCGCATGGTCTTTATGACGAACAGATTTTGCGTACTCTGCGTTCAAATAGAATATTCGTATAACGCGCGCTGAATGTTACACGAATCCTTGCTTCCATTTCCTTTCGTGTATTCTACTAATGCGAGAGGGATTCCGCGGTACTCATTTCAGTGTAATCCTCAACTACCCACATAGCTTTGATAAGGTGACTAGGGGCGCAAAGTATTAACACATACCCATAAAGAAGGAGCAATGGCTGAAAAATTGCCATTGTTGCTTTTGTTTTTCAGTGCGAAGGTGGCTGCCTGTACGAAGTGTGCGTTCAACTGGCAATAGTCATGGTGGGCAAACAAGTCATCAACAACATTCAGGAAATCGGACAGCCGTAAGCTTTACAATTGCATCACTCTGTAGTGCGATGTTCCTTTTTTTTCTCGCCATTTTTTTCTTCTTTTTGCTGTTCTAACTGTCACACACCCTTCAACTTGTTCTGGTTGGACATTTGGCTTCGGGTTTGCCTTCCAGGCTCTACGCGTACCTCTTTCATTATCGGGCTTATTTTCATGCATCAAAGTTTCAAGTTGGCACTTCTGCTTAAAATTTCCTACTAACAGCAAAATTGTCGTTTCGGACGTGTCCCTCCACTTGCTGCTGTTTATACGATGTTTTATCACGGATGGCAGCGGATAAACAAGAAACGTTTGCTTTTAGCTGCGCCGATACAACAGGTCGTATACTCGTGGTGTAAACCCACTTCGCTATGGTGTGACCACAAGATAATAGGCACTATTATTAGTACTGTCTGTAAGGTGTCTTAGGAAAGGCTACACTTAACGTTGTCGTTGGCTTTTGAGTAATGTGTCTATC